>NC_080800.1:126374901-126706437 GCF_028018385.1 Neofelis nebulosa
ACAATATCAAACAAGATCTGAATAAATAAAAAGACATCTCAAGTTCACGGGTCAAAAGACCTCTTATGAAAATGACAATAGTTTCCACATTGATCTACAAATTCAGCGCTATCCCTATCAAAATTCCAGCTGGCTTTGTGTGTGTGTGTGTGTGTGTGTGTGTGTGTGCAGAAATTGATGAACCAATCCTAAAATTCACATGGGAATGCAAGGGACCCTGAAGAGCTAAAACAATCTTCAAAACGAACAAAGCTGGAGGATTCACACTTTCTGATTTTAAGTGTTTATTTATTTATTTTTGACGAGGGTGGGGGCAGAGAGAGAGAGGGAGGGAGAGAATCCCAAGCAGGCCCTGCGCTGTCAGCACAGAGCCTGACGTGGGGCTCGATCTCACAAACCCTGAGATCAAGACCTGAGCCAAGATCGAGAGTTGGACACTTCACTGACTGAGCCATCTCGGTGTGCCCCGTGATTCCTGTAGCTTGATGGTAACTTTTAAAATCAATAAGTGTGTCAGGGCACCTGGGTGACTCAGTCGGTTAAGCATCCGGCTCTTGATTTTGGCTCAGGTCATGATCTCAGGGTCATGGGTTCTAGCCCCTCACTGGGCTCCGTGTTGAGCATGAAGTCTACTTTAAAAAAAAATAAGCTGCAGGCCTCAAGACTGTGTAGAACAGTCTGTGTAGAACTGAGAGCCCATAAATAAGAATAGCCTCTTCTACAAATGGCACTGGGACAACTAGACAGCTGCCTGCAAAAGAATGACATTGGATCCCCTATCTCACACCATATACAAAAATTAACTGAAAATTCATCATAAACCTAAACGTAAGAGTCAAAACTATAAAACTATAAAAGTCTTATATAGTTTAAAAACTATAACACTCTTTTATAGTTTAAAAACTATAAAAACCATAAGCATAAATCTTTGTGACCTTGGATGAAGCTGTGAGATCACGACCCGAGCCGAAGTTGGACAGCCAGCCAACCAAATGACCCGGGCGCCCCTAAACAGTTCTGTTCTGAGACTGGCTGGGTTGGAAGGGGGACATAAAAAAAATTAAATGGTTCTGTGATCCATAGCACACCACCGAGAAAGTGACTTGTACCTGGAACATATAAAGAACCATTACAACTCAATAATAAAAACACAAATAACCCAATTAAAAGGGGGCAAAAGATCTGAATGGACATTTCTCTGAAGACCGTATACAGTGTGCCATGAGTTTGTGAAAAGATGCTCAGCACCACTAGACATTAGGGAAATGCAAATCAGAACCACGAAACAGTACTTCCTGCCTGCTGAGGTAGCTATCACTAAAAAGACATAATAACAAATGTTGTCAAGGATGTGAAGGAATTGGAACCCTCACACATTGCTGGTGGGAATGTAAAATGGTGCAGCCACTATGGAAAAGTTTGGCATTTCCTCAAAAAGTTAAATATAGAGTTATCATATGGCACGACAATTTCACTCCTAAGTATATACCCAAGAGAAATGAAAGCATATGGCCACACAAAATCTTATACGTGAATGCTTATAGCAGATTTATTCATGATCGCTTAAAAAGCGAAAACAACCCAAGCGTCCATCAACTGATGAATGGATAAGTAAAGTGTGGTCTCTCCATACAATGGAGTATTATTGGGTCATAAAAAGTAATGAACTATTAATAGGTACTACAACGTGGACAAACTTTGAAAACGTTATACAAAGTCCAAGAAGCCAAACGCAAAAGATCACATACTGTATGATTCCATTTATATTATTTATTTTGAGAGCGAGAAGCAATGTGTGCGAGCAGGGGAGGGGCATAGAGAGAGAGAGAGGGAGAGAGAGAATCCCAAGCAGGCTCCGAGACAGGGCTCGATCTCACGGTTCGGTTCGGTTAAATGAGATCTTGATCTGAGCTGAAATCGAGTGCAACACCTAACCAACTGAGCTAGCTAGGCGCCCTGAAATGTCTACTTTAAATGGGTGAGTTGGTATGTAAATTATGTCTCCAGAAAGCTGTATTTGTTTTTAAATGAAAGCCAGAAGGAAACGTTTAAATTGTTACTGCCCTGGGGCAGGTCTAGCTAGAAGATAAAGCAGGTGGTCCTGAGTGAAGGCCACCTCCAGGGTCTCAGAGGCCCTGTGTGAAGCTGCCAGGGAGTAACGTCAGGGGCCAGGTGTCAGCATGGGGGGGACGCGTCCCTGTACTGTCTTGGAATTTCCTGTAATTTCAAACCAAAAACAAAACAAAACAACGATGTCACATGCACCGGCCTCTTATCTGGAGGCCCTGGAAGATTCTGCTTCTAAGTATATTCAGGTCATTGGCAGAACCTAGTTGCTTGAGGCCGTAGGACTGAGGTCACCATTTCCCTGACACATGGCTGCGGGCTGGAATTCTTCTCATTATCTTTGAATCTTTCTTACTCCCGTCTGGTCTCAGCTGGAAAATTCTGCTTGTCAGGACTCCTGTGACAACCTTGGACCCAGCCTATAATCTAGCCTAACATTCCTATATCCGGGTCAGTTGGTTAGTAGCCTTAATTACATCTGCAAAGTCCCCTTGGCCATGCAATGTAACATCTTCATGGGCGTGACATCAGAGGGCAAGGGTCACCAGGGCCGCAATTATGCTTAGCAGGAGTGAATTATTTAAAAGCTATGTCGTTGTACGGTGACAGATGGTTGCTACACTTGTGGTGAGCAGAGTATAACATATGGAGATGTTGAATCACTCACTATACTGCACACCTGAAACCAATGTCACATTGCATGACGACTATATTGAAATGAAAACTAAAGAAAGAAAGAAAAAGTTTAAAAGTGAATGAATGAATGAATGAATGAATGCCATTTGGGATACAAACCCCCCAGAATGGGTGAGGAGTTGGGTGTCGGGGAGGAGGGAGGGGAGCATCAAGGACTTGCTCCCAGTTTGGGGCAACCCAGGGGGAAAGGCCTGGGCAGACTTGAGAGGGACCGAGGTCACCCAAGAGGAGAGTGGACCGCGGGGAGAATGCTCGGGGAGGGTCCGGCTGTGATCCCCTCCCGGGATGCTCTCCTCCCCCTCTCCCGCCCCAAGCTCAGCCTGCGGTTTTCCTCCGTGGACCCGGCTTTGGAGGGCCAGTCTCCTGTCTCCTTCGTCTGCGAAGACCCCCTCCTAAATCAAGGCCGGAAGGAATCCCAGGGAGCGCAGGTGGCCGCCCGCCCCTCCGAGCCCGGCGTGCCCGCTGCAGCCTGCCACTAGGGGGCAGAGTAGCCTACACCGAAAGCCGCGCCGCTGGCGTGGGTGCGGATGCGCGCACGCGCGCGCCCCTGTGCTCGCTCCTGGACGGCGCGCTCGTCTCTGGGCCGAAGGAACTCCGCTCATTCCCCCTGCCAGTCAGAGCGTCCTCCCCCCTGCCAGGTGGCTCACAGGGTCCCCTTGGCCGGAAACCGGAAAGCGGGCTCTGAGAGTAGAGAGAGGTCAGCGAAGGGGGAGCCCAGCGGGTTTCCGTCCCACCCCAGTCGCCCACAAAGCACCGACGTTGCGCTGTTCCGCCCGAAGAAGGGATCTAATCCGGGGTAGAGACTGAGGGTTGTGGCGGCGCCCACGGACTGGAAGGTTGGGGCCTTCAGAGAAAGGAGGGGAGCGCGTCACCTCTCCAGCCCCGTCAAACTCAGGCCCGGCACCCTCGGTGCCAGCTCTCCAGAATTGAAATTCACGGCAAAATCCAGAACTAGTGAATAACTGGGCTCAGGTCCCAGAAATAGGCTGCCCTTTCTTCGGGGTGAGGGGAAGATCCTCCCAGCTTCCTGTTGCCATGGTTTCCACTCCGCTACCAGGCAGACAGCTTGGTGGAAGCCATTTCCTGCAACGGGATGCTGGTGCCGCCGGAATGCGCAGCTGACAGGGGCCAAAGGAGAGCCGGGTGGAAAAAAAGAAACCCTGGTCCCACAGGTCCTGCAGCCAGAGAGTAAATGTCAGGGCGTTACGCGCTCCTCGAGCACACGGGTCGGGAGGCCTTGAAGAGAGACTACACAGGAAAAAACAAAATCAAAGAATGTGAAAGCTAAAACATGCTTTGGCAGAACGTGCGGGTGGTTGGGGCACCGGTCGTGGGTTCCCGGGACAGGGGAAGCCCTCTTGTCTTCTGGCCAGAGAAACGGAGCGAGACCGGAGAGCCCTTAGGCCATGCTACCCACACAAGAAGGTCTTGGGGGTCCCCAGCAGGCACAGCGCGACAGACTCTGAGCTCCAGCTCCCTTGTGCCCTGACATTTGGAGCCTTAGGACATTGCTAGCAGGTCCCAGCCAGGGGCCGCAGGGGCCGCCACTCTCCTGTTGAGCCACGTCTGTTCTCCAAGAGTCCAGGGATGCCCTGTAGGCCTGCACAGCCCAGGTGGTGAGCCCCTCTGGTCCCCAAACCTACAGGCTGCCCCTATGCTGACTCAGGGACCCTCTCACCTCTGCCCTGCTGTTTGTCCTGAAACCACAGCCCAGTGATTTGGGGTCTACACTGAGTGTCTCCCCACCCTGCCCCCATAGCCTCAGTCATGAGAAATGTGTCTGGGGCTGCCAGTCAACCTGGCTTGGCTTGTGGAAAGGAGAGTCCTTTGGGGGGCTGCCCTCTGCCCCCAGACCCCCGTCCTGGCTGCCTTCCGGGAGAGGCCGCTGCCCCCAGCCAAGGCCCACCGCTGGCCCCATCTGGAGAGGACGGAGCCCGGAAACAGGCATCATACCTGGGCCTGCAGCCCCTCTGGCACTTCCTGGGGCTCCACCTACCATTCCAGACCTTTCGTGCTGGTGTAACTGAGGATACGGTTCATTGAAGCTAGTCAGGCGTGTTCTGGCACTTCCCGACCCCCACTCCCTCACCCCTGACGATGAACTTTGCTGGCTCTTTTGAGCGATTAAAATTCAGCCCAGATTCGAATCCCATTCGAAACTCTCCCTCCCCATCCCCACGACTGGAATGGAGTGGAATAGAGACAGGGTGCTCTGACTTCCCCTCCCTGCCCAACACCGCCTGCCTCTGCTGAGGCGGGCAGGCCTGGTCTTGCGCCCCCCGCCCAAGGTCGAAGCGGGAAGGGTGCCCCATCTTCGTCCGTGGCTTCTGCCAAGGGGGTCGCTCCTTTCCCAGGGTGGGCTCAGGCCCCTCTTTGCTAAGGATCCTTTAAGGCCGGCAAGCCCTTCCGTCTTTGGGCCCTGGCCGTGTGCACAGCTCACCCCCCAGGTGACTGCCCCCTACAAGGACAGCCGCCTGGGCCGCACTCCACACTCCGATCTCAGCCCTCTGGGCCCAGGCTGCCTGCTGCCAGCATAGAGGGGAACTGGGGTACGGGTGCCTCAGACTTTCCTTCCCAGCACACACACTCAGTCCCTCCCGGCCCTACCGGGCAGCTCTTCGGAGAAGCCTACTTTCTCCAGAAAGCCCCACGGGCAGACGGGGAAAAGGGCAGACGGAGGCACCCCACTCACAAGCCCAGCCTAGACCGCGCTCCCCATACCTGACTTCCTGCTTGGAAGGCAGCCCAGAAGTGGGTCTTCCAAGAGAGCAAGGGGTCCTTCTCCCCAGACTAAACCATTAAGAGCTTCTGTGTGGGCAGCAGAGGAGGCTTTGCCCCCCAAAGGTGGTGGAGGCTCACAGGGAGTGAGGGCTCAAGGGAGCTTCCAGGGGAGGGTACTAAAGGAGGAGAAGGATCTAGAAGTCTGGGTGGAGTTCTCCAGGCCGAGGGAAGGGGCCAGAAGGAATCACAGGGAGGAAGTGGGGCGCCCTGGAAGCTACCTGGGGGCTGGAGAGGCCCCTACCCTGCCCCCAGCCTCAGGGCTCAGGGCCCCCATCAAACTGGGCCCTGCACCTGCATCTGGGCCTTATTTGCTCCCAACTTTTCGGCGTTTTAAGGATTAAAACCAACAACAAAGGAGGAAAACAAAGCATTCCTCTCAGTGCAGCTTGCTTTAATCCGTGTTTCTATAGTAGTTAACATGGTTCCCCAGGCCCCTCCACAGCAAACAGTTACTGGATTAACTCGCCTACCCCTCCTCTGAAGGACACACTGTTCTTGCCCCATTTTACGCGGGAGGAGGCTGGTGTGACCTGTCCGGGGTCAAGGGCCAGTGACAGCAGAGCCGTTGGGTCCAGAGGCCATGAGAAGCCAGGACGACACCCGGCATATTTGTCCCTTTCTATTTTGTCCTCTCTGGAATACTTCAAGGACTTTTTTGCCTTTTGGTATAAAGATCTTTTTCTAAGGTTGTTTCATTCGAAGCATGAGTACGTTTTATTAACATATTTTGTACACTTTGTGTTTCCCGGTCCCATTTTCTTTGTGAATTTGATGTAGTGCAGCCCAGGGCAGTCACTGGCCGTCCCACTTGCCCCTTCCTGGGACAAAACTGGTGGCGTGGCGTGGCATGGCTGCAGTGAGCGCCCACGTCCGCTGTGCGCCCAGCGCCCCAGGGCGCAGCCAGGGCGAGGCAATGCCAAGTGCAAGGACTGACAGGCAGCTCTAGGAAACGCCGTGCCGTGGAGACCCCAGGGCAGCTAGACACGGCTCTTTTTGAAGGAAAGGGGAAAAGAGCACCCAGGAGACGGAGTACCCGTAACCCAGCTGTGAAGCAATCCTTGGAAACACAGCACGCACACAGAAGGGCCTTCGGTGAATTGATTTCAAAATGCTTAATTTTTTTTTTAATTAGGCAAATTGATCATTAGAGAACTGATTACGCCAGAGTCACTGTTAGAATAAAAGGTGAAAATAAACTCCTTCATTTGAATTCCAAATTCAGGCTTGGAGGTGACCCGGTAATGAGACCAACCAGTCATTAGGCAAACTGGCTAATGGATCCGGTGGGCGGAGGTAACCTTGAGTCTTCTCTCCTCCAAGAGTGGGGGTGCTGGGCCTGGCTGCACAGCGGGGGCAGCAGGAATGTTCCTTGCGCTTGACCCCCCCGGCCCGGCCCGGGTAGGGTGGCTGCTCGCAGGGTCCGGAGAGGGAGTGCTGGCTATGGAAACAGGATGGGGACAGGAGGCCCCCCCAGGAGGCGAGGCTGGGGCGATCTGTGGGTGGGGACCATTTGAGGCAGGAAGTACTTCAGTGCACTAAGCACAGGGTGCCACCCGACCAGTGCCTCCGGCTGGCTGACGTGACCGAGACCTGGGGGTCAGAGCACCGGGCCCTGTTCCGAAGCGAGGCACCAGAGCCTGAGGGCTGCTTCCGAGGTTCCCGGCCACAACTGGATCGCAGCGCCTCTCCACGGGTCATTCAGCGGAACTCTCCGTGTTTAAAACTGTTTCTTCTTTTAGGTACCGAGAAGACACAAAGAATATTTTCAGAACAGGCGTGAATGTGAAGAACAATACCATGCACGTCTGTGTACGCTGCACCCAGCTTGGGAAAAGAAAGGTGATGTTACCTGTGAAGGACCTTGAGTGCCCCTCCTCGTCCCCCCACTGCCCTCGCCCCGTTTCAGAGGTGACCTCTTTCTTGAATTGTGCCTTTACCGGCCCCCGTACTTTTTTTCCCCGGTTTCACCACGTTTGTGTGCAAAACCCCAAACAGCACACTGATCCGTTTTGCCTGATTTGAACTTTATGTAGATGGAATCATGTTCATTGTATTTTCCTGCAACCCGCTTTCCCACTGAGCTCGAGATTCCCAACACTCATCCGTGCTGCTCCATGAGAGCTGGAATCCGTCCGTCCTCTGAGCATTCTATTCTGTTCCCTTGGGGGACTAACTCTTAACCTCCAGCAGTTCAGTCCCCTTGTCGGCTTCAAGGGCAGTGGGGTTGTTTCCGCCTCCTGTGACGGTACAAACAGCACAAGTTTCTCTCCTAATTACATCCAGGGGGAAGTCCCTGTGCCACAGGAAACGTGTGCTCCCCCTTTTCCGAGGAATGACAAGTGATTGCACCAGTGCCCAGGCCCACCTGCAGTATCCGAGTTTTCTTGCGGCTCCCCAGGCTTGCCAACACCTTGTGTCGTCAGACTCTATTTGCCATACGGATAACCAATTGCCCCAGCTTTATATACTCAAAAACGTCCCCTTCCCCCCCCCCTCAAACTGCAGCACCAGCTTTGGTATAAATGGAGTTTCTACACATGCTTTGTCCACTTCCACATTCTCTATTCTGTCCCTTCGGTCGATTTGCCCATCGTTTTGCCAACACCACATCATCTTAAATGCAGTAGCTTTAGAATAATCCAATGTATAAATCAAATGGAAGAGAATTGGCATGTTCAAAACATCGATTGTTTTGGAGAATTCTGAGTAACCAAGATAATGGCAAAACTCTCAACATAGCTTCCAAACAAAAATCAATGACAAAAAAAAAAAAAAAACAAGAACAAATAAAACCACACAAAACCCATGGCCTCAGCATCACTAGAAGACAGAGAGCATCTGAACGTCGAATTACCTCTAATAAATGAAATCACAAGTTTGCAGGGAATTTTCCAAAAGGGAAACACAAATGGATGAAGTCATACATCAAACAATACCATGACCACCCTGAAGGGGAAGAAAAGAACTAACCCAGGTAATTTTCAATGGTGTCCTTGGACAATATGTCCTCAAGCTAAAGACAAAAAGAGAAAGAAACAAATATTGAACTCTAGAGAATAGTTTCCTTTCTTGCGGAGACATGAGGTTACAATTCTGAGACTGTTTTCTGAGCCTTCTAGGGTTGAACAAATACATACATGTAGTGTGGATGATGGGAGTCAGCTTTCTCAGTGACAGAGAAAGAAGTTAGAAATAAGCAAGTGGCAAGAAGGCTAGAAAGAACATGGAATTAGAGGTGTCAGTACAAACTCGTGAAGATAAATGGATGGATGGACGGACAGATGGATGGATGATGATAGAAATGTGTGGAAGGGGCGCCTGGGTGGCTCAGTCGGTTAAGTGTCCGACTTCGACTCAGGTCACGATCTCGCAGTCCATGAGTTCAAGCCCCGCGTCGGGCTCTGGGCTGACACCTCAGAGCCTGGAGCCTGTTTCGGATTCTGTGTCTCCCTCTCTCTCTGCCCCTCCCCCGTTCATGCTCTGTCTCTCTCTGTCTCAAAAATAAATAAACGTTAAAAAAATTTAAAAGAAATGTGTGGAAGTGTACATACATATATGTAGAAGCACCTGTACAGTTTTTAATAAATGTGTGTGTGTATATATATATATATATATATATATATATATATAGTGTGTGTGTGTATATATATATATGTATATATATGTATATATATATATATAGTGTGTGTGTATATATATATGTATATATATATATATATATATATATATATATATATATATATAGTGTGTGTGTGTGTGTGTGTGTGTGATTTGCCAATAGGTCTCTAGGTGCAATTACTCATTCAGTCAGATTGAACTAGGAATGCTAGGATAAATGGCTGGTTCTAGGAATAGGGGACAGGAAAAGTCTGGAGGAGCTTAGAACATCTTGTTCTTCCAGAAGGTAAGAAATCTATGACTTTCCATTGATATAAATAAGTAAGTCAACGGGGAGAAACGAGGCTCTTCCTCACAGTAGAAAGCCAAATAATAAGCGTAGAGGGAATGATGGAACTGGAAAATCTCCATTTGGCAACCATGATAGTAACGATTGATTCAAGCCAAAATGATCAATGGATTAAAAAAGTAGTAGGTGAAAGTATGATGAGAAACAGGATGTTTAAATAGTCTCAAAATGTCTCTCCACCAAAGGAAAATAATAGCAACTTGATAGTGGGGAAACCTGGCAGACATCATTTGAACCATGTGATCAAAGACACCATCGCCAATAATGGAACAAACCGCCATTGTGTGCCTCCAGATCTGACATTCCTACCAAAAGTGCAAAACCTGAATCTAATGCTAAGAAAACATCAGACAAACCCAAACAGAGGGACACGCTACAAGATAACTGCCCTGTGCCCTTGAAAAATGTCAATGTCATAAAACGCAAGGATCAAAGAGCCGCTCCAGACTGAAAGTAGATACTAAAGAAATATGACAACTGAATGTAAGGTGTGATCAGAGGTGCTCCTTTTCTGGATGCAGAGAAAGGGGAACCCTCTTGCACTGCTGGTGGGAATGCAAACTGGTGCAGCCGCTCTGGAAAACAGTGCGGAGGTTCCTCAAAAACTTAAAAATAGAACTACCCTATGACCCAGCAATTGCACTACTAGATATATATCCAAGGGATACAGGTGTGCTGTTTCGAAGGGACACATGCACCCCCATGTTTATAGCAGCGCTATCGACAATAGCCACAGTATGGAAAGAGCCCAAGTGTCCATCGACTGATGAATGGGTATTCATATATCCATATATATCCATATATCCATACATATACCACAAGATGTGGTATGTATATATATATATATATATATATATATATATACACACACACACACACACACACACACACACACACATATATATAATGGAATATTACTCAGTAATCAAAAAGGATGAAATCTTGCCATGGAACTAGAGGATCCTACTCCTGAAATCATTATTGCACTATATGCTAACTCACTTGGATGTAAATTTAAAACGAAAAATAAATTTTAAAAAAGAGGGGCTCCTTTTCTAAAAAGGACACTATTGGGACAATTGGCCAACTCTGCATGAGGTCTGTATGCTATAGTATTGTATCAACGTTAATTTCCTGATTTTGGTAACTGTACTGCGGTTCAATAAGAGAACGTTCCTTGTGTTCAAGAAATACACACTGAAGTTTTTAGAGACACAGGAGCATAATGTCTCAATTGATTCGAAAGATCCAGAAAGTAAATATGTTGATGTAGGGGAGCACTGGGGGGTGAGGGTGTAGATATACCGAGACAGGAATGAAACAAACACAATAAAATGTCAACATTTGGGAAATCTGTATGAAGGGTATAGAAGGAATCTATCCACTATTCTGTTTTTAGCAGTTTATATTGGGATATAATTCACATGCCGTACAATTCACTGTTGGGACTATCCCTATGAATGAAATTGCTGGGTCATGTGGAAACTCTGTGTTTAACATGTTGAGAAACTGCCAAGCTTTTCCAAAGCAGCTGCACCACCAGCAACGTATGAGCATCTCAATTTGTCTACATCTTCGCTAATATGTTTTGTCTGTCTTTTTGATTCCAGCCATTCCAGTGGGTGTGGAGTGGGATCTCATGATGATTTGGGTTTGCATTTCCCTAATGACTAGTGATGTTGAGCATCTTCTCATGTGCTCATTAGCCACTTGCATATCTTTGGAGAAATATCTGTTCAAATTCTTTGCCCATTTTCAGAATTGGGTCATTTATCTTTTTATTGTGCAGTTGCCAAGCATTCTCCATATATTCTAAATACAAGTGCCATAGCTGATATATGATTTCCAAGTATTTTCCCTCATGCTGCCGATTGCCCTTTCGCTTTCTTGATAGTATCATTTGCAGCGATTTATCTAGTTTATCTTTTATCACTTGAGCTTTTGGTGTCATATCTAAGAAACTATTGCCTGATCCAAGGTCAGGAAGACTTACACTTAACTTTCTTCTAACAGTTTTATAATCTTAGCTCTGACATCTAGGTTTCTGAGCCATTTAGAGTTACTTTTTGTGTGTGGTGTAAGGTAGGGGTCCAACTTCACTCTTTTGTGTGTGGATATCCAGTTGTCCTAGCACCATTTGTTGAAAAGACCATTCTTTCTCCCATTGAATCGTCTTGGCACCCTTGTTGAAAAATTAATTGACCATAAATGTCAAGTTTTATTTCTGGACTCTCAGTTCTATTACAGTGCTTTTTCAAGATTGTCTTGGCTATTCTGGATCCCTTGCATTTCCATGTGAATTTTAAGATTGACTTATCAATTTCTGCAAAAGTACCAGCTGGAATTTTGATCGGCATCACATTGAACCTAAATCAATTTGGAAAGTGTTCCCATCTTAATATTAATACTCTGATCCATGAACATGGAATGTCTCTCTACTTATTTAGATCCTCTTTAATGCCCTTAAACAATATACTGTTGTACCAGCCTTGCCATTCTGGACATTGACCTTATATCCTGCAACCTTGTTGAACTCATTTATTAGTTCTAATCATTTTTTAGTGGATTTCTTAGGACTTTCTACATATGAGATCATGTCATCCTTTTTAACACAGAGTTTTCCTTCTTCCTTTCCAATCTGGATAGCTTTTATTTCTTTTTCTTGCATAATCTCCCTGACTACCATGTCCAGGACAATAATAACTGGAAGTGATAAGAGCAGACACTTTTGTCTTGTTCCGTTCTTAGGGAGAAAGTTTTCAGTCTTTCGCTATTAAGTATAATGTTATCTATCAGTTTTTCATACATGCCTCTTATCAAGTTGGAGACGTCCCTTTATATTTATTTCTATTATTCTTGTAAACTGTTTATAAATTTAAAATTATGTTTAAGAAAGTTAAAAGGAAAAAAATTATGTGTTGCAACCCATAAACATAGCATATATTTTTATTGTTTTTTTTCTTTCACTGTCTTTCATAACATAAACTATGTCTCTGTCAATGATATATATTTATTTTATATTCAGAAGCTGTGCTAAGTTTTCTTAATAATTTGAATAATTTACCTTTAGGTTTTGGGGATTTTTTACATAAACTATTATGCCATCTGCAAATTATTTCTAAATCTTTTTTTTTTTTTTTTTTTTTTTGCCTTGCCTTGCCTTGCCTTGCCTTGCCTTGCCTTGCCTTGTTGCACTGGCCAGGGACTCAAGTACAATACCAAATAGAACTGGTGTTAGCCAGTAGCCTTATCTTGTACCTGATCTCAAATGTAAAGCTTTCAACATTTCACAATTAAATAATTTGGTTTTTGGTTATTTTACCCTGATGTCCCTAGCTGGGCATTTCTCTTCATTTATTCTGCATGGAGTTTCGAAGCCATCTTTAATCTGAGATTAATCTGAGATTTGGAAAATTCTCAACCATCATGTTTTTTAATATTGCTTGGGTCCCATTTTTTTCTTTCCTTGTCTTCTGGGACTCTAATTATGCATATGCTAGATTTTACTGTATCCTCTGTCTCTTTCCCCTTTAAAAAAAAAAAAAATTCCCATCCCTTCATCTCTCCCTGCTTCATTCTGGATAGTTTCTTCCGATTTATCTTCCAGTCCACTGATACTCTCTTCAGCTGCACATACACTGCTATTATGCCTATCCATTCATTTCTTAATTTTGGTTACGGTCATTTTTAGTTCTAGATTTTCAAATGGCTCTTTTCTATAGATTTAGTCTTCTGCCATAATTATCAATATTCTCATTTATATCTTTGGATAATGTGTACTTAGTTATTTTAAAGTTTATATTTGATCATTCGAATGTCTGGAGCCACCGTGGGTCTTTTTCTATTGTCTGTTATTTCTGTTGTTTTTCACTCCTATTGCCTTCTCTCTTCATATGTCTACTTGTTTTTATTGTTTGCTGAACATTGTAATTGAAAATATGTTTGTAGCAATAACTTGAGGGTGAGAATGACGTTATCTTCCTCCAGAGAAGATTCCACTTGGCTTTGTAAGCTTCTGAACACAATGTGGCTTCTGCGAGCAATCTAGGATCATCCTAATCCAGCTTCAGGGATTAAGAGGATAAAAAGCTACTTAATCCTAGGAGACTCTTTCTATTTCTGGATCACCTTACTCCTTGGGAGCAGCTTCAGAGTCCCAATTAAAATGAAGAAGATGCACCAGAGTATTTCTTTGGCATGTCTTAGATTCCAGTGCCTCTCCTTCTAGCCACATGTAGCTATCGATAGCCCTCTGCGGTCTCCAACCCACCCATTCTAGACTCTGCAGACACCCTCAGAGGATAATTAGCTCCAAGCACTGGCTTCACCTTCTTCAGTTCCTGTTCTCTGTATCATGGACTGGAAATTCTACATCCTCTTTCTTCTCTGTGATGCCTTCAAGGAGGTGATTTTTATATTTTTCCAGCTTTTCTAATTGTCCCCATCAGGAGGTGGGCATGAATTAACTAATTTCTCATTACCAGGAATGGAAGTCCTTCACTGAATTTTTACACTCGATTATTTTATTTTTCACCTTTAGCAGTATCATTTGCTTTTTTCACATATATTTGGTTGTTTCTTATAGAATTCTTCCCTTTATTATGTTTTCGATCTCTTCTTGTATTTCTCTGAACATATTAAACATACTTATTTTATCCTCTGTGTCTGATAATCCCATCATCTGAAGTCTTTCGGGGTTTTATTGTTTTATAACTCCCTCAGGGGGTTCTGTTCCCTTTTTTATTCGTGTGTTTAGGTTCTCTGACTGGGTATTTTCATTTCTTAGAGTTCATAGTGAGAATGCCTTGAAACCTAGATTGAAGGGGGATTCCTTCAAAGAGCATTTGTATGGGCTTCTGGTGATATTTTGGAGTCCCTCCAACCCAGAACCATTTTAAACTGAAGTCTCAGTGTGGGGAGTTTACAGACTACCCAGGTGTTCTAATTCTAGCTGCAAATCCACATGCTGCTTGCTTATGAACAGAAATGTGCCCAGCAGATCTCTTCTCCTCCCTCTCATGCCAGGTGTGGAAATAAGCCACTCTCCTTGAGGTCTGGTGGATAAAGCAGTGGTGGTCAGTATCTCGAGTTCACCCTTCCAGCGAGGACATAACCTTTTATGTCCCTCCTTCATGCAGTGGGGGGAAGTGCATGAAGGCTTCGGATTTTGCAAGACTTGGGCTTTGTGTTCTGTCCCCACAATCCATGAGGCCATGAAAACTGAAGCTTAAGGTCACCGGGGTCCACAAATGCCCTCAGGATGAAAGTTGGCCTCCGTGTTCTATTTACCTCTCTAGGTGCCTGTCTTGACTTAATTTTTGGACTCTGGGATTCCTAACTTTTTCACCATCTCACTGGTGCATTTAAGAGGATGATTTTTAAATCTTTTATTCAGCAATTTCGGTTATTTTCTTCAGAATGGTCATTCAGAGTACCTAGTTTATAATACTGAAGGAAACAAATTAACTCATATCTTTTGAAATGTCACAAAACTTACACCCACGCTAACATAAGAACAGCTTCCTTTTTGGTTTTCTGATTGCAAAATTCTGGATACATCCATCTAAGATGAATCTTTCTCTCAGTCTTAGTTTTTTGTTGAGGGGTGGCCTTTTAACAGCATTCTTTCATAGATACTTTGCAAAAATAATTACACACTTACCTATTAGATGTGTCAGTAGATGGCTGTCCCCCTGCTAGATAATATCAGAGACCACATCTGTTTTGTTTTTTCATCTGTCTGTTAGGATTAGGTTTAGCTACACACATGAGAAAAAACTCATTATAATGGTGGCTTAGCCAAAGAAGACATTTATTTGGGGGGAACTGGCTGGCTCAGTCGGTAAAGCATGTGACTCTTGATCTCAAGGTTGGGATTTCAAGCCACATGTAGGTGTAGAGATTACTTAAAAATAAATTAAAATTTTTTTTAAAAAAAGAAGACATTTAGGGGCACCTGGGTGGCTCCATAGGTTAAGTGTCTGACTCCAGCTGAGGTCATGATCTCACGGTTTGTGGGTTCGAGCCCCATGTCAGGTTCTGTGCTGACAGGGCAGAGTCTGCTTGGGATTCTCTCTCTCCCTCTCTTCCTGCCCTGGTCCCATCCTCGCTCTCTCTCTCTCTCTCTCTCTCAAAATAAGTAAATAAACTGAAAAAAAAAAGCCAAAAAGGAAAAAGAAGACATTTATTTGTTGTGTGTATTTACGACATCCCGAGGTAAAACACTCAGGTCTAGGATGGATATTCTACAAAATCATTAGGGTTCAAAGGTCCTTCCAGGTCATTCCAACTCACTAATCTCTAGGGTGTGGCCTTCCCTGCCTTGATCCAAGATGGCCGCTAGAGCTCCAACCATCACACCAGAACAAAGATGAGGCAGAGAACAGAGGAAGGAGTGAACAAGAGAATACCAGCATCTCTGACAGGACTTTCCCAAGAGGTGCTATACAAGACTTCCAGTTAAATTTCGCTGGCCAGAGCTGGCCAGCCGTGCGGCTACAAGCAGCTGTAAAGGAGGCTCAGAAGTATAACGTTTATCCAGGCAGTCATGGGCCTGGCTATGAATCCGTTGCCTGAGAAGGATAGGCAAACAGACATGGGGGAAGCAACCAGCAGTCCTCACCATGATCACCACATCTGGGGAGCCTGGCCCATGTCTGGCATATGGCCAGCACTCTGCATGTGTTGAACTAATGAAGGGGAGAGACAGGGAAGGATACTTAAAGACCTGTCAAGAGTAGGGACTTCTCAGGAATGACAAACGACTGGAAACCAGTCATGTCCATCACTCAAGCCTAGTTGAGTCAGCTCTGCCAGGCCTGCCCCTTAGAGCAGTGTGTGGCTGGATAAAGGGATACAGAAGAGCTCCGTATACCCCCTGAAAGGTCTGCAGGGTATAATACTACATCCGAAAGCAAGGCACAGTACAGTATACAATAATATCTGTGTAAGAGATCAGGGGATATAAATATACAAATATTGGTTCATGAAAAACATTTCTATAATTAAGAAAATCAAAAAGGAAACCAAAGCAACCCCTAAGAGTCAGAAACAAACAGAAACAAGTGAACATAACCATGTAACCATTTTGGCATTAGCTGTGCAAAACAAGAAGTATTGCGAGTGTCTCAAAAACGTGGAATTTTGGGGCGCCTGGGTGGCTCAGTCGGTTAAGCGTCCAACTTCGGCTCAGGTCATGATCTCATGGTTCGTGGGTTCGAGCCCCGCGTTGGGCTCTGTGCTGACAGCTCAGAGCCTGAAGCCTGCCTCAGATTCTGTGTCTCTTTCTCTCTCTGCCCCTCCCCTGCTCACTCTGTCTCTCAAAAATAAATAAATGTAGGGGCGCCTGGGTGGCGCAGTCGGTTAAGCGTCCGACTTCAGCCAGGTCACGATCTCGCGGTCCGTGAGTTCGAGCCCCGCGTCAGGCTCTGGGCTGATGGCTCGGAGCCTGGAGCCTGTTTCCGATTCTGTGTCTCCCTCTCTCTCTGCCCCTCTCCCGTTCATGCTCTGCCTCTCTCTGTCCCAAAAATAAAAAAATTAAAAAAAAAATTAAAAAATAAATAAATGTAAAAAAAAATTTTTTAAACACAGAATTTTAACTGTACATGCCTAATGGGATATATCTCAAGGAGACAAAGAACTACAAGACAATCTTACTTGTACTCAGCAGCACTTAGGTGTGGTCTTTCTGAATATCCTTTCCTTCAAACAGGAACTGAGACCCTGTGCAGAAGGGCTGCGGTCCAGGTGTGGGGCAACAAATGTACAAAACGAGCCTGGGACATTCTGCAGTGGCAGGAAGTGAAGAAGGCCTCAGACTACTAATGCCCCATCAGGGGGACCTGGGAGCCACCCTGAAGGAGCTCCCACAGGCCACAGGCAGCACCATCTGAACATCAAAACGAAGTACAATGGCAACAGCAGACACATAGCCAGTACATGAAAGTTCGGGCGTTCTTAATGAGTGGTCATTCTGGAAGTTGCAAGGGGACCGAGTCATGACTCGAAGCGTAATAAATAGAAATAAGGCTCATGCATCTATCTGGCTTTTCCTGGATTACCTGTATTTCATGCTAAGCAAATAGTTGATGAGGGAAAGTTCTTCCGTTACCAAATTGCAAGTGGGAAATGCACGAAGAATGATCGAATCAGAAAACCACCCGTCTGTTTGTAAGCTTACGATGAAGGACTAGGTTTTCCAACAAATAGATGACATGGAAAAGCGGAGAAAGGAGCTGTTCTAGATTTTAAGACATAAGAGGCATATCAACCCCATTCTACTTTTTCAGTGTCTATTTTTGAGAGAGTGCGCAAGTGGGCGGGGAAGGGGCAGAGAAAGAGAGACAGAGGACACCAAGCAGGGTCCATGCTGCCAGTGCAGAGCCTGAAGAGGAGCTCGTACTGCCGAACCGTGAGACCATGACCTGAGCAGAACTCGGATGCTTAACCGACTGAGCCACCCAGGGGCCCCAGCCCCATTGTAAGTATGGAACTTGGTGGCATTCATATCTGAACAAACCACTATGAAAAGGCATCTTTGAGACAATCAAGAGAAGCATGTATTAGGTAACATTAAGGACTTATTTTTAATATCAATCATTAGGTGTGATAATGACATTGTGGGGTTGTTTTTAGAAGCCCTTATCTGCTAGAAATCCACAGGTGTTTGTATGTGAAATGACATGACCTTTAGCATTTATTTTAAAATGTTCCAGGGCGGGGCGCCTGGGTGGCTCAGTCAGTTAAGCGTCCGACTTCGGCTCAGGTCATGATCTGACAATCTGTGGGTTCAAGCCCCGCATCGGGCTCTGTGCGTACAGCTCAGAGCCTGGAGCCTGCTTCAGATTCTGTCTCCCTCTCTCTCTGCCCCTCTCCTGCTCATGCTCTGTCTCTGTCTCAAAAATAAATGAGAACATTTTTAAAAATTTTTTAAATTAAATTAAATTAAATTAAATTAAAAATAAAATGCTCTGGGGCACCTGGGTGGCTCAGTTGGCTGGGCGTCTGACTTCGGCTCAGGTCACGACCTTGCGGTCTGTGAGTTCAAGCCCCACGTCGGGCTCTGTGCTCTCCCTCTCTCTCTCCCTCCTCCGCTCATACTCTGTCTCTCTCTCCCCAAAATAAATAAACATTAAAAAAATTGAAAACGCTCCAGACGAAAAGCAATGTGGGGTCCTGTTTAAAAAGCACACACACACAGGAAAGAAAAACATTCGTAGAAAAACTGGTGAGATCTGAATGAAGTCTGGACTTGAGTTAAGCAAGGGTGAGGAGTACCCAGGAACTCTCTATACTATCTTAGTACCATTTCTGTAAAGATAAGTTCATTTTTTAAAAAAAAACACGCCATGGAAAAGGGTAGGGGGGGTATAAATGAAAAGGATGGGCAGAATTCAACAGCAAAGAGGCCAAGAATCTACTACGAAAACAAACAAAAACCATTTCACCAAAGAGGCCGTGAAAGTGGCAAATAGGGGCATGAAAATGTGCTCAATATCATTAGCCCTCAGGGAAATGCAAATCACAATCACAGGGCAGTATCACTATGCATCTATCAGAGCGGTTAAAATAAAAATGGTAGCAATAGCAAATGCTGGTGAGGACGTGGAGAACGGAGCCCTCACGCCTTGCTGGCAGGCATGTAAAATGGGGCGGCCATTCTGGGAAATAGTTTGGCAGTTTCTTTAAAAAAAAAAAAATAATACACATCTGGGGCGCCCGGGTGGCTCAGTCGGTTAAGCGTCCGACTCCGGCTCAGGTCATGATCTCACGGCTCATGGGTTCGAGCCCCGCGTCGAGCTCCGTGCTGACAGCTTGGAGCCTGGAGCCTGCCTTGGATTGTGTCTCCCTCTCTCTCAAAAATGAATAAACATTTTTTAAAAATCCACATCTATAAAGAGGTAGTGCAAGGATCTGTGTGGTGATGGACCGGCTACCCTTTGATGGCAGTGCTGTGACACGGGTCTACACACACGATGACATTGTAGAGATGCACACGTGTGCACACAAGCGCGTGCACACGTGCCACCTGAGCGGCTCTGGGAGGACACCGATGTCATCTGCTGGGTGTGCAAGATGCCGATGTTTGGGGGACAACTTCCTGTGAAGCTAACATTTCAAAACAGTAAATTCCCCCCAAAAAAAAAAAAAAAACCCTCCAGGACACAAAGAAGGGTATACAGAAAAATGCAAGCAAATTGTTGATAACTGTTGACACTGGCTGATCAGTCTCCGGGGTCTCCAGGCCTCCATTAACGATTCTCTCTCCCTTTGTTTAAGGTTGACATTTTCCACGATAAACAGTTTTCTTAAGAGCCACTGCTAAACCAATGTCTGTTGAATGAATAAATGAAGGATTAATGAGTAACCCCAGTCTAAACCTGTGGTTCTATAGATAATGGAAGCAAGAGTGAGGGAGGGAGAGGTCTGCTCAAGGCCACACGGAATAGCAGAGTCCAAGCCGGGCCTCAACCCCAGCGCTCCTGATCTCCAGTCTAGCTTTTTAAAAACACATCTTTTAAACCTTACACAAGCAGTCCATAATCACACACTCATTGTACAAAAAAGGAAAATTGACCATAAATCGAGGACTCCAACGTGGCGAGTGGGGAAACCGAGAGTTCCAACATGCCGGGGGCTGCAGCGTGGGGGCGCGTTCCCTGGGAAATGGCACGGGAAGACAGGGGACACTGGCTGTGCGCAGGGACAGGGGCACAGGCAGATAGACAGCCGGCGGCCGGTCAGACGGCTCTGCCGCAGGAGATTTTCTTTAAGAAGAAATTACTAGAATGCCTGGTGGTTTGAACGTCTTGAGAGAACATTTACACGCCAGGACGAGTCTAGGGTTGAATTAGGGATAAGTGCACGGGAAGCTGAGCAAACAGCCAGCCGAAGGACAATTATTAACTCCTGGGAAAACAAAATGCTGTGCAGAGAAGAAAAGTAACTGTGGCTTGCATGGCTCCGCTGTGAATGGCATTTATGTAGCTGCATAATTTTCAAGGATGGGGAGAGAGGAGGGGGTGGGGAAAACAGAACCCTGGTCTTGCAAAGGAAGCACTGAAACAGGCTGGAACCGCAAGGGCCGCCGGCTCGGGCAACCTCGTGAGCCAAGGTTTGGCGGCAGGATGGAGGGAGGCGTACGAGATGGTCCTCAAGATGTGGCCGTTCCCTCTTCCAAACTGCTCAAGGGCTCCGAGGGTCATCCCTCTGCTCTGCACACCCCTCGGCCCGCCCCTGCCACAGCCCATGCCTCATATTTTGCGGAGGAAACAGAATCCACCGCGCCCCCCTCCCCGGGCTGCTTGCCTCTTGCTTCCTCCCGTCTCTCCCGATGGCCTGTTGCTCCCATCTGAGACCAGTCCCTCCTTGGGGGCACCGGCCCTTTCTCACGAGCCCACCCCAGTGCCGACCCCTCTCCTGGACACCCACCTGTGCACATGCCCAGCCACGGACACTCCTAGGCCACTCTGTGGTCTGCCTGCGTGCTGGACAACGGCTACATCACAGGGAGAGGGAGGACACTCAGCCCCCTGTAGCCAGGGTGGGAAACGGCTGCAAAGCACGTGGGACCCCCATGAGCCATTGTCCTCAGAAGTGGGGGTGCCTGAGACTGGGGCACACAGTGGGAGGGGTGGCGTGAATGGTGGCCCCCAGAAGGTACGTGCACATCTCAGGACCTGTGAATGTGGCCTTATTAGGACAAAGGGCCTTTGCAGGTGTGATGAAATTAAGGATCTGGTGATGAGATCCTCCTAGATTACCATGGTGGACCCTAAATCCAATGACAAGCGGCCTTACAAGAGGCAGAAGAAGAGTGGAAGGAAAGTCGTGTGAAGACAGAGGCAGAGATTGGAGTGATGTCTGCCAGCTCAAGGACTCCCAGAGCCCCCAGAGGCTGGAAGACGTGGGAAGGATCTTCCCTTAGAGCCTCCAGAGGCCCTCCAATGCCTTGATTTCAGACTCTGGCCCCCAGGACTGGGACAGAAGACATTTCTGCTGCTCTAAGCCCCACAGTCGTGGCGATCCGTCGGGGCAGCCCCAGGAACTCCGACAGGGAGAGAAACAGGGGTGTGAGAGCAGAGCCCCTTGATGTCATGTGGTCTGCTCCTGACCTGGGGGACAAGGGCCATCAGCCTTCGTTCAGTAAGTGCCCCAGACCCAGCACACATCCCCAGCCCACTGTCACTGACTACGAGGGCGGGCCGCGGGGAAGGACGCACAGGGGCCCACAGGGCTCCCCTCCGGCCGCCACCCTCTTGCTCCCAGACCACCACCCATTCAACTTCCACCCAACCCTCCTCTGACACAGCTCCGGCCAAGGTGGTCAGTGCCCTCTGTGTTGCCAAAGTCGGTGGTCACGGTTCGGTACTCACGGCACCTGACCTCCGGGGTTCACCCTCGACCCTCTCCTCTCTCTCTATCATGACCCTCCTCCCTGCAGCCCTGGCAGTCCCATCTACGAGTTCCTCTGTCTGAGGCTTCAGCTCTACGATCTGTGGCCTTGACTGGGGACCGGGGGAGCAGAAGGGAGCCGGGACAGCATTGTGGGCAGGAAGAGTGAAGGTTGTAACCAAGAGAGACAGAATGTTTGTTCATCCCGGGGCACCAGGAGGCCGCAAGTCTTCCCACGTGGGAGCTGGGTGCCGCAGAGGGGTGCTTGCTAGCCTGAGCCCCACACCCTCCCTTTGGGAGCAGGCAGGCCTAGAAGAGGCCAGGCCCACCACAGAACCAGGGGCAGGGCTCCTGGCCCCAGAATGGGCTCATGGCTGCACAGACGCTACCACCTAGGGCCTTGCAGTCACCAAAGGGCAGGGGTTGGAGAGTCAGGGGCCTGCCGCGGCCATGCCGGCCTCGAGGGGCTCTGGGAGGGCCCCCCGGGCCCAAGTGTGCCTGGCTTTGGGCAACTTGCCCTTTACCTGACTAACCGTCTGGCTCCCCCGCCTGAATGTCAGCACCGTGACATCGGTCACCCGGCTTTCTCCACGGCCCATTCACAGACGCTTCACTATTGTTGACTAAACGAGTGGATGGATGAATGAGGAGACCCAACACTCCCTGCAAGGGCAGAGCATGGTCTGGACAGCCCGTGATGGGCCGCTGTCGTCGAAGCATGGTCGCTGCGTCCTCTCCCTCTTTGAGGGGTAGCCTGGGAATCACGGACGTGGCTGACAGTGTCCCCGGGGGCAAGGGGTGTCCTGCTCCAAGTCACACAGGCTGCAGCTCGGGGGCCTTTGGAGACACGTCACCAAGTCCTGCTCCATCCAGCTCCTTGCTGTCCCTGGATGTAATTCTCTTCCCCGTGGTCAGGTCTCTGCGGCCACCCTTCAGGGCGCTGGCCTCTGAGCTGATGGTCACCAGGCATGGAGGTCCAACGTGGCAGAGGTCTCCTCCCTAAGGGAGGCAGAGGAGCTGGGGCGTTCGGGGAGCACGTGACGTGGAGCTGGCGAGGAAGAGTGAGGAGCTGGCAAGGGTGAGGGCACCCCCACTGGCCCTCCCCCCACCTGGCTGGCCCGGCCATCCCTACCTCCCTTCTCTCCTTGTCTGAGCTCAGCCCAGAGGAGCACAGAGGGAGCAGGTGCGTCTCAGCACAAACCGGGGACGCTGGCCAGGCCAGAGACGACTTCCTGGTAGGGGCAGGTCAGCAGCGGGTGCCAGGGACTCCAGCGAGGAAGGGGGCCCGGAGAAGGAGTCCAGGGGGAAGCCAAGAGGTTAATGGGGAGCGAGTGAGCCCCTTCGGAGGGAGGGGTCCAAGTCAGCAGTGGGCCAACTTTGCAGGGCGGGAGTGGCTGTGCGAGAGGCATGCACCATGGGTGTCGTAGGAGCTTGGCGAGTCCAACTCTCTCGGAAGGAAAGTGGAGTTTCTCCTGAAAGTCCGTGGACACACAGGTCAGCGACAACAGCAGTCCTCACGGGGCTACCGTGCTCCCATGTCTCCTCCCATCTCCCTCCCCTTATTGGAGCCAGGGGGCCCAGAACCTTCTGTGAAAGAGGCAGCCTCACCCACTGCACGCGGGGATGGTGCCCTGATGGCAGCAAGGCCTGATTCAGAACCTCGGCCCACGTCTCAGCCGACCAGCGCAGGCAGCTGGTCCACTCAACCGGGGGGGGGGGCGCAGGGTTCTCAGGGGGGCCCCAAGCTGGGCTCAGGCTGCTGCATGGGGGGTGCGCAGGAGATCTGAGTTCACAGATCAGCCCCCGGTCCCCGGCGGGAACAGGTCAAAAACCAGTGTGGGTGGGAGGTGTCCGCAAGGCCCGCATGTGGAAAGCAGGGTCCCGGGCGGGGACAGGCCCAGACAGCAATAGCCCTGAGCGATTGTGCACCCGGGGAGGCAGAGTCAAGGGGAAGCAAGGTCGCAACCACAAGGGAGGGAATGTGCGTCAACTCGGTGCAAAGGTCAGGTATGAGTGGAGCTGGAACAGAGAGGGCAGTGGCCGGGAGCCCCCAGGGGCGGGCAGGAAGGAGGTCCCGCGCGCTGACCCGGGGCACCCGCCCCCACTGCCCGCGATTCCCCGCGCTGAGCCCAGGCCCGCAACTCCGTGGGCCCAACAGCCCACCTACCATGGCACGGGAGCCTCCGGAAAGGCCTGGCCTCCTCTAGCCTGGGCCTGCCTCCCTTGCAGGGCTCCCTCACGCATCCCCGCCACCAAGCACTCTTGCCAAGCATCTGAGCGGTTGAGTGAGCCGCCGTGCCTCCGGCCCTCTGACCCCTCCACGCCTAATTCAGCTCCTGGGGCGATCGCCGCTTCCTTAGGCATATCTCCCTGGCCCGTCCACTTCTCTGCACACGCTCCCTCAAGCACCCATGCAGGCTGCTTGGGGGTTTCTCGAACGCTCTGGCCCTTTCCCTCCCACAGTACCCCGAGGGGCTTGGGGAAGGTTGGGAGACACACACACACACACACACACACGTCTTCTTTCGCCTTGCACATATGGGTGAAAATCATTTGGTCCCCATGGCAGACAGGCGAGGAGGCTGGGCCCTGCAGCCCTGAGACCGTGCACAACCGAGTCTTGGAAGAGAACCCCTTCTCTTCCTACCACATGGTCACCATCCTGTTGGCCCAGGAAGGTGCCTGGCCCCAGAAGTGAGCTTCTCAGGTGAGGACTCAGCTGGCAGGGCACTTAGGGCCTGGCTGTGGGTCCGTGGAGGCCTCCCTCCCCCCGCAGGCCCACCCCGCCCCACGGGGGACCAAGGCTGCTGGGCCCTGCCTTACCTTGCCCGTCCTCCCCTCACCCACCCTCCAGAAGGTACAGAGACCTAGAGGCTGGCCTAGGAGGGGGCAAGGGGACACGTCGGCCAGCTAAGAGGGGTCCATGCCACAAGTGATAGATGATGCTAAGGGGAGCCTCCAAGGACACTCGTCTGCTTTCCGCTCAGCAGAGGCAGAGGTTCTTGGAGATGAGCTGGCATTCAGGATGCATCTTCGGTGTCCTGAGCAGAGGGGGCGGCCTATGCCACCTCCCTCCCCACAGCCCCCTCCTCTGCCGCGGCAGCCGTGGGCTGCGTATGTCGGGCTCTACTACACCTCAAGCCTCACTGGACTCTAAACACACACACACACACACACACACACACACACACACACGAACACGCCCCAGGCCTAGGGTGTTCGCGTCCCTGAGCAGGTTAAGCATGTTCATGCCCCCTGCTCCCCCCACCCCCGCCCCGTGAGCTCCTCTTTCCAGACTCCACTCTGGGGCCCCCTCTCTGGGCACCTTTCCCTGGTCCCGCACTATCTGTGGATAGTTCATTCATTTATTCCACAGACAGCTGTTAGATGCCAACGATATTATGCCTCCTCCCTAAAGATAAGCTCTTAGTTCACATAACTATCAATTACTACGTTGGGATGAATATTTAGCAAAAGCTATAATTTAGAGCAAGGTTTCAAGAAATGCCATCAATTAAGGATAAACTAAGGACCCCGTCTCAATGTCAACTATGAACCATCATTGCTTTTGAAATCTGGGTCTGTCTTGGAGGTGGAATAGGCAGAGATGTCTTTGTGGAACTTCAAGTTTTCTTTTCAAAGCCCCCCATCCCCGGGCGCCCGGGTGGCTCACTCGGTTGAACTTCTGACTCTTGTTTTCAGCTCAGGTCATGATCCGAGGGTCATGGGATTGAGCCCCACGTGGGGCTCCATGCTGAGTGTGGAGTCTATTCGGGATTCTCTCCCTCTCTCTGTGTCCCTCTCCCCCACTCATGCTCTGTGTCTGTCTCTTAAAAAAATTTTTTTAAAAATCATCCCCATCCATGCCTCTGCCATGTTACCATTCCAAGCAGATGGGAATGCCCACCTGCTTTTCCATAGAGAGGGGCACAGGGGAGTGCAGGCTGCCCTTCCTTTCCCTTAATCTGCGTCCAATAGAGCCAAGGGCAGCAAAACTACCTCCTGTGAGCTGAGTTTCCTTTCCTTGCAAGACGCTCTGCCGCTGCTGGTCCCCCTACAATGTGAAAACTACAACTGGTTAAAATTAAAAAAAAAAAATTGCATAAAAAATCAAAAAATTCAGTTCAACGACAACACAGACTTATTGCGGTAAAGGGTCGTCCCACCAAAAAGACACAGCACCCCTAAATGTATATGCCCCAAAGAACAAAGCTTCTAAATACGTGAGCAAAAACTGGTGGCACCGCACAGAAAAATAGACACAACCACAGCATCCCTCTCCCAACGATCAACAAAACAACTAAAGAGAAAATCAGTCAAGGGGCGCCTGGGTGGCTTGGTTGAACATCGGCCTCTGGCTCAGGTCATGATCTCACGGTTCATGGGTTCGAGCCCCACGTCAGGCTCTGTGCTGACAGCTCGGAGTCTGGAGCCTGCTTCCGATTCGGTGTCTCCCTCTCTCTCTCTGCCCTCCCCCACTCATGCTCTGTCTCTGTTTCTGTCTCTCTCTCAAAGATAAGTAAACATTAGAAAATAATAATAAAAATCATTAAAATTAAAAAAAAAATAAAAAGAGAAAACCAGTAAGGATCTAGGAGAACCCCAAAACACCAGCCACAAACAAGATCTAATGCACAGGTACAGAACATTCTACCCAACAACAGCAGACATCCGTTTTGTATAAGTGCCCACGGGCTACATACCAACATAGACCACGTCCTAGGCCGTGAAGCAAATGTCAGCAAATTGAAAAGAACTGGAATCACACAGAGTGTGTTCTCCGGTCACAACAGAATCAAACTAGAAATCAGTAACAGAAAGCTAACAGAAAAATCTCCAGACTCTAGGCAATCTGAAGAAAAATTTTTGAATATACTGAAATGAATGAAAATAAAACTACAGCACAGCAAAATTTGTGATATGTAGCTAAGGCAATACTGAGGTGGGACATTTAAAGCCAAAAATAAAGATCGAGGGGCTCCTGGGTGGCTCAGTCGGTTGAACGTCTGACTTCGGTCATGATCTCAGAGTTCATGGGTTCGAGTCCTGTATCAGGCTCTGCGCTGACAGCTCAGAGCCTGGAGCCTGCTTTGGATTCTGTGTCCCTCTCTCGCTGTGCCCCTCCCTCACTCATGCTCTGTCTCTCTCTGTCTCTCAGAAATGAATAAATGTTAAAAAAAATTATTTTCAAAAAGGGGTGCCTGGGTGGCTTAGTCAGTTAAGCGTCTAACTTCGGCTCAGGTCATGATCTCACGCTTCGTGGGTTTGAGGCCCATGTTGTGCTCTGTGCCGGCAGCTCAGAGCCTGGTACCTGCTTCGGATTCTGTGTCTCCCTCTCTTTCTGCCCCTCCCCTGCTCACACTCTGTCTCTGTCTCTCTCTCAAAAATAAAATAAACATCTTTTTAAAAATTTTTAATTAAAAAAAAGAAAGATCAACTGTTTCTCTCCCTAAAAAGACTCCAGTCAGGCCCAAAGCTTCAGAAATATACACTTTGGGGGTGGCTCAGTCGGTTGGGCATCCGACTTCAGCTCAGGTCATGATCTCACGGTCCGTGAGTTCGAGCCCCGCCTTGGGCTCTGTGCTGACAGCTCAGAGCCCGGAGCCTGTTTCAGATTCTGTGTTTCCCTCTCTCTCTCTGACTCTCCTCTGTTCATGCTCTCTGTCTGTCTCAAAAATAAATAAACGTTAAAAAAAAGAAAGAAATATACACTGTGTCCCCACCCCACCCTGACACACATACTTTAAAATAAAGTTAGAATATGACTCTATCAGGAAGCTGGGAGACTTTAGAAGTCTTACATTTTACTGAATCTAGATTTTTTTTAATGTTTATGTACTTTTGAGAGAGAGAGAGAGAGAGAGAGAGAGACAGAGCGTGAGCAGGGGAGGGAGAGAGAGAGGGACACACCAAATCGGAAGCAGGCTCCAGACTCCGAGCTGTCAGCACAGAGCCTGATACGGGGCTCGAACCCACGAACCGTGAGATCATGACCTGAGCTGAATTCGGATGCTCCACCGACTGAGCCACTCAGGCGCCCCTACTGAATCTGGACTTAAAATCAGAAGAGTGGCATCGAGCCTTGCCTGGGTCTACCTCATATGGGTATTTTAGCATTAAATGATACAACAGATGAGGAGACATTTTGCAAGTAGAAAAGCTGCGTGTGAGCTCACTACTGCTGCCATAACAAAGGACCACAAACTGAGGGGCTTAAACCGCGATCAGGGTTTGTGCCAAAACGGCAGCACGCGGGGATTCCCAGGATGGGGACAGTGAAGGGACCCACAGTGTTCCCAGGCCAGTGAGGGGAAACCCTGACTGCGGTGGCTCTTTCCAATACTCCTTCCTCTGGGGCAAGCCAGAGACGCGACTCCCAAAGAAAAGCAAAAAGACCAAAGCCCCGTCGTCTGCGTCCCCGGCAGCCAGGGTGGGGGCGGCCTGCGGTGATCCCCACATCTCCCTGTCCCCTCCTGGGCTGCCAGCTTTGCTTCTCTGTTTCTTCTTCTTCTTTTTTTAATGTTTGTTTGTTTATTTATTTATTTATTTATTTTGAGAGGGAACGAGAGAGAGGATCCCAAGCAGGCTCCACTCTGCCAGTGCAGAGCCCGGCGTGGGGCTGGAACTCACAAACTGTGACATCATGACCTGAGCCAAAATCAGTGGTCGGAGGCTAAACCAACTGAGTCCCCCAGACGCCCTGGTTCTTCTGTTTCTTAATTAGGAGGCTCTGGGGCTCCTGTTGAAGTCATGTGGCCACTCCAGCCAAGCTCTTGGAGTCGCCTGCTCCTGGAGTCCACGCACGGTGCCCGAGCCCCATCTCACAGCCATGCCGGGTACAGAGCACTGGAGACAACTACCACCATGATGGGACCCCTCTCCTCCAAACATTCTCTCGACTCAGGAGGTGGCTCCTTGGCCACAGACCACAGTGGTCCAGGGCTGGGAGGACACAGATGGCCTGGGCCAGGTGGTCCCAGCGAAGGGAAGACAGAACGCCCCCGCCGGGCAGATGGGGACCTACAGGCAGTGCGCGTGGCAGGTGAAGTCTCTGGGGGATGGCAGGATGGCGGCAATGTATCTTGCCCATGGGCCAGACACGAATCGGGGACACAGGGCATGACATAGTGGGTGGCAGGGTGGACCCACATAACATAGGTCCACCCGGAACCTTGGAACGTGAGCTTATTTAGAATAAGGCACAGGGACCTGCCTCCTTAGTGCAGGAAGTGGTGCTCAGTCTCAGAGGATGAGGCAAAGCCACCCAAGACGTCCTGGTGCATTCTGGCCACCACCAGTAGTGAACTGGGGCCTGGGAGGCCCATGGGCTGTGGCATGTGCATATTGTCCTTGAGGCCACTCGGGCCCACTGAAGGGCGCTGGAGGAGGGGACAATTGCTGCACCTGCCACACAGGGGCTGGGTGGGAGAGCGGAGCCTGGAGGCTTCTGAGAGTGAGGAGAGGGCAGAGCCCGGCCAGGGACAAGGGGTGATGCACCTGCGAGCTCTTTAAGTGGTGAAGTCATCAGAAACTGTGAGGGGCGGTGGAGCGAGAGGGAGCGGAGACAGTGAGTCCCCTGTGGGGTCATGGGGCATTCAGGCGGCCGGGGCCAGTTGCCAGTTGGAACTGTGGGCGTGGCCCCCAAGAGACACTGATGTCACAGTCATCACCCAGGAGAGGAGCTGAGGTCACGGGCAGGAACACCTAGGGCAGAATGGGGGCCGTGGAGCTTGGGAGAGATGGCCGGAACAGTGTGGAGAAGACCGGGAGCAGGGGACAGAGGAGGGGGTGACGAAGAGCAAGACCGAAGAGGGCAGCTGAGCACGCAGCACACGGGGCAGAGGCCAGGGGCCCAGGAGACGGGGCGCCTGAGGGACAGGAAGGGGATTCCGCCTCCTCCAAGCTTGGATGCCAGGTGACAGGGGCCACGGCTGCTGGCAGCTTTGACCAGGGAAGGGCCGGAAGTCCAGGCAGCTCTCGCCTGACCCGTCAGAAAGGGCTTGACGATGTGGGTGGCAAAGGTGCCTGCCGGGAGGGACAGGCCGGAGCTGGGCTCCAGGAGATGTACTGGCCAGGAGTGGCCACCGGGAGCTGTGGGAAGGAGGCTGGCCAGGAGCAAGTAGATGTACAGGCTGACAGTGTGTGTCCGAGTGTAGACGGGACCACCAGAGAAGCAGCGACGAGCAGAGGCTCAGCTGGGCCATTCTGAGGATGAAGGCTGGCGTGGCGGGGAAGAGGCCATGAGCCCAGAGTCGGGGCCCCAGGAGTGGACCTGTAACCCGGCACTGAGGGCTGAGGAGGAAAACCTTGGAAGCCCTGGACTCTGACGGGAGGGTGGTCGCGTCATGTCTGGGAGCTGCACTCTCGGTGCCTTGTTTTTTTCTCTGAAGTAGGCTTCACAGTCAGCAGAGGCCAACACGGGGCTTGAACTGACAACTGGGAGCCGCGGTCTTGGGAAGCAAAGTGATGCCCGCCGGCCTGGAGCTCTGGGAGGTGCGGGGTGGGGGGAGCGGAAGGAGCAGCCCCACAGGCCAGAGGTCAGAGGAGAGCCAGGCCGCGGGAGTGTCTGTATTCTGAAGGCATGGACGCATGGACGTCATGGGAAGATCTTGTAGGCTGGTGAAGGGCTTGGGCAGAGGTGGGGCTGGTGCCGGGGGTGCCAGGGGCCAGCGCTGGCCGTGGGGGCACAGGGGTGGGAGCCATGGGGGAAGGGTAAGCTCGGCTAAGAAGGATACGGCATTCTGGGCACCACAGGTCCCCCTTCCTGAAGACAACTTCTGGATAATTCTATCCCTCGCAATCCACAGAGCCTGTCTGGGCAGGCCACGGTGGATGGGGCTGCCACCGGGAGCGGAGCACAAGAAGTTCGCTCTGACAATTGGGAAATCCTCCTAGGCTTATATCTTGGGGACCTGATCCTCGACACCCCCGTTCTCCTCTGTGGCTACAGAGAACAGGCAGCTCAAGCCAGGAGTGCCCCAGGGAGGCCAAGGCCGCCTTCACAGTCCCTGTGGCTCTGGCCAGCTCTGCAAAGGCGGGTCCCGAGAGCTGTCTTCCAGGTTGACGCAGCGGGTCCGGGGTTAGGCTCGTGGTTGCCGACAGCGGGCCCAGAGCAGGGGTCCACTGAAGAGACGCTTGCACTGCTGGAAGGCTCAGGCCACTGCTCCAGGTTGGTGACGGCAGAGGCAAACGGGACCCCAGAGCAGCCGGGGCTAAACCTTGACTCCCAGAGCCCCCACGGTCCCCATCCGTTCTCCCTGCGGTGGTGACACAATGCTGGCAACGGGGTAGGGAGGAGAGGGCCGGGCTGGCAGCTCGCCTCCCGCTGGGCGTCGTGGCTGAGGTCCTTCTGTGCGCCCCTGCGGGAGGCGGCCGGCACGGAGCGCAGACTCTGCGCCGCGGAGGCACACAGTGATAGACGGAGATGGCTCTGAGGATGTTACTCTAGCCTCCGCGGGCCTGCAAGGGGCTCAGGGACCCATCACCGTGCCCCACCGAGAGGGCCACCGTGCGGGGCCGGGCCGTGTGCCTGCCGGACTCTGAGCGCGAGGCCTGGGCCATCCCCTTCCCGCCTCTCCGTGGATATGAACCATCCCTCCGGCTTCCTGGCCACCGAGTCCTGGCCCTCCCCTCCCTCTCCTTCCCCCTCTCTCAGCCCAGGGACCAGCCCCGAGGGGCGGTGGTCACATGGCACCACACCTGAACGCTCTCCTCTCCGCTGGGCGCTCGCAGGATGCAAATCAGTCACCAATGTGGGAAGCAGGTACTGCGGGGTAAGAGCTGCTCTCTAAATTTAGACAGGAAAAATCCCCATAGAGCTGGCAGAAATATCCCGAGCCTTCCTTGTGGCGAACCTCTCAAGTAGGAAAGTGGGGAGGGGGCAGCGAGAGCCGGGGGGCTGTGTGCGGGGATGGGGGCAGGGCCAAGAAAGGGTGATAGAGGCAAAGGCCCTCATCTACAGGCCCGTCTTTGTCACCCTGGAGCCACAGCCTCAGGCTCTACCCTGGCGGGGCTGGCCTGGATTCAACGGTCCTACCAGGCCCTCTCCGCAGTCGGTTCTCTGCCAATTCGGACCGCGTGGACACCTCTCCAGGGTCCCTCTGCAACCAAGAGCTGCCTCCTTCCTTGCTCTAGCCGGATAGCTGGCCATATTCCGCCCCCTCCAGCCAAGAATGACTGGGACCAGACCCAAGCCCCCACGGCCCAAGCAGTCCCCTCTATGGAGGCTGCAGCCTGGATGGGGTCCTCGTCCTCGTCTCTCCACGGAGAGGAGCAGAGCAGGGCTCGGTGCCTCCTGACCCCAGAGCGGCACCTGACCCGGCCAGCGGGGTGTTCGGCCTTGGTCTGGGTGCAAGGAGCCAACAGGGCCCAGCCTGGGCCCTGCAGTGTTGAGAGGGGACGCGGGGGACACAGCGGAGAAGCAGCCAGACTTTGTTCTCAATCCCGTGACGGAAGGGGGCAGACCCCTGAGGAGCACGGTCGCAGGTGGGGACACACAGTGCCCTCACGAACTCCTTCCCCACCCCTGCAGACATTTGAGCCAGGGCAAAGGGTCAGAATGAGCAGCAGCCTGGGCCTGGCCTCACGTCCTGTTCTATATATTATCTTCTTTCCCAGGATGAGATGCTCCAACTGGAGAGGCACGTTCCGGTCAGGACGTGGAGACACGCAGCCAGAAAGGTGGGTGGGCCGCTCAGAGACCTTCCGCAGCTCAGCCGGTGGACGGGGGTCTACAGCAGGGGAGCAACTCCCTGCAGGCTCTGGGTACCCCCAATCTCCCTGGCCATTCTGGCTCCCCTCTCTTCTGCCCCATTCAGCCCTCAACTTGCCTGGGACAAGCCAGGAAGCCACCTGCTTCTGTCTCCTCCCCTTCCATAGCATGGGGGCTGGAGGGGCTGCCCGCCCTCCCTCCTCTTCCCCACTCACCTCCCTTTGCCCGTCCAGCCGATGGGTGTGGGCGTCCGGCTCTCTCACGGTAAAAGGATTATATCATCTGTAATGTATATCCAGACACGCGCACTGCTTCTCGGGAGGACAAGACAAGGAGAGGGAGCCCGCACAGCTGGCCGGAGGGGGTTTATAACCGGGTTATTGAACCTGAACCTGAGCCCTCTCAGAATGGGGGTGTTAATGGCTCCCGAGGTCACGGCCCCTCAGAAATCAATCGCTGCGCGCCTCTCCTGTCCCTCCTCTCGTGTCGCTCCCTCCTGTCACCTCAGCTGCAAGTGCAGACCCCAGGATGTGCATTTGGTTTAAAATGTCTGGACCTGGCCCTGTTGGGAGCCGCCACAGGCAGGTAGGGTGCTCCAGAACAGGGTCTAGGACGCTCCTGAAGGCATGGCAGCCGGTAGCACGACGCGCCTAGAAGATGCTGGCTACAGCACCTCACGTGGGGGGAGGGGCAGGGCGAACCGCGGCACCCAGCCGTGGAGTGACCGGAGTGACAGTGATGGTGGCCTGGGGGCTGGGAGCGGGGTGGGCGGTGTCACGGGGGCTAATGGCTTCGGGTAGCACCCCGTGGGTGCCCAAAAATAAAGCCTCAGGTGTGGTGTGCCCACGTGCCAGGGCCCCCTAGACGGGAGCAGGATCTCTGTGCCAGGCCCACGGGAGGTAGGGCCTCTCCTCAAACTTTGCTTGCCTGGAAAGCGGCCGGAATCGAGACCTGGAAAACGGGCTTAACAGGTACGGCTGTCTTCGGGAGGCCCAGAGCAGCCTCGTGCCTCGGGGTTCTGGTGGCAAAGGGGGCAGGGGTACTGAGGACAGAGAGTCTCGGGGCTGCCCGGCAACTCGGCTGAGATTCCGGTCCTGTCAGGAATGGACGGGAGTGAGCATGCGGGCTGGGTGGCTTTGGAGAGGGAGGCCCAGGTGCGTCTTCAGAACAACCTCGGTTCCAACACAATTGGCCTGGTACTCAAGTCCTCTTCTAGAAGGATTCGCATTTTATTCCTCAACAGGGTATACAGTCAGGCCTCGCTCGCTAAGTCCCCGGCCTGGCCTGGCCATTTCTGCCTTCTCCTCTTCCAGCACTGGGTGGGCCTTGTTGCCTGGAGAGCAGAGGCCCCGTGGCAGGGCTGGGGTGGGAGCTCTGCAAGGGTGGGGGACAGCAGCATTCGATCCAAATGTTCCTCCTCCAGCCTGTTGGGCCCTGAGTCACTTAAGCACGGCATGGGGGTGGGGAGGTGGGGACTGGTTATCCAACCTTTCCAGAAAGTCCTCTGAGTCAGCTCACCAAGTCTTTGCCGGGGGGCTGACTGACTGCCTTGGGCCGGGGCAGGGCCCTGGGTGGGGGGCAGGGGGGCGGCGTTGGGGGCAGGAAACAGAGCCTTATCTTTTGTGGTCTCCGTGTGTTTTCAGCACATGCGGGCTGGTCGGAGAAGCACAGGGTCGGAGCAGCAGGGCCCTTGCACAGCCTGGTTTGCTCACCTGTCAGGTGCTGTTATGGCCTTTTGGCTCCACACTGGCCCCCGGAGCCCTGACGCCGAAGGGGAGAAGAAAGTGCCAGCCTGGCTCTGGGGTTCCCTGGGCCTGCCTGCCGGATGCACCTTCCAGGAGCTACAACCTAGGAAGGCCAGGGGCCAGAGCAGGGGGTGGGCTGGGAGAGTGAGCGTCCTGCTGAGGCTGGAAGGGGTCAAAGGGCAAGGCGGGTCTGCCAGGGCGGCAGCAGCTGGGCTCTGCTCGCCCCATCTCATGGGTCCAAACTGCAGTGAGGCCAGTCCCAGAGGGCCCTGGGAGACCATGAGGTCCTCCCCTCCCCCCAGCTGTACAGATGAGGAAACTGAGGCACCAGAGACAAAGCTGCCCCTCTCCTCTCTTTTCCAGGAAATGACTCAGGGGAATTCAGCAGTGCTGCAGACAGGAGCCAGGCAGCCAGGCCTCCCTTGGCTGCCCCCTCATCCATGGAGCTGCTGGCATCCCAGCCCTGCCCGCCTCCCTCTCGATGTCGCCCCAGCCTGGCCTCGCCTCGCCTCACTCTGATCTCCCTGAGCAGAGGCACGGGAGACCCTGCCAGAAGCTGGTCTACAGCAGCCCACAGCAATCATGCCGCTTTTCAGCATCCCTTGTGCCCCATTCCAGGGGGGGCCAACTCACCCGTGACTCAGGTGGGAGCCCCTCTGTGCTCCTCCCCGCCTCCTCCTCCCCACAGCAGTGAGCGGGGCAGAGAATCCACTGAGTCTCCTTGTTCACACTCAGTTGGGGCTTCTGAACCCGGTGGGGCTCCACCGCCACGTCGCCGTGTGACACCAGGAAACCAGTGCCTCAGTTTCCCTAGCCAGATCCCCTCTGACTCCCAGACTGGCGTAAGGACAAAATGAGGTCCTCGATGGAGATGCTTATGGCCTTTGGTGCCGAAGAAAGCAAAGTGGGCCTGGTGACAAGGCCCCCTCTCAGGCCCTCCCCCAACGTCCTGGCTCCACCCCTTCCAGGCACTGAGGCTCAAACGCTATTATTATTAGCCAGAATCTGATACACGAGAATGGAAGACAGTGCGGAGGGACCTGGGAACTGGGGGCGGGGTGGGGGGGGGGGAGGATTTGCAGTAGTCAGACGGACCTCATGCCCTCTCCCGCGTGGCAGTAGGAGGTGGCCCCAGGGGCCCAGCTGTGCCCGGTCCTCCACGGGCCCCTTCGCTTGCCTCGCTGGAAGCAGAGGCGCCAGCACGGAGTCTTCGGGGCAACCCTCCCCCAGCCCAGGTCCAGCCTGGGTCGGGTCTCCCCACCCCACTCCCGCGCCCTGAGCCCGCGGACCCCATGCCGCGAGCCTCCCGCGCAGAGGGTCCGCGGCGGGCAGAGCGGACAGTCTCGCAGGTGGGAGGAAGGCGGGCGGGGGCGGGGGAGGTGGAGGGAGACGCCGGGCAGGCCGCGCGGTCCCTCCCCTCTCCTTCCCTGCGCGCCGCCGGCGACATCGCCCCTCCTGGGCAGGGGGCGGAGAAGACGGCGACGGGAAGGGAGGAGGCGGCGGCGGAGGCGGGATTTGGAGTTTCCCTCCGCAGCGGCGGCGGCGGCGGCCCCTCGGCTTCAGGCGAGGCCGCCGCCTGAGGCTCCGGTGACGCTCGGCGGCAGCGGCGGTGGCGCTTCCCGCCGCCTGGGCTTCGGAAACTTCCCGGCCGCGACGCGCGGAGCCGGCGCTGGAAGCCGAGCGGATCCGGGGTGAGCGGAGGTGAGCGGAGGTGAGCGGAGCACGCGGCTCCCCGGCACCCACCCACCCCACCCCCACCCAGCCCGGCCGCCCCCTCTGACGTGAGCTCCTCCACCCTGCACCCCAAAGTCTTGCCAAAGCGTAGCCCACGGGGCCGACGCACGCGCCCCTGTGAGACCCACTCGATCCTGTCACCGCACACCCCCCGCATCCCGCCCGTGCACCTCCCTGTCCTCTGCACGCGCGCGCATCAACCACGCACCGCAGACCTAGTCCCTGCAGTGAGCACAGCAGCAGCCCCTAGCCCACCAGCCAGCGCTGCCCCCAACTCAGGCTAGCACCCATCCCAGACCCAGTACACACCCAGGCGCGCGCGCGCGCACACACACACACACACAATCCATCCCTGCCATATCTGCACTAACATAGCTCCCCTCACGGTGCCACCACCATCTCCAACTCCCCATATGCTCATTACAGACACTCCACCCACGTTCCCAGCCCAGAGACACTGCTGCCACCCACCTACCCCTGAGTGAAGCCCCAGAACTAACTCATGCCCCAGCAGCCGGCTCCCCACACCCCACACCGGGCCCGTTCCCCAGGCACACACCCCTAGCATCCCCAGCGTGCACGCTCACACACACCCCAGCACGTACGCACGCCTGCTGGATTTACGCTCCCCGGCCCCATCGCAGATAGCCCCCCACACCCCCAGCACGTCCCCGAGGCCCTCCCACCGCCACCCCTGACACCTGGCACGCGGGCTCTAGAGGCTGCAGCAGTCTTCGCATCCCTGCCAGGTGCCTCCCTAAACAGACCTTGAGTCTCCCCAGCGACTGGCCTGGCCTCTTCCCTAAGAGATAAAGCAGGCACTTGGGGTGCAAGGTACCATACTTAGATGTGGGCTGGGGGAGGAGGAAGGGAGAGGCGGGCACCGAAATGGAGCCAGCCCAGCTGGAACCAAAGGAACGCCAGTTGCCGAACAGGCACGTAGTAGGTCGGCTCCAGGAGGACGGGAGTCCGACACAGTGTGTGTGCCTCTCCGCGTGTGCCGTGAGGGCAGGGCTGGGCGTGCATGTGTGCCTGTGAGTGTCCGTGGTGTGTGTGGGGGGGGGGGTGTGACCCGCGGGGAGAAACAGCACGACCAGCACCCCCCCAGGGCTTCCTCATGCAACAATTGGTTTCATTCATTCACGCCTTCTTTGTTAACAAGCATTTCTTCCGGGAGCGCCGGGCATACGCCAAGCCCTGCGCTGGGGGCTGGGGCCAGCTTGGGGCCCGCTCCTGCCTTGGAGGAACTCCCAGTCCAGCGAGAACACCGACCAGGAAAAGCAGAAAGCCATCCCCGGCGGAAAGTGGATTTGGTGGAAAAGACACTGGATTTGGCAGGAACGCTGTCGCTGGGAGTTGTGCTCCTCCTGGCCATGTGACTGGGCCGCGACAGCCGAAATCCTGCCATTCGGCCCGGAGAGAACCGTGCATTTCGGGGTGAGGGGTGGCGGGCGAGGCGGGGCGCCGCTCTCCAGAGGCTCCGGGAGACCAGAGGGCGCACATGGCGCGCGCGGGGCCTACGGGCCGCCGCGTCCCCGCCGCCTCCGAGGGGCACCGGCCGGGTCGGGCGGAGGCCGGGGACGCCCGGCGGGACCGGGGCGTCAGGCTCAGCTCCCACCCTGCGGCGAGCGCGCGGCCTGGCTCCACCCGCCGTGCGGGCCTCCGCGAAGCCGGGCGCACGGCGCTGCCTTCCCCAGCCCAGCACGCTCCCAGCCCGCGGGGCGGGGCCGGCGCCCAGAGCAGGTGCTACGGCGAACCCCGAGTGCGGGCGGGCCGGCCAGGGTCGCTGGGGGCGGGGCGGGGGGTGGGGGTGCTTGGCTGCGCTCAGCCCTGCAGTGCGGAGATGGCAACAGGTTCCAGTTTGTCCTGCGGCTGGCGCAGCGGGCGCTGCTGGCGCCGGGCACTGAGTACTCACTTGCGAGATTGAACACGGCCCCTCCTCCTGATCCTTTTCACCCGATGGGTGGGCTTGCCCGCAGCGGTCCAGCGCCAGGCGCGCAGGGGGAGCCCCTCGTCAGGCGCTGGGAGCCACAGGCTCCGGCACAGCCCCGCTCTGGGAGAGTTTCTTGGAGCCAAGTTTCCTCTCCCTTCACCGGTGCTGAAGTTGCCTCCCTCCCACGCCCCAGGCCGCCCCCACCCTCCTCTTCCCAGACAGGTCCCCTTGCCTCCTCCAGGGATCCCTCTCTAGAAAGCATGCCTGGGCACCTCAGGAGCTCCTACCCCTTAAGGGGCCGGCTGCCCTCTCTCCAGCCACACTGACTCCCCACGACAGGGGGGCTGGCCGCCCGGCACCCCTCCACCTCCCTGTCCAGCATTGCCACCGCCCACAACTCGGCCAAGCCAGGCACTCCAGGCGGGCACACTGCAGAAGTCCTTGGTGGTTTTAACCAGGCCTGCCCCAGAGTTCCTTCCCCAGCTGCAGCGGGCCGGAGGGAGCCCCGAGGCTTGAGGCCCAAGTCCAGGTGGCAGCCCACCTCTGCCTCTGGGAGCTAGGATGTGAGGGAAAGAACAGGACAGAAGACAGAGTCCCTGCCCTGGAGCAGGCGAGACCCCGGGGGGGGGGGGGTGGAATGCGCGTGGGTCCCGTTCTGGCCGCAGCAGCCTCCGAATCTGCAGCAGCTCCCAGGCATTGCAGCGTCAGACACCTGAGGCTTACAGCACAGACCAAGGAGGCTACAGGAAGGCTGCTCAGAGGAGGGTGCCTTGGCGGGGGGGGGGGGGGGGGGTCTGGAAAAGGAGCAGAATCTGAACAGGCTACAGAGGACGGAGGCCTGGGCTGGGGAGCAGGAGGGCACGGCCCAGCTCCCTAAGACCCCTGGATCCCTGGACTCCCAGAGGCCAGGACACCGTGGGCTGTAGCCAGAGAGGAGTCCCAGGCAGCCCCGCTGGGCCAGGGAGGGAGGAGGGAAGGAGGGGGGACAATGGCGGCCCCTTTGAGGGCCTGGCTCCCAACAACCTGTCCTGTCCCTAGTATTCCTTCCTGAGTTGTCTCATCTTCCTCTGTGGCTCTGATGAACAGAGGAGACTTCGTAGGTGGCACTGAACTTAATTATCCGAAACGTCCACCCTCCAGTGCTTTTGTGTCCTTCCCGCCTTAGTTGCACATCTTGTGGTGCCCACCCTGTGTGCATAGCTCTGTCTTCTTTTAGTTAGTTCCTTGGGATAGATTCCGAGCAGCGGCCAGAGGGTGTGGATTTCTTCCTAGCTCCGGATGCCTGTTACCAAGCTAATTTCCAGAAGGGCCATGCAGATAAGAGCAGCACTGGGTGTATTCACTTTGAGAACATTTTACCAATGTACTAGGTGGAAAGTGTTACCTTGTTTTCCACCGTCACCTTGTTTTTTGTTTTGTTTTGTTTTGTTTTGTTTTGTTTGCCTTCCCTCCATACCTGAGGTGGAAACTTCTTCCCCCAAAGGTTGCATTTCTTTCCTCGCGCGGTCTTTTCTGGTTCCTTGCACATTTATTGGAGCCTTAACCTTTTGATTAATTTGTATGAGCTTTATCTTACCTGCTGTACATTTTCCTTCAACTCTGGTGTTTGCTTTTGACGGGTTTTAAGCAGGGAAGGGACACTTATCACACCCTGCGTTATCGAGTTCAGTCTCCCTATTACTGACCTGTGCGGCTAAGTTGGGAGTGCTGAGCGAGCAGGGACCCTGTGTGTCCTGCCTGTTCGTCATCCTGTGTCCATGGAAGGTATGGAGGCCACTGGCCTCTGATGAACAAATGATGTGGAGGCAGGGAGAGAGGGCTTTGGAGGCTGTGACGGGGACCTGGTCAAGAGTTGGCCAGCGCGAGCCCTCACTGCGGGGAGCAGAGGGCAGAGTACAGGTGTAAGAGATGAATTTAAGTCGAAACTACTTGGCTCTTGACCAGGGAGGAGGCAGAGGGAGAAGCCAGGGATGATTCCTGGGACAGTGACGTGGTTAAGAGCAGAGCACCTCAGTTAGGGACTGGGGACTCAGGGCTCCTGGCTGGCTAAGGCCATGTGTGAGGGAAGCTATGGGGGGGTATGGGGGGGGGGCAGGTGCCCAGAAGCTGTCATCTGTCCTCCTAGCCCTTGGGCAGAGTTCTGGGCCAGAAGACAGCAATGGGTTTCTGGTCTGGCTTCCTCCTCCCCTCCATGATTTCAGTGGCATCCCACAGTAGCTCGAGGTGCTGGCTGTGATGAGCCCACATTAGAGAGATGGGGTCACTAAAGTCCAGTCAGTGGACGTGATGGTCCAGGGTCAACGAGTGAGTAGGGCTGGGCGGCAGCTTCTGGGGCAGGGGCACTGGGCTCTTATCCCTGTCCCTCCCCCCTACTTCCAGCTGGGCAGAAGAACTGAGGCTGGTCACCTGCTGGGCCCCTGACCTGCCCTTGGCCTCTGCCCCGGCCCGGTCCCGCTTCGGTGAGAGCCCCCGCTCAGCGCACCACTTGGGGGCCCACCCGACTGCTTCGCTGGCACCCGTTGGCTCGCCGGCCCCCCTGAGCCCGCCCCCGCTGCCCCGCCCCTCCAAACGGCAACTCCACGTCCAAAGGCAGCGGCTTCCAAGGTGGAAGCTGGGTTCCGCTGCCAGGAAGCTGCCGGTTGGAGAGCTGCGCGGGACTCAGCGTCCACGTGCGCGCCTGCTTCGCCACCCCGCCCTCTTCCCCGGAGGCCGGGCCCGGGGACGCCCTACCGGGGGAACCGAGCCCCGCGTCGCGCGCTGGCCTCGGCTCGGACGTCTGCCCGCGGCAGCCCGCCGCGCGATCACCCTCCAGGTCTCTTGCCTCCCGTTTCCTCCTCCCGGGCGCCACCGGGGCCGGGTCAGCTCCGAGGAGGCCAGCTCAGGCCCATCCCTTCGGCGCCACCTCTACTCCCCCGGCCGCCTCTGCCGGAGCACACACCCCCAAAGTCGGAAGCTTGAACTTGGGGAGCGATTGCGGGCAGGCCAAGCGAGAGCCGCGGGAAGGGGGTGTGCTGCGGTGTGGCCGTAGCCTCAGGCTGCCCCAGCGGGGCCGGCCAAGGACCCGCGGCGTTCCGAGGGCCCATCGGACACCCGGCCTTCCTCTCCTGGAGGACCTCTCCCTCCTCCCCTCCAGGAGCCGGCCGCCGCGCCAGGCGTTTTCCTCCTCCGAGGGCTCGAGGCGCCCTTCCGCGCGTCCTCGCCGAGGGAGGGGGCGTGAGAAGAGAAGCGGGCCGTGCAGGGGTGTCCCTGCGGGGCTCTCGGCGCCCGCCTTGGGCATGCGGGGTGGGCTTCACGTCTCGGCCTCTTGGCGGCCGGGCGCGGGGGACGCGAGCTCACGCCGCGCGCCTGCCCCTCTCTCCGCAGCGCCGGCGGGCGGACGGGCCGGGAGCCGCGAGCCCATGGAGGGTCTGGGCCGTTCGTGCCTGTGGCTGCGGCGGGAGCTGTCGCCCCCGCGGCCTCGGCTGCTGCTCCTCGACTGCAGAAGCCGCGAGCTGTACGAGTCGGCGCGCATCGGCGGGGCGCTGAGCGTGGCCCTGCCCGCGCTGCTGCTGCGCCGCCTGCGGCGGGGGGCCCTGTCGGTTCGCGCGCTGCTGCCCGGGCCGCCGCTGCAGCCGCCCCCGCCCGCCCCGGTGCTCCTGTACGACCAGGGCGGGGGCCGGCACCGGCGCGGGGAGGCGGACGCCGACGAGTGGGAGGCCGACTCGGTGCTCGGCACCCTGCTGCAGAAGCTGCGCGAGGAAGGCTACCTGGCATACTACCTCCAGGGTACGTGCGGGCGCTGGCGCGGGGCACCGGCCTGGGAAGGGCCCCGGGCCCCCGGGGGCTCGCAGGGCCACAGCTTCCCGGGGGGCGGGGGGGGGGGTCCTAATGCATTTGTCCCTGGGCAAGCCCAGCCTTATTTTACCTAAAGTGGAGCTGAGATCCCCTCTCCCCTGAGAAAGACCTGGGGCAAGCCCTTCGCCCTGGAGAGCCCCAGTTTCTGAGTCTGGAAAATGGGGAGAATCCGGCTGCCCTGCCCTGCCCTGCCCAGCCCTGCCTCCGGGGACGCTCAACAATAGAGTACCAAGTGCGGACTCCCAATCTCCCGGGAGGACGTCACCACCCCCACCCCACCCCCGCAGCTGCTCTGCCGCGGGCAAAGGAGGCAGGGGCACAAGAGGACAAATCCCCGCTCTGCAAAGGCTCCGGAATGGGGAAGGGGGGTGGGGGGGTGAGAGAGAGAGAGAAAAGCAGTGAAGGTAGGAGGAGGCAGAGACCTGTCCCATCATAGCCACTGGCTGGGGGACGGAAAGGGATAGGCTGATACAGGCCTGTTGGCTCCTTGAGGAGCCAAACACACACCCAGAGGCCCAGGTTCCCAGGAGCCTGCAGAGTCAGCTCCCCACTTCCCCATCAAGGCGGGTCATTGGACTGTTGTCCCTTGCTCCATTCTGAATGCACGGGGACACAGAAACCTATAAAGCGTCGGATGTCCAGGCCCCACACCTAGCCCGGGAAAATAGTTATCCATACACGAAGGAGATGCTCACTTCTTGGGACTTTGAATCGACCCAGGAGGAATGATGCGCTCGCTCTCAGGCTCCTGCCTCTTGGGGTGCTCCTGCTTGAGCTGGATGGGGGAAGCACCCAGGGACAGAACTCACATCTGAAGCTTTCCTCTTTTTAAAATTTTTAAAAGTGTTTATCTATTTTTGAGAGAGAGAGAGAGAGAGAGGCAGAGCATGAGAGGGGGAGGGGCAGAGAGAGGGAGACACAGATTCCAAAGCAGGCTCCAGGCTCCGAGCTGTCAGCACAGAGCCCGACGCAGGGCTCGAACTCACAGACTGTGAGATCATGACCAAGCCAAAGTCCTACGCTTAACCGACCGAGCCACCCAGGCGCCCCAGGTTGCTGACTGTTGAGTTCCCTTTGGGGACCTCTGCAAGCCCCCTCGGGTGTCGGAGTCGTATCCCCAGCCAGGGGTGCTTGGCTGCCCAGGTGATTGGGCAGGGGTGATTTGGCTGCCCAATCGACAGGACGGTCCTCCTCTCCCCTCCCAGGTGGCTTCAGCAGATTCCAGGCAGAGTGCCCCCACCTGTGTGAGACCAGCCTCAGCAGCCAGGGTGGCCCAAGCACAGCCCCAGTGCCCAGCCCAGTGGTGGGGCTGGGCGGCCTGTGCCTGGGCTCGGACTACTCTGATGCGGAATCCGAGCCTGACCGCGACTCCATGAGCTGTGGCCTGGATTCGGAGGGTGCCACGCCGCCCCCAGGGGGGCTGCTGCCATCCTTCCCTGTCCAGATCCTGCCCAACCTCTACCTGGGCAGTGCCCGGGATTCGGCCAACGTGGAGAGCTTGGCCAAGCTGGGCATCCGCTACATCCTCAACGTCACCCCCAACCTGCCTAACGTCTTCGAGAAGAACGGCGAGTTTCACTACAAACAGATCCCCATCTCCGACCACTGGAGCCAGAACCTGTCCCAGTTCTTTCCTGAGGCCATCGCGTTCATTGGTGAGTCTGCTCGGCCCCCCTCTGCCCCCCTGCCCCCCCAGGCCTGGGTCCTGGCCTCTCTCACTCCCCCATGAGGGCCCCATGATGCACTTGGCTGCCGTCCGCAGAGCCCAAAACCGGAGCTGCGCTTCTGGGGGCGGGCAGTGCCGGCACCAGCTCCCGGAGGCCACCAGCAAAAGCCCCTGGACTCCTCAGGCAGGACAGGGCTCCCAGGCCAAACCGGCCAGAGCCACTCGGTTCCAAGAGGGCGGAGCGGGGCCCACAGGTCACATTGACCCCCGCTCTGCCCCCATCTAGATGAGGCCTTGTCGCAGAACTGCGGGGTGCTCGTTCACTGCCTGGCAGGCGTCAGCCGCTCTGTCACCGTCACTGTGGCCTACCTCATGCAGAAGCGCCACCTCTCACTCAATGATGCCTACGACCTGGTCAAGAGGAAGAAGTCTAACATCTCACCCAACTTCAACTTCATGGGGCAGCTGCTAGACTTCGAGCGGAGCCTGCGGCTGGAGGAGAGGCGCGCCCGTGAGCGCAGCAGCGGGGGGCAGGAGTCGGCCGCCTCCGACCCACCGTCCTTCTTCACCACTCCCACCAGCGACGGTGTCTTTGAGCTGGACCCCACATAGGGCGCCGTTCCACCCCCCCCATGGGTGCCCCTGACCACCCATGTGCGGGGGTGGGGCGGGGGGGGGGAGTTGGGGGGAGGCAGAAGAGGGAGGCAGCGAGTTGGGGAGGGGGGGAGAGCATAATACCTCATGGGAGGGCTGTGGGGAAGAGGCTGGAGCCAGGAGCCCCTCCAGGGTGGCCTCGGGGAGAGACCTGTCCTACCCACTTGAACCATCCACGGGAGTCCTATTAAATGTGCCTATAAGCAGGGCCCGGGGCCACCAGCCTGACCCGCACCGCTTTCGGGGCGGAATCACGCTCCAGAACCTGCCTCTTCTGCGACTGTTACTTTTTTCTCTCGGGGGGGTAGGGCTGGGGGGATTCCCATTCCAAGGGACCATTCCAAGCGGCTGCCTGTTCCTGGGCCTTGAGCCTTCCGGTGGCTTCCCCCTTCAGAAGGGCGGGCCCCTGCGCTGGCCACCTCATGTGCTGCAGGGGCCCGCTCCCAGTCCATCCCTGTCCCCCGATGGCTGTTTACGGGGAGGGTTCACCACCAGTGTAGTCACCTCCCCGCTTCTCTGCCCAGGGTTTGGGCCTCTCGGGGCTGAGGCTTGGAGGTGCACCGGCTGCCCAGCGTCCATGCGGACAGCCCCTCTCTCGGGGCGGCTCCTTGCCGGGCGCCACAGGGGAGGGCGCTGGCCCGGGAGCTGCTGAGCGGGTTCCTGGCCACACATCTGGCGCCCTGTTTATCCACTTGACGTTTGAAAAGATGCTTTTTTTCCCTCTTCCCCCAGATGTCTTAACGGGATCACTGGAGCTCTTTGTGACTGAGGGTGGTCGAACCGCGGCCAGAGGAGATGGGGGTCTCAGAGCAAGAGCTGGGGGCGGGGAAGGGGAAGAAGAAGGCCTGAATTTTGCTGCGGCGGGCCCCACATAGGCACGGTTGGTTTGGGGGGGCGGGGAAGGGGCCAAGCAGCATATACAGAGTCATTCATTGCAGTCCACGCCCTTCGTGGGCGGCGCGCACGCGCGTCCACGTGTCAGCGCTCACACACGCACACCAGCCTGCTTACACACCCGGCCCGGCCATCTCACCCCGGGGAATCCGCACCACAGTTGCTTTCTTTAATTGTTCTCGAATAAACAGTTTATGTAAGATACTGAACAGAGAGAGCTGCTTCCAGAGCACCCCGGAGGGTTTGGGGGAAGGTGGGGAAGGAGGCGGCATAAGGGGGTGGTAGTGCCGAGCCGTGTGCTGTGCTGGTTGGGGACTTGAGCGCCACCCCACCCCCATGGCGCTATTTCCCATCCCGCGCCCACTCGGCCAGGTGACCCAACCTCCGGCCGAGCTGCCCATTCGCTCGTGACCCGTCGAGCCTCGGCTCTGGGCCACACGTGCTAGGGACTGGGACTCAGCAGCGAGCCAGAGGTGACTGCCAGTCAGAGCCGACTTCCCGGAGGCGGGGTGGGGGGGGGGGACATTAAACAACAGACCCCAATGGGGCTGGGTGTCTGGAGCTGTGGATAGGGCAAGGGGGCGTAGTGGAGACTTCGTGAACAGTGCGGACCATGTGTCCAGAGAAACCCTCCTGCACCAGAGCCCCTGAAACCGTTTGAATGAATGGCCGAGCTGCTGGGAAAATAAGACGAAGGCTCCAAGGTCAGAAACAATGAGGGTCCTTGAGTCCAGAGGGGTGAGATAGCTCCTGGGTTAGCTCCTGTCCCAGGGGCATCTACACCCAGGAAACAGGAGCCCAGGCCACCCTCCTCCTCGCACACCCTCTCTCTATGGCTATCCGGACGCCACCCATGGGAGCCAGGAGGTGATGCCTGGGCCCCCATATAAAGCCAGTACTCTTGAAGGGTAATGCTGTCAATACGTGTGCTTCGCAGGATACCAGCCCCCCAAGATGGCCACGTCCTAACTCTGGGCCCCTGCGGATATGTTACCTTACATGGCAAAAAGGACATTGCAGATGGGATTAAGCCAAGGATCTTGAGACGGGGAGGCTGTCCTGGGATGTCCGGGTGGCCCCAAATGCCATCATACGCATCTTTATAAAAGGAAGACAGATGCAGGGGAGTGACAGGAGATGCGACAGTGGAAACAGGGGTGAGAGCCAGAGAGGCTCACGGGAGAGAGGCTACATTGCTGGCCTCAAAAATGGACAAAGGGGCTGCGAGCCAAGGAATTCAGGCGGCCTGTAGAAGCTGGAAAAGGGCAAAACAACAACAGATTCTTCCCTCGAGTCTCCTGAAGGAACCCAGCCCTGCTGATAACTTGAGTTTAGCTCAGTGAGATCTACATTGGGATTTCTGACCTCCAGAACTGTAAGATAATAAAGTTTTGCTGTTTACAACCACTAAGTTTGTGGCAATTTGACACAGCAACAGCAGAAAACTACTACAATTGGTGACCAAAAAAAAAAAAAAAAAAATATATATATATATATATATATATATATATACCCCACCAAAAGAGGTGAGGATATTCGTTTATTTTGACCTTGGACCTGGGTAGAAGTGGGGGGCAGGGGACAAAGGAAATATTGCCCTTGAGAATTTAGAGCCACAAGCTGAAATTTTAATTTAAAGGATCTAGGCATAGCAATCCCTATCAAAATAACATCAAAAACAACACCAGCATTCTTCACAGAGCTAGAACAAACGATCCTAAAATTTGTATGGAACCAGAACAGACCCCGAATAACCAAAGCGATCCTGAAAAAGAAAACGAAAGCTGGAGGCATTACAATCCCGAGCGTCAAGCTGTATTACAAAGCTGTAATCATCACAACAGTATGATGCTGGCACAAAACAGACACTCATATCAATGGAACAGAATAGAGAACCCAGAAATGGACCCACAAACATATGGCCAATGAATCTTTGACAAAGCAGGAAAGAATATCCAATGGAATAAAGACAGTCTCTTCAGCAAGTGGTGCTGGGAAAACTGGACAGCGACATGCAGAAGAATGAACCTGGACCACTTTCTTACACCAGACACAAAAATAAACTCAAAATGGATGAAAGACCTAAACATAAGACAGGAAGTCATCACAATTCTTGAGGACAAAGCAGGCAAAAACCTCTTTGACCTCACCTGCAGCAACTTCATACTTGACATGTCTCCAGAGGCAAGGAAAACAAAAGCAAAAATGAACTATTGGGACCTCATCAAGATAAAAAGCTTCTTGGGGCGCCTGGGTGGCGCAGTCGGTTAAGCGTCCGACTTCAGCCAGGTCACGATCTCGCGGTCCGTGAGTTCGAGCCCCGCGTCAGGCTCTGGGCTGATGGCTCGGAGCCTGGAGCCTGTTTCCGATTCTGTGTCTCCCTCTCTCTCTGACCCTCCCCCGTTCATGCTCTGTCTCTCTCTGTCCCAAAAATAAATAAAAAACGTTGAAAAAAAAATTTAAAAAAAAAGATAAAAAGCTTCTGCACAGTGAAGGAAACAATCAGCAAAACTAAAAGGCAATCCACAGAACGGGAGAAGGTACTTGCAAATGACATATCAGATAAAGGATTACTATCCAAAATCTATAAAGAACTTAACAAACTCAACACTGGGGCACCTGAGTGGCTCAGTCGGTTGAGTGCTGACTTCAGCTCAGGTCATTATCTCATGGTTGGTGAGTTCGAGCCCCACGTCGGGCTCTGTGCTGAAGCTCAGAGCCTGGAGCCTGCTTCCGATCCTGTGTCTCCCTCTCTTTCTGCCCCTCCCCTGCTCGTGCTCTGTCTCTGTCTCTCTCTCTCTCTCAAAAATAAACATAAAAACATTTTTTAAAAACTCAACACCAAAAAAAACCCACAAATAATCCAGTGAAGAAATGGGTAGAAGATATGAATAGACGTTTTTCCAAAGAAGACATCCAGATGGCTAACAGACACATGAAAAGATGTTCAACATCACTCATCATCAGGGAAATACGAACCAAAACCACAATGAGATACCACCTGACAACTCGGGCAACAACAGATGCTGGCGAGGATGTGGAGAAAGAGGGACCCTCTTGCACTGCTGGTGGGAATGCAAACTGGTGTTACCTCTCTGGAAAACAGCATGGAGGTTCCTCAAAAAGTTAAAAATAGAACTACCCTACGACCCAGCAATTGCACTACTAGGCATTTATCTAAGGGATACAGGGGTGCTGTTTCAAAGGGGCACATGCACCCCCATGTTTATAGCAGCACCATCAACAATAGCCAAAGTATGGAAAGAGCCCAAATGTCCATCGATGGATGAATGGATAAAGAAGATGTGGCATACACACACACACAGACACACACACACACACACACACACACACACACACACACTGGAATATTACTCGGCAATCAAAAAGAACGAAATCTTGCCATTTGCAACTACGTGGATGGAACTGGAGGGTATTATGCTAAGTGAAATGAGTCAGTCAGAGAAAGACAAATATCATATGACTTCACTCATATGTGGAATTTAAGATACAAAACAGACAAATAGGGGCACCTGGGTGGCTCAATCGGTAAAGCATCCGACTCTGGGTTTCTGCTCAGGTCTTTGTGGGTTCGAGCCCCCCATGGGGCTCTGCGCTGATGGCATGGATCCTGCTTGGGATTCTCTTTCTCTCCCTTTCTCTGCACCTCCCCTGCTCTCGCTCTCTCTCTCTCAAAATAAATAAATAAACATTTAAGAAAAAAGAGATGAACGTAGGGGAAGGGAAGCAAAAACAATATAAAAAGAGGGAAGGGGACAAACCATAAGAGACTCTTAAATACAGAGAACAAACTGAGAGTGGCTGGAGGGGTTTTGGGTGGGGGGATGGGCTAGATGGGTGATGGGCATTAAGGAGGACACTTGTTGGGATGAGCAGTGGGTGTTATATGTAAGTGATGAGTCACTAAATTCTACTCCTGAAATCAGCATTACACTACATGTTAACTAACTTGGATTTAAGTTAAAAATACATTAAGTAATTAAAGGATGTAGGCATAGAGTACTTAATGCTCCAGAATTTTTTTCTCTTGGGGGGACTAAGGGGCAGTCCTCTGGTTGGGGGCACGGCTCCTGGATTTGTCTTGAAGCTGCATTTGGTTAGTTTGCACACAGATTTTACTTACATTGCAATGGCCCAATAAAAATAGCAAAGTTTTAAAAATACATTGTTCAAAAGTTCTAAAGGAAGTGGTCCAGAGGGAGTATTGCCCAAGAGCGCCTGGCAGGAGCGAACACAAATCCCCTATGCTGGGAAGCCCTCTAGGGCAGGCTGGGATGGCTAGAGAGGCTGGGCTTGGGTATTTGCCTTCTGTTAGCCTCTGGCACGACCCCAACAGCTGGCGCCATAGCTTGTCTCGAGGGCAGACCTTAGTAAGAAGGGTGTAACACAAAATCTGGTGTATTTCAAAATGTCTACTTTCCCCCTCCCAGGACCAGAAGCATGACATTTTTGTCCAGTCTCCGCTGTGGGAACCTGGTAGGACTCCCGGAGATACAATTTATAGAAGTGTGGGAGATTTGTTTGTTTTAACTCTCAGATATGTCCACACTGAGCCTGAAGCAATTCATCAATTCAAGTTCAGGTGTTCCTACCCCAGCACTCTTCTCACTCATGGGTTTTGGCTCCAAGAAGTGGTGGTTCTCCGTGTCTGTCTCTCCAGCGTTTGGAGAAATGGTTCACCCTGGGACCTCACTTCCCTGGTGGATCTAAGAAAAGTTGTTGATGTTTCCGTTTTTTTCAGCTTTTTACTTGTTAATAGCAGGGAGTGGCGACTTCCAAGCTCCTTACTTGCTGGACCAGAGGCTGGAACTCACCGGGGTCTGTTTTGATTGGCTGACTTTTATCATTATGGGTTACATCTTATGTTTTTTCTACTTGAGTCAGAAAGTCTGGTACCACAGGATCTTCACCAACTGTGGTCCCCCTTCTGGAAACAGTTGATGCATATATTTTGCCAGGTTTTCCAGTTATGTACGGTGGGAGGGTAACTCTGGACCCTCCCTCATGGCCATATCAGTATTGAATCACTTGAAGCTTTGTTAGGATAAATATGCTTGCTAAATTTTCTAGAGTAACTAATAAAAGATTATAGAGCATACTACTTCCAAACTGGTAGAGGAAAAAAATCTCAAATAGTGAGAAAAATCTGAATCCAAAAGAGGTCAAGGAGGAAAATAAAGAAAAAATAAAGAAACAGGATATTGGAATAAGTAGAAAGTATCAAATAATAGTTTAGAAATTAATCCAAACACACTGAGGAATATAGACTAAATTGTCTAGTTAAAGACGGGATTTTTAAAAATCCAGGTATAAGCCATTTATAAGAGACACATCTAAATAATAGAACCAAAAAAAAAATAAAAGATTGAAAGGGCAGGACTTCCAGCTATGGCCAAGTGATGATATCAAAAATAATCCCCAGGGGCGCCTGAGTGGCTCAGTCGGTTAAGCGTCCGACTTCAGCTCAGGTCACAATCTCATGGTTTGTGAATCCAAGCCCCGTGTTGGGCTCTGCATTGACTGCATGGAGCCTGCTTGGGATTCTCTCCTCCCTCTCTGCCCCTCCCCCACCCTCTGAATCTCTCTCTCAAAATAAATAAATAAATAAATAAGAACTTAAAAAACATAAAACGTGTGTAATGAGATGCTTTGAAGAAGAGACAAAAGGGGGCAGAATACACATTTGAAGATATAATGGTAGAAATACCCAAAATTTTATGAGAAACATCAGTCAGACCCAAGAAGTCCAATGAACACCAAGTAAGATAAACACAAACAGAGCTGGTCGTAGGCACTTCATAGTCAAAGACAAAAGCCAAAGATAATCCATCCTGAAAGCCATAAGAGAAAAAAGACCCAGGCAGAATGGAACCACAATGAAATTAGCAGTTAATTTCTCACCCAAAACAACAGAGGCCAAAAGACAGTAGAATGACATAATCAAAGAACTGGGAAAATACCCTATCAATCAAAAATTCTATATCGAGTAAAAGTTTCCTTTAAAACTTGAAGGTTAGGGGCATCTGGGTGGCTCAGTTGGTTAAGCATCCAACTTCGGCTCAGGTCATGATCTCTCAGTTCAAGGGTTCGAGCCCCGCATCGGGTTCTGTGCTGTCAGCTCGGAGCCTGGAGCCTACTTCCAATTCTGTCTCTCCCTCTCTCTCTGCCCCTCCCCTGCTCATGTTCTGTCTCTCTCAAAAATAAATAAACATTAAAAAAAATTGTTGGGGCCCCCCGGGTGGCTCAGTTGGTTACGCGACTGACCTCAGCTCAGGTCATGATCTCGAAGTTTGTGAGTTCGAGCCTCGCATCAGGCTCTGTGCTGACAGCTCAGAGCCTGGAGCCTGCTTCAGATTCTGTGTCTCCCCCCTCTCTACCCCTCCCCTGATCATGCTCTGTGTCTCTCTGTCTCTCAATAATAAATAAATGTTAAAGAAAAAATTTTTTAAAAATTGTTAAGTTGAAGGTTAAATGGGGCGCCTGACTGTCTCAGTCAGTAGAGCATATGACCTTGATCTGAGGGTTGTGAGTTCAAGCCCCACGTTGGGTGTAGAGATTACTTAAAAACAAAATCTTGAAAATAATGAAAAGTTGGAGGTTAAAAAAAGAGACATTCCCAAATATACAAAGACTGAGAAAATCCACTGCTAGTATAGTTCTTTACAGGAAATACTAAAAGAAGTCCTTCAGGCTGACACCAGTTGGTAACTTAATTCACAGGAAGAAATGAGGAGCAGTGAAAATAATTAATATGTGTGCTAATATAAAAGTCTCAATATATTTTTCCTCAATTGTTAAAGGACATAAGATTGCATAAAGAAAGCAATAAACATTGCACTGTACTGTTGGGTTTATAACCTATATATGTAATACACATAACATTAACAGCACAAAAAGGAGGGAAGGAATGCAGCTATAATTGGAGCAAAGCCTCTACTTTTTAATAAAATTGAGTATTGATACAAAGTAGATTGTGATCAGTTAAGATGCATATTATAATGCAATTGTAATTCAAAAAATGTACAGTTAGGTGAGCCTGGGTGGCTCAGTTGGTTAAGCATCCAACTCTTGACCTCAGCTCAGGTCACCATCTCACAGTTCGTGGGTTCGAGCCCCACATCAGGTTCTATGGTGCAGAGCCTGCTTGGGATTCTCTCTCTCCCTCTCTCTGTCTCTCCACTGCTCGCTCTCTCTCTCTCTCTCAAAAAATAAACTAAAAAATTCTTTAAAATATATGGTTAAAAAATCAACACAGAAAATAAAATGGTATACTAAAAAATATTTAACACAAGAGAAGGCAGTAAGAAGAGAGGAACAAAGAAGAACAGAGATATGTAGAAAACAAATAGCAAAATGGCAAATGTAAACCCAACTATATCAATCATTACATTAAATGTGCATGGTCTAAACACCCCAATCAAAAGTCAGAGATTCAAAAAAGCAAGATTCAACTAACTATACGTTATTTTAAAAAGACAAATCTTAGGGGCGCCTGGGTGGCTCAGTCGGTTGAGCGTCCGACTTCAGCCCAGGTCGTGATCTCGCGGTCCGTGAGTTCGAGCCCCGCGTCAGGCTCTGTGCTGACGGCTCAGAGCCTGGAGCCTGTTTCCGATTCTGTGTCTCCCTCTCTCTCTCCCCCTCCCCTGCTCATGCTCTGTCTCTCTCTGTCTCAAAAACAGATAAAACATTAAAAAAATAAAAAAATAAAAAAAAAATAAAAAGACAAATCTTAGATTCAAAGACGCAAATAGATTAAAAGTAAAAGGATAGAAAAAATATATCATGGGGCGCCTGGGTGGCTCAGAAGGCTGAGCATCTGACTCTTGATTTGGGCTCAGGTCATGATCTCTCAGTTCATGGGATGGAGCCCCGCGTTGGGCTCTGTGCTGACAGTGAATAGACTGCTTGGGATTCTCTCTCTCCCTCTCTCTCTCTGTCCCTCCCCCCATCTCAAAATAAGTAAATAAACTTAAAAAAAAAGAAAAGTAGATCATGCAAATAGTAACCATAAGAGAGCTGGAGTGGCTATATTAATATCGGATAAAATAGACTTTAAGACCAAAGCTATTATTAAAGAAAAAAGGGACATTCCATAGTGACAAAATGGTCAATGCATCACAAAGATATAACAATTATAAACATATACGCATCTAACAACACATAAAGCAAAAACTGACAGAAAGGAGAAAGAGACAATTCAACTATGACAGTTGGAGATTCCAATACTCTGCTTTCAATAATTGATAAAACTAAAAAGAAAATCAGCACGATGCAGAATATTTGAACAACGCTATCAGCAAATCTGATCTAGCTAAAATCTATGGAACACTCCACTCATCAAATGCATTGATTCACTCTTTTCAAATATGTACGGAACATTCTCTAGGACAGACTATAATGGAGACCATAAAATAACTTTCAACACATCTAAAAGGATTGAAATAATACAAAATATGTTCTGTGACCACAACAGAATTAAATTAGAAATCAAAAAAAGAAAGACATCTAGGAAATTCAAAAATATTTGGAAGTTGAACAAAGCACTGCTAAATAACCCCCACAAGTCAAAGAAAAAATTACAAGGGAAATTATAAAATACCTTGAACAGAATGAAAATGAAAATTCAACATATCAAAATTATGGGATACAGCTAAAGCAGTACTTAGAAGGAAGTTTATAGCTTTAAATGATTCCACCGGCAAAACAGAAATATCAAGTCAACAGCCTAGTGATCTACCTTAGTAGCCTAGAAAAAGAAAAGCAAACCAAATCTAAAGGAAGTCAACATAAGATTACTGTAGAAATGAATGAAATAGAAAACAGAAGAAAAATAGAGAAAATTGATGAAAACCAAAGTGTGTTCCTTGAAAAGATCAACTAAATTGATTTTACCTAGACTGATCAAGAAAAAAGATTACCACGATCAGTGAAAAGGGGGACATCACTACTGACCTACAGAAATTTGAAGGATTCTATAGCAACGTTTTGGCAAATGTATGGCAACAAATCAGACAATGCAGATGAAATGGACAAATTCTTAGAAAGACACAAATAACAAAAATTGACTTTAAAAAATAGAAAATCTGAATAGATATAATAAGCAAATAAATTGAATTAGTAATTTAAAATGTTTCCACAGCAGAAGACATGAACAGACACTTCTCCAAAGAAGACATCCAGATGGCCAACAGACACATGAAAAGATGCTCCACATCACTCATCATCAGGGAAATACACATCAAAACCACCAGGAGATACCACCTCACACCGGTCAGAATGGCTAAGTCAACAACATAAGAAACAACAAGTGTTGGCGAGGATGTGGAGAAAAAGGAACCCTCATGTACTTTTGGTGGGAATGCAAACTGGTGCAGCCACTGTGGAAAAGAGTATGAAGGTTCCTCAAAAAGCTACAAATAGAACTACCCTACAATCCAGTAATTGCACCACTGGATATTTATCCAAAACATACAAAAACACTAATTCAAAGGAACACTTGCACCCCTATGTTTACAGCAGCATTATTGACAATAACCAAAGTATGGAAGCAGCCCAAGTCTCCATCAATAGATAAATGGATAAAGAAGAGGTGGTATATATACACGGTGGAATATTATTCAGCCATAAAAAAGAACAAAATCTGGGGGCGCCTGGGTGGCTCAGTCAGTTAAGCGGCCAACTTTGGCTCAGGTCACGATCTCACGGTTCGTGAGTTCGAGCCCCACGTCGGGCTCTGTGCTGACCGCTCAGAGCCTGGAACCTGCCTCGGATTCTGTGTCTCCCTCCCTCTCTGCCCCTCCACTGCTCGTACTCTGTATGTGTGTGTCTCTCTCTCAAAAATAAATAAACATTAATTAAAAAAAAAAAAAGAACAAGATCTTGCCATTTGCAACTATGTGGATGGAGCTAGAGAATACAATGCTAAACACTGCTAGGAATTTACCCAAGGGGTACAGGAGTGCTGATGCGTAGGGGCACTTGTACCCCAATGTTTATAGCAGCACTTTCAACAATAGCCAAATTATGGAAAGAGCCTAAATGCCCATCAACTGACGAATGGATAAAGAAATTGTGGTTTATATACACAATGGAGTACTACGTGGCAATGAGAAAGAATGAAATATGGCCCTTTGTAGCAACGTGGATGGGACTGGAGAGGGTTATGCTGAGTGAAATAAGTCATACAGAGAAAGACAGATACCATATGTTTTCACTTTTATGTGGATCCTGAGAAACTTAACAGAAGACCATGGGGGAGGGGAAGGAAAAAAAAAAGTTACAGAGAGGGAGGGAGGCAAACAATAAGAGACTCTTAAATACTGAGAATAAACTGAGGGTTGATGGGGGTGGGGAGAGAGGGGGGAGAGGAAAAGTGGGTGATGGGCAGGGAGGAGGGCACTTGTTGGGAGGAGCACTGGGTGTTGTATGGAAACCAATTTGACAATAAATTTCATATTTCTTTTTTTATGTTTATTTACTTTTGAGAGAGAGAGAGAGACAGAGCATGAGCAGGGGAGGGGCAGAGAGAGAGGGAGACACAGAATCCGAAGCAGGCTCCAGGCTCCCAGCTGTCAGCACAGAGCCCGACGCGGGGCTTGAACTCACGAACTGCGAGATCATGACCTGAGCCCAAGTGGGACGCTTAAGCGACAGAGCCAGCCGGGCGCCCCAATAAATTTCATATTTTAAAAAAATAAAGCTGTTATACACACACCAAAAAAGAATATAACGCTAAAGTGAAATAAGTCAGGCAGAGAAAGACAAGTACCACACGATTTCAACTCATATGTGGAATTGAAGAAACAAAAACAAAACAAAACAAAAACTGAGCAAAATAAAAAGAGAGACACAAACCAAGAAACAGACGTTTAGCTATATCTGAGACTACACTGGTGGTGACCAGAGGGGAGGCAGGTGTAGGGATGGGTGAACTCGGTGATGGGGGATGAAGAAACACACTTGTGTTGAGCACTGGGTGGGATGCCGTTGTTGAATCACTGTATTGTACACCAGAAACTAATATAACGCTGTTAGCTATGCTGGAATTAAAATAACTAATGTCTCCACAAAGAAAATCCAAGCGCAGAAGACTTCATAGGTGAATGCTATCAAATAACATAACTGAACACATATGTCCACACAAAAACTTGCATAGAAACGTTCACAGCGGCACCATTCACAATCGCCAAAAGGAGAGAACAACCCAAATGTCCACGAACGGACGTGCGGATCAACAAAATGTGGCGTCTCCATATAGTGGGACATCACTCGGCTATAAAAAGCGAAGCGAAGTACTCTCGCAACGCCATGGTGTGGATGACCTCAAAAACGTTATGCTAAACATAAGGAGCCAGACACAAAGGGTCACGTATTGTACGATCGCATTTCCGTGGAATATCAGAATAGGCAAATCTGCAGAGACAGAATGTAGGTTAGTGGCTGCCGGGGGGCTTGGGGAGCAGGGGTGTTGGGGAAAATGGGGAGTGACCGCTAACAGCGACAGGGGTGTTTTGGGGGGAGGGGGGTGATGAAAATGTCGCGGAGTTAGATCGTGGTTGACGGCTGCACACGTTTGTAAATACACTAAAAACCAATACGTCGTACATTTGAAAGGGTGAATTTTATGATACGTGAATAATAGCTCACTAAAACTAAAACGAATCCTAACTCTGAAAGGAAGAGGCTTAAACAAGATATACCAGACAAAGATTAACCAAAAGGAAGTAATAGTTGCTATGTTACTATCAGGCGAAAGGACCATAGGGCAAAGCATGACAGTATTAAAGCATCAGATACTCAACTACCCTGAAACATAGAGCGATTCTAAATTCATCTGCGCTCAACGACCTAACTTAAAGGACATAAAGCAACAGTTGAAGGAACAAGGCTAAACTGAGAAGGAGCCATCGGTCCTCTACGCGGGGCGTCGTCGTGGGAGGAGGCAAGCTGGGCTCCCTGGCGTGAGGACAGCTACCAAAATCCCCAGGAGGCCTGGAGACGAGATCTGCAGGCGAGGCTTTTGTACTGATCGCCAAGGGCCAGATAGGGTTGAAGAATACTGAAAACCTCTCTTCAAGCAAAAAAAAATCTAATCCCGTCGGCGCACTGCCTCCAAGTAGCCCTCCGATGGCTCCCCAGCGCCCTCTTGAGAGAGTTCCGTCTCCAGGCCCATCTCTAGCCACTTCTCGCCACTGCCCTCAATCAACCAAACCGGGGCTACGTGCTCTCTCCGAATACTCCGCACTTAGTGTCTTGCCCACCTGGGCAAGGAGACAGGGATGGAGGCAGGATGGCCCGGACGGAGCTGAGATTAGGCGGAGAACGTGGCAGCCATGTGCCCGCGCAGCGGCTGGCAGGAGGGGCTGAGTCCCGACCGGCCCCTTCGTCTCCCGAACGGCCTGCTTCTCCCCCGGGTTCGACTCCTTCGTACTCTCCCCTCCCATCCAGTCCCCTACAAGAGGTCTCCGTCTTTCCAGTCCCACATGGCCCCCAGACAGGTGTCCCCGACACCAGTCCTGCCCCAATTCCCCGCGTACACCCTCACGCTCCCGGCGAGCCCTCCTCCCTCGCGCAGAGGCGGGCAGGAGGGCAAAGCACAAGGCCGTGTGGCCTTGGCTCAGTCACTCGGCCTCTCCGCCCGTTTCCCCACATGTAAAGTGAAGATGATACAGAGAGGTTGAGTTAATACATGAGAAGGTCTCTGAAACTGCCTGGCACACAGCAGATGCTCAATATAAAGCTGGGCCCACAGTTGCAAAGAAGGATGAGAAACAGTCTCTTTGGCACCCCTTTGGGCACCTCAGATTACCATGTCCAAAACCAGTCTCGTCTCTCCCCCAAACCCAGCCGTTCAACCCCTCTCGGCGAATGGTCCCAAACGTATGGGCCACCCCCAGCCTATAGGCTCCCCCACCCCCAGCCTATCACTGACCCCTGAAGGCCTCCCAGGTCCATCCCCACCCCCACCGGCGTCCCCACCGGGAGCGTGAACCCACAGGCTGAGCATCTCCAGAAACCCCGCCACCCACAGGTTTGCTCCAAGACAGAGTGCGCGGCCCGCCCTGTGCGCTCCGGAGCCTCTCGTTTCTGGACTGGTCCCCCCGACACCTGGGCCCCATTCCCAGCTCACAGCGCCCCACTTCTTCCAGCTGTCCAAGCTCAGCACCTGCTATCCCACCGGCGGCTCGCCACCACTCACAGACTAGGGCCCAGCCCTTACCCTGCCGGGCCTGGGCACCTGTTGCTACCCAAGGCTGAAATGCTCTCACAGAGCCCCCCAGGCTCCTCCACCCCCTCACCCCCAGTTCTTGTCTTTGGCCGCACCAGCCCCTCCTGTCTCCCAGGCGGCCAGACTCATGGCCTAGGCACCCAGGAGACCCAAAACTTTCCTCTCACAAACTGCCCCCTCGGATGGGAAGGCCTGGGGGGGTGGGGGGGGGGGGTGGGGGGATGAAAGGATGCCGCCTCTGCTTGACCTGGGGGTCCCCCTATCTCCTGGCTCCCGGATGGGCGGCGCAGCACTTCTCTCCCGAGTGAGGAGTTTCCCAGAGCCCGATTTCGGGGTGCGGGTGCGGGGTGGGGGGCACTGGAGAAGAGGAACGGTTTTGAGCAGCTGCCCCAGGTGGTGAAGAACAGGGAGGGCTGATGGACGGTTTTTCGATGTAGCCATGGCGCCGCCTGCTGTTCGGAGGCCAAATCGCACCCCGGGTCAGGACGGGCGGAGCCACAGCCCCAAGCGCAGCGATGATGTGGCCATCTCCGAAGCAGGGTGACCCCGGCAAGGCAGGCTCCGGCACTCGTGCTCGGGGCTCCCTCAGCAGCCAGCACACTACTTGCCCAGCTCAGGTCTTTCTTATCATCTGAGTAAGCCCACCCCTCCATCACAGGGCCTCCATGAGGGCAGGTGCCTCGCACGGTGGGCCGAGAGGCTGGCACAAAGTAGAGGCCGAATCAGTATCTGATGCACAAAACAAGAACAGGTAGGCGTCACGAGAGTCCAGTGTGAGGATGTCAGAGGTGGCGGGACAGGGGATGACCGGGGCCCAAACGGGAGCTAAGCGGAGGCCAGACAGCTCATTGGAGGCGAGGAGACGGAGCCGTCGAGACCTGGCCGTGGCGCTGCCTGCCTCCAGTCCCCTGGAACGTGGGCAGAAAGAGCAGGCACGGGAGGACTGGATTATGTGACCCAAAAGCCTGGAGCGAAGGATGGCCTAGAAGTGGCCATGGGGACAGGAAAGGAAGCTGCCCACCCCCGCCCCCAGACCTGCCCTGGGCTCAGGGCCCCGTGGGGACTTGCGCATGGGGCACTACAGGGCAGGAAAGGGGCTGGAGGAGAAAGCTGCAGAGGGATTTGTGTGCCTGGGAATGAGCGGGCGGGTGTGCCCACCCCGGGCGGTGCCCGTCCCCGGCTACCTGGAGGCGCCCTGCACCTGGCCATTCTTCTCCGCGGAGGCCAGGCCCCTGGCTCCAACCCCAAAGGCTGCTCCAGGCCTCCCCCCTTTCCCCCCACCGCCGAGACCCAGGCCAGCGCTGGGGTCTAACTGCCCACGGGTCTAACTGCCTCCCTTCGGGTCCTAAAGGCTGACAAAGAGAAAGGTCTTCTCGGTCAGGCTCCGCAATGGGGGCTGACAGGGAGCCGCAGAGGAGGGGTGACCGGGGCGCCCAGAACTCTGAGAGCTCTTCCCCCCGTGGAGGAAGGAAGGAGGCATGCCTAGCAGGGCCAGGAGAGGCTTGGGGTCCTGGCCAGCAGGGCGCCGGAGCCCTGGCTCACCCACAGTGGGGTTGCAAGGGTCAGGGGCCGCAGAGGACCCGCCGCACAGGCGGCGGAGGACCGGCCGCCGCCCTTCGTGCCATGTGCCACAAGCCGTAACCAACCCAGCCTCCGTGTCCTGGGCTGTCTTCCCCTCCCCGTCGCCGCCCCCAGCGCAGGGGTTCCAAAGCCACAGTACAGTACAGACGTTGAGGCCTCAGTGGCGCCCTCTCCTGGCTAAGGAGCCCCGCCTCCACCTTCTGACCCCGGGGTTCCCCAGGCTTCCGCACAAGAAGGTGCCCGCTGGAACCCCTCTCTGTCTGGCCAGGGCCGCGGAAGAGTGGGGGAAGGAAGGGAGAGGCTGGAGGCCACAGCCCAGGGCTCTGGTCGTCCTCCAGCTACAGCGGGCCTCCACTTGCCCGTGAGCCCCTCCCAGTCTGTCCTGCAGCCCACCCCCAGGGGCCCAGAGACAGCGACCCCCATTTGGCCTCCCGCCACCGCCCTCGGCTGGCAGCCCGCAAGGCCTGAGCTGCCTCCGTTTTCTCCCAAGGAGCCACAGCCGCATGCAGGCCGACTGCTGGGGTGGCGGAGCTGGCCAGCCAGGCCGCCTCTCGCCGGTGCTTTGGGGGGACCGGGACAGGAAATTCTTGAACAACTTGGGAGCTCGCCTGCCATGACGGGAGGGAGCAGAAGTTCAGGGGGCCGTGGGCGAGGTCGCGTGGCCGGGTCCCGCGGGCAGGGGGCCTGCCTCCTTGGTCTCCTTCCCACAGGTGACATCCATCCCCTCTGCCCTCGTCCCCCCATCCCTGTCCCTTACCCCTCCCTCCAGCTCACCACTGGCCCATCGCTCTGTCTGTCTTTATTGATTTGGGGAAAACTCGAGGGCCACGACACAAGCAGGACCACCACGGTCAGCAAAGCACAGAACAGCGTGCGGGAAGAGCTGCCCCCGGAAAGCCTCTTCGGCGTCTAGAGCGGGTGTGGCGGTGACAGTGGAGCGGGATCTCCGTGGACGCACCCCGCCAGCCCCCGGGCGAGGGCGGAGCTTGGGTGGCAGAGGGGGGAGACCCACTGCTGCCCCAGCGCCATGCACCACACCCACACATCTCCAACTTTCCAGCAGAGGCCAGCCCAGGGTCCTGGGGCTGGGGAAAGGGGACTGAAAGGGCCCGCCCACGGGAAGGGAGTCCAGGAGTCAGGGCACTCGGCCTCAGCATCTGCCTGGGGGCAGCGGGGAGGAGAGAGGAGCACGGGGAAGGGGGCGGTCAGGAAGCTCCCCAGCCTGCCCCCGCCCCCCCCCCCCCATCCCAGTCTCGGTTCTCAGCAGCAGTGCTCCCCGCCCCGCCCCAGGTCTTGCCATCAGGCTCCTCATGATCCCTGCAGCCACCCGCCCCCTCTGGCCTCTATCGTCTGCTTCTGCCAGAACCCCGGCTCCTTCCCTCCACCTCCACCTTCGGTCCTCAGTCCTCTGCTCTGCGAGGTGGCCACACAGAGCCTGCCCTCCTCTCAGTTCACTTGGGGGTCAGCTCCCAGTGGGTGCAGGGCCCACACCCGCACACCTGAGCGTCACCACTTTGGGGGCTGGCCAGACCCGAGGCCAGGGTGGCTGTGGCGGGCCATCCTCCGCCCTGAGGCCTCCTCGCTCTCCGGGCTCTGCCCCAGCTTGCGGATGTGACGCAGGAAGGAGGTGGCATTGAATGCTCGCTGTGGGGAGAGAGGGCCATCAGGCCATGCCCCGGCAATGGCCCCAAGACTCTGAGGGCCACAGAGGCCACTGGCAACCAAGGCTGTCCCCTGAGAGGCGGGGACAGCCTCGAGCCAGGTCCACAGGCCCCTCTCCACACTGACCTTCCAGTGAGTCCGGGCAAAATTCTTCTGGATCTGCTCACTGACTGAGCCCAGGATGTCCTTGTCAAAGGCTGCGTCCCCAGAGATCCTAGGGGGAGGCCACGGGTCAGTGGCGGGGGAGTGTCTGAGAGTGTGGGCCCTCTGGTCCCGGGAGAGCTTGGCAGGGACCCCACTCACCAAAGATGCTGTAAAGCCTGCTGGCAGGTGAACCTCTTCTGTGGGTCTCGCTCCAGAAGGTGCCGGATGAAGTCTTTGGCTGGAGTGGGGACGCCAGGTCAGCCCATCCCGTCCCTGCTGCCCTCGTCACTGCCCCCTCCCTGAGCTCGGGGCCAGCTTCACGTTCACCTGATTCTGAGATGTCATCCCAAAAGGGAGAGTCAAACTCATAGCTGGCCCTCAGGATCTGGCTGAAGAGTTCAGGGTCGCTCTCGTCGTAGAAAGGGGGGTACCCACACAGCCTGGCACCCACACATGAATCACCCAGCTGCCGGGCCCTCCCCGACCCAGCAGGAGGCAGGCAGGCAGAAGAGGAGCCTTCCCAGCGGTCACTCACAAGATGTAGGAGATGACACCCAGGGCCCACACATCCACAGCCTTCCCATAGGGTTTCTGCTCCAAGAGCTCCGGGGCTGGGGGCCAGAGACAGACAGACACGCACCCGCACGCACACGCGCCATGGCTTCAGTGCCGCCAGGCTCAGCCTGGTCGACCCCAGGGATGACCCACTGCCTACCCTTCCCCTGGCACCATGTCCCCCAGCCCCCTCATGCCCCGGTGAGTCTCAGGGCGTGCCCCCCTCACTGACCCACATATCCTGGGGTCCCGCAGGCGGTGCCCAGCACGTTGCCAGTCTGGATTTTGGAGAGGCCAAAGTCGGAGACCATGATCTTGGAGTCCTCAAAGGGTGTAGCGTAGAGGAGGTTTTCCGGCTACGACACACGGGCGCCGGAGAAAGTGCCAGGTCAGCCCTGGCACGACCCCTGGGGCTGGGCACCCTCAAGTCCCCCAGACCCTCGGTGCACAGGGATGCCGGGCGTGGCCCCAGGCGGGCAAGCAGGAGGACGGGCACCTTGAGGTCTCGGTGCACGATGCCCAAGCTGTGCAGGTAGGAGACGGCGCCCAGGACCTGGCCCACTAGGTGGCTGGCGTCCTTCTCCGTGTAGGAGCCACGCTCCATGATGCGGTCAAACAGCTCGCCCCCCGTCACCCTGAGGGCAGTGGGGACTCGGCTAATTCAGGCCAGTTGGCCCCCACTCACCACCCAGCGGCAGCCCCAGCCGCCCCCGCCCCCCCGCCCCAGCTTGCCCCTGCCCTCCTCACAGCTCCATGGCCAGGTAGAGGTGGGAAGGGCTCTCGTGGACGTCCTCCAGAGCCACAATGTTGGGGTGGCTGACCCTGCAATGGCAATAGAAAGGCCCGTATGGGCCACCGCAGCCCCCTCTGGGCCTCTCGGGGCCTCGGAGTGCTTCGTCCCGGGGCCCCAGGGAAGGCTCCCTCCCTGTTCTCTTCCTCTGGCCTCTGCCCCGCTTACCTAGCATGGGCCACCTCTGCCTGGTCCAGCAAGGCAGAGCCCCGGGGCCAGACGGTCGTGGGGATGCACTGAAGGCACAGGCCTGGCCAGGGGCGAGCACGCACCTGCGGAGCACGGCGATTTCGTTCTCCACCAGGGCCTCCTTGCCTCGAAGGGCCTTCTTGGGGATGCACTTGAGGGCGACGAGGTGTGAGGAGCCCCGCTCCTGGGCCAACACCACCTCAGAGAAGGCGCCCCTGAGGCAGAGAGGGGGAGGCAGGCAGGGAGGGGGAGAGGCGAAGAGGAGGAAAGGAGGGGGCGGGGAGGGAAAGCAGAGGTGCGGAGGGGGAAGGGCCCTCCTAGCTGAAGAAGATGGGGAGGCCCTCCCAGTCCCAGGCCACCCATCCGGCCCCCCTACACACACTCACACATTCGCTGACTGACACACACACACACACACACACACACACTCACGAGCCGAGCTTCTCCCGGATCTCATAGACGCTGCTGATGTCTTCCGTCTGTTTCTTGAGCAGCAGCATGTCTGTGGGGGGTCGGGGAGAGATGGAGAGAGGCCCCCTGCGTGAGGCCACCCTCAGTGGCAGCCCTGCTGAGAAACGCATAAATCGCCCCCAGCCCCAGGCCGGCAGCATTTCGCCCCTCCCCCACCGCCCAGGCCCGCACTCCCAGGTGGGCGACTCCCAGCGAGGCCACCGCAGACCTTCCTCCCCTCCCAGATACGAGGCCCCCATCCGGAGCCCCCACCCCACCCCGGCTCTGGCACCTCGACGGCGATCAGCGCCCAGACACCCCTTCTCTGCCTCCATACAACCATGGCAGCCGCGATCGGCCGGCTTCCAGAAGGCTCCGTGCACCCCCACCCCGTCCCCTCTGGGCCCACCCCCATCCACGGCGCCCACAGACGGCCCTCCCACACCCCCAGGCCTAGACCTGTCACCCAAGGCCCAGCGCTCACAGGCACTCGCGACTCAGGCCACCAACCCTCCCAAGATGCACCTGCGACCCCAGCGCCCAGCCGCCTGCCACGGCCACGGCCGCGGCCACCCACGCGGCCGCCCAAGTGCAGCCCGGCCCTCGGCGCCTCGGGGCGGGAGGGACTCTGCAGCCTGGGCCTCCCACGTCCCGAGCTGCGTGGGCCACGCCGGGCTTGACAGGTGTGCGCGGGGGCTGCGGCGGCCGTGGCCGGGACTCCCACGCGCCCCCGCCCGCGCGCGCCCGCGCCCGGGAGCGCCGGGTGCGGACCTGGAGCCGAAACTGCAGCGTCGCCTCGCGCAGTGGCCGCCGCGCCGAGCCCCCCGCCCGCGCCCCGCCGGACCCGCCCCCTCCGCGCGCGCCCCCGCCGGCCGCTGGCGACCGAGCGAACGTGCGGTGGCCGAGCGCTGCCGCGGCGCTGCAGGGCGCCTTGTAAGGCAATCGGCCGGCGCGCCGGCCCCCACCGCCTCCCTCCTCAGTCATTCGTGCCGGTTCCTGCCGGCTCCCGGTCCCTTGGCGGCCTGGCTGGGCCGGCCCCAGGGCCTTTGCACCACCGGCTTTTGCTGTCCGAAAGTCTCTTCACCCACATGTTGACATAGCTCGCTGCGTGCTCTCAGGTCTCTTCCCTCGCGCCAGCCCTGCCACTGCCATTTCTGCCACCCTGGCCTGAGCCACCATCCGCCCTCAATTGGAGGACAGCAACAGCCTCCCCATTGGGGTCCCTTTGTCCTCGGACCCCACCCTTCGCCCCTCCTACCCACAGTCTCTTTCCCACCCAGCAGCCAGACCATCTCCTATATCTGGAGATCGTTTCACCGGATCTCCGGACCCTTCCACAGCCCTCCAGGCCATGAGGCAAAGCACAAGTGCTTACGGTGGCCTAAGGGCTCTGCATGATCGGTCCCCCTTCCCTATCGCTGCTCTGGCCCCTTTCCACCCAGTCTCCCGCTCGCTCAACTAGCTCTAGCCAGCTCCAACCACACTGGCTTCCTAACTGGCCCTCAAACACACCACACATGCACCTGCCCCAGGGCCTTTGCACTCGCTGCCTCTCTGCCTGGAATGCTCTTCACTCAGATACCTGCTTGGCTTGCTCCCTCACTCTGTCAGTCTCAGCTCAAATTTCACCTCCTCAAACAGGCCTCCGCTGCCCACCCACCCCAGTCTCTAGAACACCACCCTGCCTGCCCTGTCTTCAGGAGATCCACCACTGCAAAATCACCTTCTCTGTCTTGTCTTCCTCATCAAAGAATCCACTCCCAGAAAGTGTCTCTGCTGAACCAGCTCGGGAAATTAGTGCAACATTCAATCCTTCGTGCAACAATTAGTTGATTCCTCCCATCCGGTCCCATCTCGGTTCTGGCACTCCTCCTAGCGGGTCCAGGCCCTGCCAGGGATGGGGGGACAGCTGTTCTGGCTGTTGACAGGAGTACATCCATACAGGTCAGTGCTGCACAGGCTTCATGGAGTCACGGGAACTGCCTGCTGAATGCATCTTCACAGGGGTGTGTCTATAGTCCTTGGCATGACACAAAGTCTCTTTTTTTTTTTTCTAAATTTTTTTAAATTTATTTTTGAGACAGAGAGAGACAGAACACGAGCAGGGAAGGGGCAGAGAGAGAGGAAGACACAGAATGTGAAGCAGGCTCCAGGCTCCGAGCTGTCAGCACAGAGCCCGACACGGGGCTCAAACTCACGATCTGCAAGATCATGACGTGAGCTGAAGTCGGATGCTTAACCGACTGAGCCACCCAGGCACCCAGTCTCTTCTTTTTTCTAAAGTTTATTTATTTTGAAAGAGAGAGAGAGTGAGCATGAGCGGGGCGGGGGGGGGGGGGGGATGGGGAGACAGAAGGCTCTGTGCTGTCAGTACAGAGCCAGACACGGGGCTTGATCTCACCAACCATGAGATCACAACCTGAGCCGAAATCCAGAGTGAGACGCTTAACCTGCTGAGCCCCCCCAGGCACCCCTGACAAAAAGCCTTTCAAGAGAGTCCATGGGGGCCAACAGAGGTTTTTCAAAATCATCTTTCCAGAACTCAGCTCCCACCTGTCTCTGTCCAAAACGTGGTAAGTCTGAGATGATCCCTCCAGTTCCTGCTCCCCAGCCCTTTCCCAATCGTCCCCCCAGTTAACTCAAGAAGGTTCCAGGGGTCTCAGCCCTCGGCAGCATGTTCATTCCTAGGAATGGAAACCGATACTGAGCCCCGTCCCACACCGACCGTATGTCCTCTTTGTTCCCGGACACCTGAACTAATAATGGACGCACTGGAGACCCATGTTACTTGCTTGTTTAATGGTTACACGTCAGCAGGTCGGATCCAGGGCTGCTGTTCTGGTCAAGCCGGAAGGAATTTTACCAGAGCCCCGTGGTCACAGATTGGAACAAGAAGTGTAATTTATATACATTTGTGTTTCAGAGAAATACAAAGCATGAGGAATAAAAGCCCGGAGAAAGACAGCACAAGGGGATGTCTCTGAGGGGCAGCGGACAAAAAGTGGAGGCAGGAAGAAAAGAACTAACTTCCAAAGGGAACATGGAAAGAGTTTGAGATGGACACTGGGATCAGTTCACCGGGTGATTTTAATGCCATTGGCCTCATGTCAAAAGTGGTATCACGGTTGTTGTGTTTTTTTTTTTAACAGTATTTACAAGACACCAGAAAACACACCCTTTGCAACTGTTTGAACATCCATTGAAATATCGTAGACGTCAACTTCAAAATGCACACGTGTGTTGAGTGGTTGGGATAAAGAGCTTTTCAAAATCCTTTCAGGGGACCCCTTAGAGAAAAATTAGCTCAGAGTTGACCACAGGCCTCAATGTAAAATACCAAACCTTTAGAAGAAAACAGAGGAGAAAAATCTGTCTTAGCGTGGGCTTGGCGATGAGTTTTTATTTATCTATCTATCTGCCTGTTTATTTACTTACTTCCTTATTCTTTTTTTTTTTTTTTAAATTTTTTTTTCCAACGTTTTTTATTTATTTTTGGGACAGAGAGAGACAGAGCATGAACGGGGGAGGGGCAGAGAGAGAGGGAGACACAGAATCGGAAACAGGCTCCAGGCTCCGAGACATCAGCCCAGAGCCTGACGCGGGGCTCGAACTCACGGACCGCGAGATCGTGACCTGGCTGAAGTCGGACGCTTAACCGACTGCGCCACCCAGGCGCCCCCCTTACTTCCTTATTCTTAAGAAGGCTCTGCGCTAGGCATGGAACCCAACGCGTGGCTTGAACTCACAACTCTGAGATCAAGACCTGAGCTGAGATCAAGAGTGAGACACTTAACCAACGAGCCACCCGGGCGCCCTGAGTTTTTAGATATAATATGGAAAGCATGGCCCGTGAAAGAAAATGTGAGAAACTGGACTGTATCGAAATTTTCAATGTTTGCTCTGCAAACAACACCGTTAGAGAAAGAGAAGAAAAGCCACAGGCTGGGGGAAATGTCTGTAACAGACAAATCTGATAAAGGACTGGTATTCAAAATAAACAAGGAGCTCTTAAAACTCAACATAAGAAAACAAACAGCTTGATTAAAAAATGGGCAAAAACAGGGGCGCCTGGGTGGCGCAGTCGGTTAAGCGTCCGACTTCAGCCAGGTCACGATCTCGCGGTCCGTGAGTTCGAGCCCCGCGTCAGGCTCTGGGCTGATGGCTCGGAGCCTGGAGCCTGTTTCCGATTCTGTGTCTCCCTCTCTCTCTGCCCCTCCCCCGTTCATGCTCTGTCTCTCTCTCTGTCCCAAAAATAAATAAAAAACGTTGAAAAAAAAAATTAAAAAAAAAAAAATGGGCAAAAACAAAGAAATGCAAACAAGTAAGCATAGGAAGAGATGCTTGAGGTCGTATGTCCACAGGGAAGTGCAAAAATATTTTTAATGTTTATTTATTTTTGAGAGAGAAAGAGTACAAGCAGGGGAGGGGCAGAGAGAGAGAGATGGGGACAGCAGAGAGCCCGATGTGGGGCTCCATCATGACCTGATGTTGACCTGAGCCCAGGTCTGACAGTTAACACTTAACCGAGCCCCGCAGGCACCTGGGAAGTGCAAATTACAAAACTAAATGTACTCTTCCCAAATGAGGGAGCAATCGTGCCTCTATTTACCTAAAGGAGTTGAAAACTTACGTCTACACAAACAGCAGCACGGAAATGTTTAGAGCAGCTTTGTTCATCATCATGCCAACAGCGGAAGCCACCCTGATGTCCTCAGGTAGGTGAATGGATAAAGTAACTGCTCGGTGAAAAAAGTCGGCCTGAAAACAGCAACATACTGTAAGATTCTCTTTATGTGACATTCCAGAAGAGGCAAAAACGGTAGAGACAGGGACCGCATCAGGGGTTGCCAAGGGTTTGAGACAGGGGAGTCCCGGGTGGCTGGGGGAAGCCTAGATGTCTAGGGCTGGGAGGCCGGACACCCTGGGGAAGTCAAGACCCAGAGAAGTGGACAGCAGAAAGAGCAAAGCTTAACATACACAAATTTTAAAATAATCCTTCAGGAAAGTGGGGGATCCCAGGAAGGAATGCAGACCGACCGAAGAATCTAGGTGGATTACAGATGTATGCAACCACCTTGCTGAACGGGATTGGGGGAAAGGGGCTGATGAAAGTCACTAGGAAGTGAGGGGATTGGACGGGGGGGGGGGGGGGGGGTGTTCACTTTAAAGTGGAGACACCTGAAGTACAGGCACGACCCCAGCCTGATGGCCGAGGCCGACATACAGCGGTGAGTCATGCTGGCAGCTCCTCATCTCTATAACCATCACCCGGTCTACTCGTGACAAAAACACCAGACAAACCAAACTGTCCAGGCGGTTAAACATGAAGAAAGTCTAAGAGGAGACGTGCCAACAAATGCAGTGTGGTCCCGGGGCAGAGCAAGGACATTAGAGGCAAGCTGAGGAAATCTGAGTTCTGACTACGGACTTGGGTTAATAACTGGTTGGTTATTGTAACAACGCGTAGGCAGGGCGCTGGGGCGCAGAGGCACCCGGTTCGAGGGCCCCAAACACACCAAGTTCAGCCCCTCCAAACTCCAAAGAGAGAAACTAGGGGTAGTGAAACAGGAAGGGGACTTATTTCGGTGAGGCCAACACCGGGAAGACCGTGAATACTTCCAGGTTTGTAGAACAAAAATGTGGGGCGGAGGGAGGTGGGTGCGTGCGCGCGTGGGCAGTGAAGGTCAAACGGATCGTGTGTTCCAGGGCGGGATCTTGCTGGCTCGGGCGGGGGCAGTCCCTCTGCTGGAGGGGGTAGCTTCGGTTCCCATCTGGGGGTGCTTTGCCAAGAGACCAGCTGGAAGGGAGAGGCCAACTGGCAAGGGTGAGGTCAAAATGGAACCGGCCGAAGCCCTCTGTCAAATACAGCACACTAATGTGCAGTCTTGCAACAGGGGGAGCTGCCCCCCCCCCCGCCCCGCGCCGCCCTGCGTAGGGGTAGGAGGCTCAGATTGCCCCTCCCTAGTCCTGGGGACCCTCCAAACCTCCAGCCCCCAGCCCCGGGGCAGCTCCCTGCCCCAGTGGTGGAAAGCACAAAGCCCTTCAAGGTGGATCCCACCCTTTGTTCCCAGCTAATTCTAATTCCAAAACTCCTTGTGCCCCTACCCTATCTCCTGGTGCCCCTGGGATAGCCAGCCGCCCCCGGGTGGGGCACCCCCCTCACCCACAGGCCCGCTCCTCAGGCCGTGGCCACCCGAGATCGGGTGGGCGGCGCAGCCCCAGCCTCTGTGGGCACCGGGTCCAATTCCCAGGCCTCCCCGGACAATGAGAGCCTTCCGCTCACACCCCCTTCCTGCCCTCCCTCCAGCTCTCTCCTCCTCCTCTCCCCCTCCCCCTCAGCTCCTCCAGCAACCCCAGCCTCACTGGGCTCTGAAAGGCAGCCCCCCCCCCCCCCCCCCCCCCCCCCGCCTTGGGCCCAGGAAACCTGTGCTTGTCACTTCGAAGCGGCCTTGGCGAGAGGCCCCCACCCACTCCCTCACGTGCTCGGGAGCCAGCCTCACGGGGGTACAGGGGCCTGGCAGGAGCCACGGAGGCTTAGACCGGGCTTGCAGGGGGGAAGGTCTCCTGGCCCTCGGCACCCCACTCACCCCCAGTGGCTCCCGCCCGCCCGGGGAGGAGAGGGGGGCAAGATATACCTTCCCCAAGCCCCGAGAACCCCCGCCCCCGCCGCCACCCCGAGGGCTGCAACTCCCTCCGCTTGTGTCCTGTTCAGATGGTCAGCACCAGCCCCAGGAACGCTGTGGCTGTCCTTGGCAGATCGGAAGCTCCCACACGCTGCTTGGGGCAGCACCACAGGAGCCAGAGTTCCGGCCTCCAGCTCCCACTCGGGGCGACTCCCGCCGATTCATCCTGGCCGGAGGCGAGGACCAGTCCATGAACTTTGCACCCCACAGATGCCCAGCTCGCCTTGGCAGTGCAGGTGCCAGCGGATGCACACCCATCTCTCTGGCCTCCCCGGGACAGGTGGCAGCCAAGCCAAGTCTGCAGGGGCAGAGGGAAGTCAGCCCAGACAGTGGGCCCGGCGTGGGGCATGGGGGCAGGCCAGCTTAGGGGGCACGCTGCTCTGCAGTGCTGGGAGCCCACATGCCAGCTCTTGCCCAATTTTGTACACCTCAGAGAGGAATCTGACTCCGTCTCCAGCACAGACAAAAGCCCAGAGAAGATCAGATGGGGAGGGACAGGGGAGATTTGTCCAGCGTGGCTGCTCCGGCTGAGAGGAGGAGGCCACTGTGGCCCGGGGCGGGAGGGGGGGGGGGCGTGGTTACCTGCTTGGGGGAGACTGGAGTGGCGGCGGGGGGGGGGGGGGGTGGGGGGGGGGAGGAAGGCGCAGCCCTGTCAAGTCTGGTCTGGGGGCCTGTTGCACACCCCCAGGTCATGGAGCGCCCCCCCAAGGAGGGTCTAGAGACACCCCCATGAAGGCTCCCCCTGGAGGGGTGCCGGCTTGGGTCCTAGAGCCCCGGAGCTCCCCCGGGCCCTTCTCAGCACTCACCTCCCCCTCCGGCCTCCCTGTGGCCCCTCTGGCCAAGCTGCCCCCTCTCCCAGCAGCCTCGGATCTCACGAATCTCACGGATCTCACGCAGGCAGCTCACTCACTGCTCAGCCACTGGCCTTTGAACCTGCCTCCCCTCCCAGGGGAGAGGAGACCCGCCCTTGGCTCCTTCAAAGGCCCTCCTCAGGTTCCCCAGGTCTTGCCGCCTTCACCCTCGGCCCTCCCTGCAGTGGCAGCCATTTCCCAAAGTGCCACCCGCTGGCCCACACCCCCTCCAGCCATTGCCTTCTCTCCCCGCCGCGCTCCTGGTACAAGCAAGATCTTAAATTCTCGAAAGGGTTGCCTGCACCCGGCCGAGTCCACGCGTCCTCACTTCCCCCTGCTTGTCAGGGCGCTGTCTGACCTCTGCCCGAAGACCATGTCCATCACGGCTACCGCCCTCCCTTCCGCGGGCACCCCCGCCCCCCCCCCACCCGCCGGGACGAGATCTGTGGTTCACTGGGCTACTCGTCTTTCCCCTCTGCCCTTGCTCCCCGGTGGCCCCCACTTCTCCACGACGCCTACATGTCACACACTTCTCGGTGGCCTCTGTCTGCAGACCAGCTTCAGTCTGACACCGGGCCAGAGAAAACTCCAGTTAGGGTCTTCCGATGAACAGAGCCGCCCTGCCACCTGGCGCATCCCCAAGCCTCACCCCGCTCCCCCCCCCCCCCCCCCCCCCCCCGTGCCCTGACCCAACCTGAGCACAGGCCACCTGGCCAGGCTTCCACAAAGCCCCCGCCCCGGAGGCTACTCCAGCCATCCTGGGAGGAGGGCCTGCCCCTCCTCACCCAGCAGGCTCAATCTGGCTCGGGCCAGAACTGCTTTTCTTCTAAAAGCCGCCGGATGGCTGAGGGTTTAGCTTAACAGGATGAGCCATCTGGGGACTGCAGCCTGGTGATCGCAGAGTCTGGGAGTGGTGGGGGGCGGGGGGCACCCTTCCCGTCCCCAGGCCGGGACAACGACCCTTTCCTTCCCCACCCCATGGCTGCTCTTCGCCCTGCAAAGTTCCCAACAGGCTGCTCGGCTGCGGGTCGGGAGGCCGCCGAACACCCTTGCTAAAGGGAGGCCTGAAGGTCCCTGGAGAGAGAAGCTGTGCAGGTGGGGGGTGCTGGGCCTCCCAGCTGAGGCCTTCGGGGGAGGGTCTGTGCACCTGACAGGCGCCAGGGGGCAGCCTTGCCCTATTCGTGCCTGAATCTCCCGCACATCTGGCACAGGTGGGGGCAGCGAGGGTCCCTGCGACCCCTCCTTGGTGACAGTGTGTTGCTTTGCCAGGCAGGCTTGTCCTCGCCCACTTAGGAGACTCAGAGAGACTTCTCACCCCAAGAGCTGGGACGCTGACCTCAAGCTTCCAGGGTTTCGACGCTGAACGCCAGGAGGAGGCAGGGCGGTGCCTCTGGTAAAGTCCCCCCCCCCCCCAGCACACCTGGAGACAGAGCCCCAGTCCAGCCTTTCCCTCGCCCACCAGCTCAGCCCCACTCCCTCCGGACGCAGAAGCAGCCGGCAGGCCTCTGGTGCGGAGCGCCAGGAAGCCCTAGGCCTTGGTACCCACCACTGGCCCAGGCCCTAGCTGGGACTCAGAGAAGGGCCAGAGGGATGGGACAGACTGGAAGGAGGTGGGGAGAAGAGGAAAGGAGGGCAAGGATGGCTGGAAGGCAGCCAGGGAAGTGGCTTTCCTAGAACCAGGAAGGGCAGGTTAGGAGGGGCGATCTGGGAGGGAGCCAGGCCCAGATAAACTCGGGGTCAGGAGCGGCTCTGTCCCTGGGAAGGACGTGCTGGTTGGCGCCCCAGGTAGCAGCCATCCTGCTTCCCGCCGGAGTGGCGTCTCCTCATCGGGAGGAGGGAAGGAGGAGGTGGGCGGAGTGACGGGGAGGGCGGGACGGCGGGGGGAGGGGGACCAGCCCGGTCGTGGGGGTGGGGCGACAGTGACATCACCGGGAGTCGGTTCTTAAGCCGCAGCCGCTCGGACCGGGAAAGAGAGGGACGGTCGGAGCGCGGTGGCGAGTCGCTGAGCCCGCCGCGGCCCCGAGAGCGGCTGGAGCCGCCGCCGCCGGGAAGGAGGGGCGAGCGCGCCTCGGCCGTCGCCGTCGCCGCCGCCGCCGCCGCCACCGCCGCCGCCGCCGCCGGAGCCGCGAGCGAGCCGGGCAGCCGCGCCGGCCCGGGCCGGGGCGGGGGGCGCGGGCCGCAGGCCCCTGCTCCGGCCGCCGCTTGCAGACCGTGGGCGCCCGATGCCGCCCGCGCCCCGCTAGGCTGAATTTCGGGCCGGGCGAGTCGCCGCCGCCACCGCCCGAGCCGCGGACAGGAGTCTCGGGAGCCACCGCCGCCGCCCGGCCGGGCCCCGCCGCCGCCCGCGCGCCCCCGGGCCCCCGACACACATGAGATTCTTCAGGCTCACTTTCAAGTGCTTCGTGGACTGCTTCTGACCGCGCCGCCCCGCCTCCCCGACCCCCGGCCCGGCCGCCCCCGGCCCCCCGGCGGGCCCGCGCCTTCGGGGCCCCCCAGCGCCACCGGCGCCCTCCGCCGCCCGTCCGCCCGCCCCCGCGAGGCGCCGCGCCCCCCCGGCCCGGCCGCGCGGCCCGCCGGGGCCATGGCGAAGAAGAGCGCCGAGAACGGCATCTACAGCGTGTCCGGCGACGAGAAGAAGGGCCCCCTGATCGCGCCCGGGCCCGACGGGGCCCCGGCCAAGGGCGACGGCCCCGCGGGCCTGGGGGCGCCCGGCGGCCGCCTGGCCGTGCCGCCGCGTGAGACCTGGACGCGCCAGATGGACTTCATCATGTCGTGCGTGGGCTTCGCCGTGGGCCTGGGCAACGTGTGGCGCTTCCCCTACCTGTGCTACAAGAACGGCGGAGGTGAGCGCCCCCGCCCCGCCGCGTCCCCGCTCCTCCTCGCCAGGGGCCCCCTCCCCCGCCCGCCCCACCGGGGCGCGGGGCCGAAGTCCGGGATAGGGGGTGCTGGAGACCGCCCCTCGCTGGCCGCTGCCGCTCGGTGGCTCAGCCCCGGCGGCCTCCACCCCCCAGCCGGTCATGTGCCTGGCAGTGTGTGGGGGGAGGGGGCCGGCGAGCCAACTGCCGAAGCCCCGGGACTGCCTCCCCCCGGACTCCTGGCGCAGGGGCCCCGGAGTGATTGGCCATGAGGTGGGAAGGCGATGCCTGCCCCTGGGGGGCTCCCAGAGGTGAGGAGCCCAGGCTGCCCCCGCCGGTCAGGCACACAAGTGGCACATTGTGCGGGGCCCCCACGTGTGCACACACGGACACACACACACACACAATGGACTACTCTGTCCCTCCCCCTGCCCTCTCCTCCCCTCCCCTCCCCTCCCTTCCCCTCTCTTCTCTTCCCCTCACTCCCCTCTCCTCCCCTCCCCTCCCCTCCCCTCCCCTCCCCTCCCCTCCCCTCTCCTCTCCCCTCCCCTCCCCTCCCCTCCAGCCTGGGCCTGGAACACTGGGTGCCTGAGCCAGGCTTGGGTAGCCTGCGGCCTGGGCCGCCTGGCGCCGCCGCTGGACACACTGCACGCATACCCCATGCCCGCCTGCCCCGGGCCCAGCTTAGCAACAGCGATAGCCACCGGGTGTCCTGTGACTGCAAAGCAGCGCTGGGGCTGGGGGAAAGCCATGGTGACTGGATGATGGGTGGGAAACTGAGGCCCAGAGTGAAGGCCTTGGCCCAAGGTCACACACAAGAAGGATGCTTGGGACCAGCAGCCGGACAAGCTGCAGCCAAGCCCGACTTCTGAGTAATGCAGAGCTGAGCTGGGGCAACAGAAGGGGGCCTGGAGAGGACAGGAGAGCAGACGGGGGGGGGGGGGGGGGAGGCTGCTGATGCCCAGCTCCCCTTACCCCCCACCTCTGGCCTGTGGTCTCTGGCCTGTTGCCTGCAGCCTCCAGAGCCAGGCTCACCAGAGTTTGTACTACCCCACCTTGACTCCGTCTTTGTTCACCGATACCTCGAGATTCCCCCCCCCACCGTGCCCCCTGGCAGAAGACTGCCACCCACCCTCTTCCCTGGACCTTCATGCTTGCAGGCCAGTGCCTGGGTGCAGGAAAACCCAGGCTTGCCCAAGCCAGACAGGCCCCCAGGCCGGAGTGCCAGCCATGGCGCACACACGCACGCACACGGACGCATCCACATGGCCTCACCGCTCTTTCCCGTGCTGCCTGGCCAACTGCGACACGAGGCTGTATGTGTCCTCCGTGCCTGTTAGGTCACCCTCGGTGACGGTGGGGCCAGAAGCCTTGTGAGCACAGGGCCCCCTACCCAAGAAACAGGGCTGTAAGCGTCGGGGGACAGCCACAGCCCTCCCGACATTCCAACCCCCTCCTCCCAGCAAGGCTGTTCACCTCGCAACTCTGAGTCAGTGGCCACCCCCTGCACTGATTCACCCACTGGGAAGTTAGGATGGGGCCGGGGAGGAGCCTGGAGCTGGCTCCTCCCTGGCCTCCCCACGGCTTCCGAAAGCTGGGCTGGCCAGCCAGGGGCTAAGGGGCCGCCCTGGGCAAGTGCCCACCCTTGTGTTCTTCCTCCCCCAGGTGTATTCCTTATCCCCTATGTCTTGATCGCCCTGGTCGGAGGAATCCCCATTTTCTTCCTGGAGATCTCACTGGGCCAGTTCATGAAGGCCGGCAGCATCAACGTCTGGAACATCTGCCCCTTGTTCAAAGGTGAGCGGCCCCAGGCCGGTCCCGTTTGCCCTCTCCCTCAGCGACCCCTCCCCTTTCCCACTGCTAGGGCAAAACTGGCACCCACTTGAGAAATCTTGTCTCATCTGAGCACCAGGCCGGGGACCCAGTGCATACCCCCCCAAGTCACGAGTGGGAAGCCGGAGGATCTGGAGACCACCCAGTGACGTTAGGCATGCGGGGAATGGGAGTCGGGGACTGGCTTCTCTACCAGGGTGAGGGCGCCCAGGCCCAGCAGAGCCGGGAACAGACCCTGCCAAGCATTCTTGGCTCACCGGGGCTGAGCAGAGGGTGCGAGAACAGGAGATGATGTCAAGGGCCAGCTCTCCCAAGGCCAGAGGGCCAGCCTAAGGAGGTGGGGCAGCAGCTATGGGAAGTTCAGGGAGGATCTGAAGGGAAGGACTATTGGCAAAAGTCACTTTAGAGCTCCTTCTGCGTGTGGGCAGTGTCCCTGTTATCTCTCAAGGCCTTAGGAGGGACCCTGGGGAGGCCAGGGCTCAGAGAGGCGAAGTGACTGGCCCCGGTTGCCCGCTGAGAGAGTGACCATCTCCCACACCACCCCAGGTCACCAGGAAGCCCCCAGCTGCTGAGTACTGGAGGCCACTGGGGGGCCAGCTGGAGGCTTGGCCCTCCATCAACCGCCACAGTGGCAGTGGGACCCAGAAGGGGACCCGTGTGAGACTAAGGAATTCACAGGAGCTGAGGCTCCGACTGCAGCAGGAGGGGAGGGTTCAAGGGAGGAACCTCGAGCCAGCCCTCTAGTGTCGGGCTACTCGGACAAGTGAGAGTCCAGGGGCTCTCTGCATCTGCCCTCCCCACCATCCTCCCACCACATCTCAGTCGTGCTCCAAAGACTTCTCTGAGCTCGGTAGGGTAGATAAGGGGGGCGGTGGGGAGCAGCCAGAGAAGAGCCCACGCAGAAACTCCTCTCCTTCCCAGGCCTGGGCTACGCCTCCATGGTGATCGTCTTCTACTGCAACACCTACTACATCATGGTGCTGGCCTGGGGCTTCTATTACCTGGTGAAGTCCTTCACCACCACGCTGCCCTGGGCCACATGTGGCCATACCTGGAACACTCCTGACTGTGTGGAGATCTTCCGCCATGAAGACTGTGCCAATGCCAGCCTGGCCAACCTCACATGTGACCAGCTTGCTGACCGCCGGTCCCCTGTCATCGAGTTCTGGGAGTGAGTCAGGCGCCTCTGGGCCAAGCCCTGCCTGTCCCTGTCTGTGGGCTCCCCATATGGCCCGGGTCTGCGTGTGCTGGGGCCCGGCCCCCTGGGAGGCGGGGGCGGGGCGGGATGCTGAGCAGGGGCCACTCCCAGGCCCTGCCTGTCCTCGGGGAGCCCCCACGCAGTCCCTACAGAAGCTGGAATGGACGGGCCTCACTCTCTCACCACTTCTCGGTCCCGGGCATCGTCAGTCCCCTTGTGCCTGCCAGCCTGGGGGAGGGGAGACCACCGAGGGCACGACCAGCCTCTGGCCAGGGGCTCCCGGGCTCCTGCCTCCCGCACTGCAACGCCTCCGGGCTGTGGGCTTGGGCCGGGTGCCCAGGTGGCCCCAGCTGGACCCGAGGGCTGCGGCACGGGGGAGTACCGCCCCGGCGACAGCTCCCAGGTCGCTTTGCCCTCTGCTGCGGCAGCCCTGACGGGCTGTCCCTCCCCCAGGAACAAAGTCTTGCGGCTCTCGGGGGGACTGGACGTGCCAGGGGCCCTCAACTGGGAGGTGACCCTGTGTCTGCTGGCCTGCTGGGTGCTGGTCTACTTCTGTGTTTGGAAGGGGGTCAAGTCAACAGGAAAGGTACAGCTGGAGGCGGGCGGGTGGGGGGAGTGATGATGGCAGGGGTGGGGGCAGCATGGCCGGTGGGGAGAAGAGGCGTCTCCACTGGGGGGGGGGGACACACCCCTTCCACGCGAGGTGACCAGGCCAGGGCCTGAGGAGGGGGCAGGTACTTGAATCCAGGCCACTGGATTTCCCACACATGCCTGCGTAGTCAGTCCTCCCCACCCTCGAAACTCCAGCCCAGACGGCTTCCGTCCTGAGGGGACAGGCCCAGGCGACAGCCAGCTGAACTTGCCTGTGTCGGGCATCCCCGCCCCAGTTTCCCTCTCTTCCTCACTCACTACTTCCTCACTCTCTGCTTTGCGGCCAGCCTGGGGGGACCCAGTCCGTGGCCGTCCCTTGCCTACCTGTCCTGCTCTGCTGAGGGTGGGAGGGAGGCAGAGGTCTTCGCGGTCACCTCGCTGTCACCTCTGTCTCCGGCCGGCCCAGTCCACTCCGGCCTGCCCAGGACCCTGCCTCTGTGCAGAGAACCACAGGAGGCATGGGACCTGCCTCCAGGCCGATGTCCTGCTCCCCACCCGGGGAAGGTCCTGCCTCCGCCCTCCCTCTACAGCTGACCTGTCCTTGCGGGGGCGGCCGATGGCCAGCTGAGCACCCCGCTTCCTTCGGGAGGAGCCCAGGCTCTGAGGAGTAGAAGGGGGGGATGCAGGCTGGCCTCCCGCTTGACCTCGGAGCGGACCGTACCACAGTGGGGGGAGTGTGGCCCGCCTGCCCCCCTGCTGAGGCTGGGGGCCCCTAAGTGGGGAGGCGGGGGCCGCAGGGCCCCTTCTGAGCAGCGCCCCCCCCCCCCCAGATCGTGTACTTCACGGCTACATTCCCCTACGTGGTCCTCGTCGTGCTGTTGGTGCGGGGAGTGCTGCTGCCCGGCGCCCTGGATGGCATCATCTACTATCTCAAGCCTGACTGGTCGAAGCTGGGGTCCCCTCAGGTGAGGGGGCAGTGGGCTGGATGGGACGAGGGGCGGGCCAGGCCGGCAGGGCCCCTCACCTCCTCCCCGCCCTGGTCTATCGCCAGGTATGGATAGATGCCGGGACCCAGATTTTCTTTTCTTACGCCATCGGCCTGGGCGCCCTCACGGCGCTGGGCAGCTACAACCGCTTCAACAACAACTGCTACAAGTAGGTGCCGCAGGCCGCCCCCCGCCCCCGCCGCGCGTCCGCGGGCAGCAGGCGGCCTGACCAGTCCCCGCGGCCCCTCTGCCCCCAGGGACGCCATCATCCTGGCCCTCATCAACAGCGGGACCAGCTTTTTCGCTGGCTTCGTGGTCTTCTCCATCCTGGGCTTCATGGCCGCAGAGCAAGGCGTGCACATCTCCAAGGTGGCGGAATCAGGTGAGGACCCCGACCCCTCCGCCCGGCCTTCCGTCCTAACAGACCCCATCCGCGAACACACGTGCACACAGACGTTCCGGGAAACGAGAGACAGATTCACTTCGCTTGTCCCGTCACTCGGGGCCGAGGGAGGCCCGGCCGAGCAGCTGCGAGGCACAGCTGTTCCGGTCGGCCCCGAGCCGGAGCCTCACGGGCCGGGCCACGGGGGGCCTCGAGCTCTCGTCCCTCCGTCCGTGCATCCCTCCCCGGGGCCGTGGGCTGAGCCCCTCACATTCAGCCGAGTGTTGCAGAGGGAGAGGAGGGGCTTTCCGGGGTGAACGGTGACCGGTGACCACAAGGGCTGCCGGCCGGCAAGACCCGGAGCCTGAGCCAGACACCCCGCTCTCGCGGGCTCGGGCCCCCCGGCAACACCTTGACTCAAGGGGAAAGGCCCCCAGCCACAGCACGCCCCGGCGTCGTCCCTCAGTTTGGAAGCTCAGGGAAGGGGAGAAGGGGAGGGCGGCGGGCAGTGACGAGGACGGAACGGAACGCGGGCGCGGGACACAGGTGTCGAGACCCTGCCGCTTCCCCCTTCAGGACCCGGCCTGGCCTTCATCGCCTACCCCCGGGCCGTCACGCTGATGCCTGTGGCCCCGCTCTGGGCTGCCCTGTTTTTCTTCATGCTGTTGCTGCTCGGCCTGGACAGCCAGGTTTGCGGGGGGGCAGGGGGGGGACAGGACGGAGGGTGCCGGGAGCGTGGGGGAGGCCCCGGGGTGAGGGGGGACGGCTGGCAGGTGGCCGCAGGGGCGTGGCCTGAGCGCCCGGCCACAGTTTGTAGGTGTGGAAGGCTTCATCACTGGCCTGCTCGACCTCCTCCCGGCCTCCTACTACTTCCGTTTCCAAAGGGAGATCTCCGTGGCCCTCTGCTGCGCCCTCTGCTTTGTCATCGACCTCTCCATGGTGACTGATGTGAGTGGGGGCGGGGTGGGGGCCGCCCCAGGCCTCCCGCTGCCTGCCACCTTCCCTGACCCGGCTCCGTCCCCAGGGCGGGATGTACGTCTTCCAGCTGTTTGACTACTACTCGGCCAGCGGCACGACCCTGCTGTGGCAGGCCTTCTGGGAGTGCGTGGTGGTCGCCTGGGTGTACGGTAGGCCCGGGCCCCGGGGCGAGCTGGGGGTGCGGGCCGGAGCAGGGGTGGTGGGGTGTCCGGCTCCAGCCCTCCCGCCTCGCTCGCCCCAGGAGCCGACCGCTTCATGGACGACGTCGCCTGCATGATCGGGTACCGCCCCTGCCCCTGGATGAAATGGTGCTGGTCCTTCTTCACCCCGCTGGTCTGCATGGTAAGGGCCGGGGGAGGCCCGAGCCGGGGGAGGGGTGCCGAGGGCCCGCCGCTGGCTGAGCGCGCGGCGGGGGGGTTCTCACCCGCAGGGCATCTTTATCTTCAACGTGGTGTACTACAAGCCGCTAGTCTACAACAACACCTACGTGTACCCGTGGTGGGGCGAGGCCATGGGCTGGGGCTTCGCGCTCTCCTCCATGCTGTGTGTGCCCCTCCACCTCCTGGGCTGCCTCCTCAGGGCCAAGGGGACCGTGGCTGAGGTCAGTCCCCTGCACCCCCTCTTCCCTGCATGACTCCCTCCTTCCCTCCCTCCCTCCCTCCAAGTGCCCCTTCTCCCACCCAGTACTAGGATGTAGCATCACGCTAGGAGTCTCTGGGCCAGAAGTCTCTGGGCCATCCTACAGGGGGGTGGACGGAAGGAACCCTGAGCCTCCAGGTCCCCAGGTCACGGCAGGGGGAGGAGAGAGAGGTCTGTCCCCAGCCCCTGCCCCGTTTCCCTAGGACAGAGTGTGGGGTGTGGTCAGTGCCTGTGGGAGGGGCCCCGGACCCCCAACCCGTGGCAGGTGGTGGGAAGTGGAGAGAGACCAAGGGGAAAAAGCGTGTGCGCCCCCTCCCCCCGCCCGGGGACTTGAACGTGTCCCTCTCTCCTGCAGCGCTGGCAGCACCTGACGCAGCCTGTCTGGGGCCTCCACCACTTGGAGTATAGAGCTCAGGACTCCGATGTCAGGGGCCTGACCACCCTGACCCCAGTGTCCGAGAGCAGCAAAGTGGTGGTGGTAGAGAGCGTCATGTGACAAGCACCCCGGCTCACATCACCAGCTCACCCTCTTGTAGCCATAGCAGCCCCTGCTTCGGCCCCCAATCCCTCCCGGGGGCTTGCCTTTCCCTGACACTTTTGGGGGCCTGCCTGGGGAGGGGGGGGAAGCACCACGAGTGCTAACTAAAATAACCTTTTTTCCATTTTTAATAAAACGCCAAAAATATCACAACCCACCAAAAATAGATGCCTCCCCACCCCCCACCCAAGCTGGTACACACGCTGCTTCCCAGGCCCTGCCCACCGCCCTCCCCCTAGTGCCCGCCGCAGATGCGCCTGCCTCTCCGGGCTCTGCCCTGCACACCCCAGGGTGGCCCCTAGAGGAGGCAGCGGCGGCTGCTTGGGGGACAGGACAGGAGAGGGGAGGAGGGAGGTGGGGGAGGGGCTGCAGAACCAGGGCGAGTATTTCAGCCGGGCTAGACCCCCTCTCCCCTCTCCCCGTCCAAATCCCTATCCTAGAAGCTTAGAGAGCCAGCCAGCAAGGGAACCTTCCGGTTCCCGCGCCAATTGCCACCAATATCAGTTGTGTGAGCTTGTGTACGAATGCATGTGTGCGTGAGTATGTAGGATAAACCTAGATCTCTTAGCAAAGGTGACTACCAGGTGTAAACTGTGCCTGTGGGCTAACGAGGCTTGTATTTTGCACATTTTATAAAAACTTGAGGAAAAGAGATTTCTGCTTGTATATTTCTAAAGAGAAAACTGCCCAGCGTCCCTCTCCTTGCCGCTCCCTGCCCCTCTCAGCACCCCTTAAGTCCTCTGCCCCAGCCAAGGAGTGTGAATTTATAGATCTAATTTTCATAGGCAAAAGCTTCAAGCTGTTGAGCGCGCGAGTCTGTCGTGTGGGTGTGCATGTGTAGCGCCTGGCCCCAGACCGGGTGGAGGAGTGCATGGCCGCGGGGGGTGGGCGTCGGGGGGCCGGAGCATCCCCGCACCCCCTCTGCCCGCGAGGCGAGGCGGCGGGGTGAGTGGAGGCGGCATCCTGACCCCTGGGGGATCTGGGGCTGCTCACCTGGAGCGCTCAGGCTCGCCCCCGCCCTGCCCCCTGGGCCAGGCGCCACTGCAGGGATCTGAGGTGGGCACCGGCCAGGGAAGGGACCCCGGGCACGGCTCCCACCTGTGAGCTTAAGGCTGATGCACTTTCCACGGCTCAAGTCTTCCATGTAGCAGCTTTAATTAACCCACGTGTGTGTCACGTCCGATTCCGAGACAGCCGAGCGGACCCTAGAAAGGCTTCCCCCACCCCGCGCCACCCCGACGTCGGTCGGAGGGGTGGGACTGGGTGAGGGCGGGGTCCGGCGGGGACATTCTTACTGTGCTAAAAAGCCACTGCAAACATAGCAATAAAACATGTCATTTTCCAAAGCCGGCTCTGGTTCCACCTCTGCTTGTCGTGAGGGGTAGTGGGGTTGGGTCAGGGGTGCTGGGGCTGCAAGCGGGGGGAGCCTTCCCACCTTGAGCTGCTTCCTCGGGCGAGTATTTGTTGTGAGGGTCTGCGCCCGGCGCTGTTCCAGGAATGGGGGTTGAGCAGGTGACAAAGCCGGGAGAAAGGGTAACTGGAGAGGAAGGCCAAGAGCAGGGAAGGTGGGTGGGAAGTGGCCAGCGCGGAGATTCTCCAAAACGGCCCAAACACACACTGCACCCAACAGAGCAGGTCACCTCCTGAGGGACAGGCAGGTGGGGCTGCTAGGAAGGAGGCTGGGGACAAGGCTGCAACAGAGCCCAGGAAGCCGGACAGGGCACGAGCAGCATACTGGGGGCCTGTCTGCAAGGCCTGCGAGGCCGTCCGCAACAGGGCTGCAGGCGGTTGGGACGCAGGGTCGAGAGGAGCCAGGGAGACGCCGTGAGCCTGAGCACGTGAGCACCGGGAAGGGCAGCACTGCCAGGCCCTCCCTGCACCCAGGGAAACGCGGGAGAGAAGGTCTGGAGGTGGCGGTGGCCACTGACTGTGGGCCTACTGTGCCAGAGATGTCGCCTCAGTGGGAGTGTCTCATCAGCAGGTGGACAAGGAATCTGCAGTTCCAGAAAGAGTCTGGACTGGAGAGAGAACATTAGAGGCTCTCAGCACACAGAGATGGGCCAGAAAGCCCTGAAGCTGCACCAGCTTGCCAAGGGCGGCCGAGAGCCGTGTAGAGGGACAAGCGACCCACGCACCGAGCCCTGGGGTCCTGGGACACCCTAGAGGTGGCAGAGAAGAGAGGGAACTGGCAGCAGAGACTGAGGAGGGGTGGCCAGGGGGGAGGGAGGGACCCCAAGCGCAGGGTGGCCTCCTGGATCAGGAGTCTCTCTCTCTCTCTCTCTCTCTCTCTCACACACACACACACACACACACACACACACACACACACACAAACACACACACACACACACACACACACACACACACACACACACCTAGGGCGGGAGGTGATCAGCTCCCCGGGGTGCTGCTGATGGTCCAGGGCGATGAGGCCCTAGAATGCTCACTTCGTGAGACAGCATCCTGGAGATCTGCACAAGACAGGGTCGGGCATACAGGGACATGCAGAAGCCTGATTGGCGTGGGATTAAGAAAGAAGGGGCAGGGGGACACCTGGGTGGCTCAGTCAGTTAAGCATCTGACTTCAGCTCAGGTCAAGACCTCACAGCTCGTGAGTTCGAGCCCCGCATCGGGCTCTGTACTGACAGCTCAGAGCCTGGAGCCTACTTCGGGTTCTGTGTCTCCCTCTCTCTGCCCTTTCTCCGCTCACGCTGTCTCCCTCTCTCTGCCTCTCCCCTGCTCACATTCTCTCTCTCTCTCACAACTAAACATTAAAAACAAAAAAAGTAAGAAGGGTGGAAGCAACAACCCAAGTGTCCCCTGACGGGAGGAAATGGATGAACAAAATGTGGCCGTTCCAGATCAGAATATTATTCAGTCTTAAAAAAGAAAAGAAAATTGGGGCGCCTGGCTGGCTCAGTCAGAACAACATGCAACTATTGATCTCGGGGTCATGAGTTCAAGTCCCACATTGGGGGTAGAGATTACTTAGATAAATAAAAACTTTAAAAAAAGATGAGAAGTCGATACCTGCTACAACATGGCTGAACCTCGAAGACCTTATGCTGAGGGAGAGAAGCCAGACACAAAGACACTGCAGGAGATGGCTTCTATGAGGTACACAGTCACGTTCACAAAGTAGGATGGTGGGTCAAGGTTGGGGAGCCTGGTGCTCACGCCAGAGGCCGGCCTGCGGAGGGGCGGCGGCCCCTCAGAGGGAAGTACCGGCTTGCTCCCCACCGCAGTCCCTCCCGGGCCGGTGCCTGCTCTTCGGCAAGGCACGGTCCCCTTACGGAGAAGGGGCTTTAGCGCTCAACTACACGGCCGGGGGGAAGGGGGCCTCTGGCTCATGATGCCGCCACCAGCCATGTTGCGGTGGTCACCGAGAACCTGGATGGGGCAGGTCCCCACGGAGCTCAGAGGGAGCACTGGCTGAGCAGGCCCGACTGCAACTCAACTCAGGCCTGTGCTGGCACGTGGAGGTGCCTGCCCGCGGGACTCGGCACGGCCCCGCGGCACGTGGGCCGTGTCCCAGGCCCTCCCACCACGCCCTGCCCTGTTGACTCCTCCATCGACAGTCTCTGGCTCCGCACCCACAGATTGGAGCCCGCAGCCTAGCGTCACCCTCAGGCCCGCTCTGCTCGCTACCCTGGGCTCACCCCAGCTCCTTACCATCTCCACTCCCCCCACCACGGCCAGGCCTCGGCCCAGGCTTCGGCACCTCTTCCCAAATGGTCTACGAGCCACCTGCCACAATGCCACCGAAGACTCAGGAAACATCGACATCATTCAAAAACAAGTCCACGGAAGTCGGGACTGCTCGGCTAGGACCCTGAGAGCAGTGGGCAGTCCCCATTTACTCCGGAGTCTGCCTCTGCAGTACAGGCTCAGGACACGGGGTCTGACAATCTAGTGGGAGGCAGGTAAGGGAAGGAATCAGCCCAGGACTGTGGTGCACCATGGCCTACCACAGCCAGAGGCAAGGGAGAGGACACCATGGGGCAAAGGGGCACACAGGCCTACTGGAGCAGAAGGCTGCTAGCAAAGTTTCCATGGTGGCCCTCCAGTCACGGCTGGTCTACCACCCCCAACACTGTCTCGTTCCCCGTCCCCCAGACAGGGTACTCTGAAAGCAGTCTGGTGCCGCTTTCGCCTCTGCCTGGTCCAGAGCCTGACACTGAGGGGGCCCGGGGGCTGCCCGAAGTTGGCCAGGGAAGAACCCACAGACACACTGCTTGGACTCTGGCCTCTAGAAGTTCGCAGGAGGGCGAGCTCAAGGGAGGGTAAAGTGGTCAGGGAACACTTCCTGGAAAAGCAGGCCTATCCCTCGGCCTCAGCACAGCAACCAGAGAGCCTCACCCATAGTCCCCGCCCCCACCCCCCATCAGACACCACCTCACTGCTCATGAGAGCATGGGGAAGGGACACTGGAGAAGGCAGCCCAGGCCCAGGCCCGGCCAGGTCAGGAGCAGCGCGAGCACCAGCTAGCCACCAGCACTAACATCTCCAGGGGTGCCCCCAGTTCCGAAAGAAAACCCCTCCAGCCTGCTCCTCCTGCCCTCCTACCATCCTCAGGGCCAGCAGAGGATGAGCACCGCATGGGAGACAGGCCATAGCCGCCCCGCCACCCGTGCCCTGGACCCTCAGGCTGCTCGAGTACCAGGCCCTGTTCAGCAGAGGGCACCTGCCGAAGCCAGTCAGGGGTGGGGGGAAACGCCAAGGTGGAGCCCACTGCGAGAGTGGGCTCTCAGAGCAGGTAAGCACACCCCACACGGGCCCAGGGTTGCAGGCAGCAGAGGGGGCACCCTCCCCACCACCTAGCTCTACCCTAGGCCAGTCATAGGTGACTGTCAAGGGCAAGTCTCCTGCCTTAGCAGGCATTAGTCAGAGGTCATCCCGCAAACCTTCAGGAGGAAGTGGGGCAGGGAGCGACTTGTGGCACTCTGCCACGTTCCGTCTGTCCTACAATGTGATGGAACAGGCTCAGAGGAGGCGGGCAAGCCTGCCACCCGGAAGCCCCACCGGTTTACTGAGCCTCTCAAGCTTCCCTGGGCCCAGTGGCCAACCCAACAGGTCAGACACGCCCCAACCGGCCATAAAATAAGGCCTGCCTGGGGAGCAGGAGGCAGAGGGACAGAGAGAGCAAGTGTGGGCCTGGGCGCAGCCTGGGAGGAGGGAGCCCTTAAGGAAGAAAATTTTTCTTCAGGAAGAAAATAACCTGAAGGCCTCCAGGACCAAAGCCTGGGGGTCTCTATCAGAGCCACCTGCTGCTACCTTCCTGGTCACTCCCATGAGGGGAGGAGGAGATGGCCTTCTGGTGGCCTCAGTCACACACATGAAGCGCGGTTGCATAACAACAACCTTTATTGCCCCCGAGAGAAAAATATACTCTGCCTGCTCCAACCACCCGCCTGCAGGACCAGAGACAAGGGGCCCCAAACAACATAAGACACAAAAGAGGCTCAACCCAGCGGGAAGCAATGCCTGCCTCGTGCCTGGCCGGCCAGGAGGTAGCAAACCCATCCTGAGCAGGCAGAACCGGGTCCCCTGTGGTATGCCGGGACAGCGTGGAACTGTAAGCTGTGCAAGGGGATGGGAAGTGGTAGGGGGCGAACTGAAGTAACCAGTGAGGCCGGGCCGCAGGCGGCAGCAGCGGGCACCGGCCAGGTGGCAGGCAGGGAGGAGCGGCCTCACTCCTCCTTCTTGTCCGTGGGACCATCTACCGCTGCCTGGAAGGGACAGAAACCACAAGGCAAGGGGTCGGCAGGGTGCACCCCTCCCCTTCACCCTCTAGGCCCCCACCCCAAAGGCCCAGCTTGCTGCCTTCTCCCCAAATGACAGGTACCAGGTGACCAAGGAACCCCACCCTTCAGTGCACTCCAAGTCCTGCCAGGGTGGGAGTGGCCCTGCTCTACCAAAAGCTGTGACCCTAATGCCAAGCAGAGGGGTGCAGCTGGAAGCCTCTGTTGTCACTCTTCTCTGAGAGGTGCTGGACTCCACACCAACACCCCGTCTCGGGCCCACGGCAGACTCGGCATTCAAGTCCCCCCCAGGTCCCAGTTCAGGTCCTTCCCAATTCTGCACGCCTTTTACAGGTCCTGCTGGTGAGCATGCCCTACACTGGGGCCATCGGTCCTCCTCTGGGGCCTTCCTCATCACCCACTGTTGCGGCCCAACTTGGACGGCCAAGCAACACGGCAAATTGTCAGAACTCAGGGGTGTTTACTTGCCCCTCACGCCCAATTTCTGGGCCACCTGAGCTCCCAGATCGGATCATCTGAGGACTCAGAGAGGACCTGGGGTGGGGGGGTAGGTGGAGGGCCCTGTACAGGAGAGCTGCCAGTCCTGGACCTTCCCGGTAGAAGACGTGAACTAGAATCAGGGGCCCCACACCACAGACCAGGCGCACAAGTAAGAGGAGCTCCTCTCAAAGGAACTGACACCAGGCACGGGGCTGGGCCGGCCACAGTGCAGAGGACCCATGGCTGAGGCCACTTTAGCAAGTGGCTGCCATCTGCCAAGCCACACCCCTCTATGCTGAAAACAGGTTCCAGCTGCTGGGCCCAGACTGGCACTGCTTGGCAGGCTCTTCTCTAGACCCAGCCTCAGCAGCAATGGAGGAAGAGGGGGGCAGCGGGAGACAGAGCAGCCAGTCTGCCACCGGGGTCTCTCAAAAGCTCTGCCGGGCAGGCTAGGCTGGGGATGGGCCTGCTCTGTGCCTGCTCAGGGCGCGGGAGGTGTGGGGGGAGGCGGGAGGTTCTGATCTGATGCAACAGAGCAGACCAGCATGCTGACCTGTAACTTCGTGTGCTCCTCCAGCAGGCGGTCATACTCCTTGGTGAGGCCCTCAGACTGCTTCCGCATGGCCAGAGCCTCATTTTCAGCTTTTTCTAGTTCTGGCGGTGACGCAGGTAAGGAGGAAAGGGAAACAGAAAGATAGGGATTAGGGAGTAAAAACCCACTTGCGGGAGACACCAGACACAGGCCGAAATCTGTCCTGAGGTTGTCTAGGAGACGGCTCCTTTCAAGAAAGCTCCCTGCCGGCTGTCATGAGAGCCCCCAAAGTTGGGGGGGGGGGTGGGATGGCCACCACGGCTGGGGGAAGCGGAGAAACACGAAGGACCCCCTAGCCCCTTTGATGGAGGGACTCCAAGCGGCTCTCAGCATGGCTGACTTCAGGGAGGCCGAGGGTGTGGGGCAAACAGTCTGAGAATGCTGAGGTGAGAGCAGGAGGCAGGGAGTAGAATCCCATCCTCAGAGCTGACGGCAAAAGGCGTGTCAGGTGGGGCCTTCAGGAAGGGAGCAGATGAGCTCACAGCAGGTTTTTCAGGAACGCTGCAAGCAGCTCTGGCATGGCTTCTTTCTATCCCCGCCCCAAGGACCCCGGGGATGCCACCGCCTGCACAGAGCACCCGTCCCCAGGCCTGGTGCTGGGTGAGGTGCTCCGGAGTCAGTCTACAAGCACCCCGGAGCTCCCCGGGCCCCCAGACGCACACTCTACCACCGAGCCCCGACAGCTGGGGCTGCGCCTGGCTGGTGGTGTTGGACAAGCAGGGTATCGCTGGTCTGTTTTCACCCAGCTCCTGAGCCCAAGCGTGCGTTTGTTGTTACCACTTTGGCAAGAGGGGGACAGCCACCACGAGTGAAAGTTCTAGACTTTCAGGGGCTGGGGGACGCCTGAGGACAACGCTCACTTTGCTTGCTGATGTCCAGCTCGTCCTTCAGTTTCTTCAGATCGGCCTTCAGGCTCCTGTTCTCTTCTTCCACCTTCTCGGCATCCCTACCATCCAACCTGACTCCGCCAGCAGCAGCTTCCTAGGAAGAACGCCAAAGGCACGGGTTACTTGGGAGGGAGGGAGGCAGGCAATCCAGCTCTGTCTTCCCCACTGAGTGGGATTCCTCAAGCTGTCCCAGGCACCTGCCCCTTCAGAAATGTCAGCACAGAACTGGGCCACTGCTTCTCCCCAGCCACCAGGCAGAGGGAAGGGCCAGCACGGCCGCCTGCTGCACTCCACAGGCCACATACCCAACCTCTCTTTCTCAGCAGCTCTGCAGAGTTTACCTCTGTCCACGGACTCAATCCGCTGTCATCTGTTTTTGCCAATCACCCCTAAGTGACCAAGGCCCTCCCCGCCTCTGCCCAGGCTCCACAGCTCGCTCCGGCCATGGAGCCCCGAACTCATCCCTGCCCACGCAATCCCATCCTGTCTACGAGCCCAAGTCCATCCTTCCGTCTCCTTCCCAGCTCCACAGACACCTCACTTCCTCAGACAAACCTTTTAAAGACTGGATGCCCCCACCCCCATCCCTGCCTTGTCCCCAGCTGATACAGTCCTCCGGAGACCACAGGCCTTACCTTGCATTCTTCTCTGTTAGCCTGCCCATGGTTCACAGCATAGGGTTCAGCTCATTAGAGAGTCAGTGTTACCAGGAAAAAGTTTGGCCCGGATATAGCACGTAGAGACAAGGGAGCAACAAGGGTGTCCCTCTCCCTGTGGAATCCCCCAGGCCCCTCCCATACACGCCCCCACTGAGAACCTTTCCCTTCTACCCAACCCCTCAGCTTTGCCAACACCAGCACTGTCACACGTTCCCCAGCCCAATAGGCCAACAGTGACACTGTGGCCCGTAAGGAATGTCACGTGACAGAGTCCAGCAGGCAGAACTCACCTTCTTCAGCTGGTCATTCTCTTCCATGTACTTCTTGGCCGCCTCACTAGCACTCTCTGCCTGTTTTTTAAAGGCTTCGTTGGAGGCCAGCAGTGTGGCCTGCTGGGAGATGAGAGTCACCAGGCGTCTCAGCAGGCTATAATTGAAAAAGAAAGGAGAAGTGAACAAAAGAAAGCAGGAAAAATGGCTGGCACGATCTTCTCTTGGTTGTTCCTGCCCCAAGCCTGCCTCCAGCCTAGACCTGTCCTCTTAGATTGCCAGGGCAGCCAAGCAAGATGCCGCCAGCCTGGATCTGGCAACACAAGGGAAAAGGTGGAGCTTGCGAGCTGTCTTCTGCCACCAGAATGATTAATACTGCCCCAAAATGGCTGCTTGAAGCTCTAAGGCCGCCCTTCAGTCCTGATGGTGTGGGAAGCAGCACAGTGACAGGGTACCTTAGGCCAGGCCTAGCTATGGCCGGAGGACCCTGAACCTGCCCCTTTCCAGGTCGGCGCTTGGGTATTCCAGAGAAGCCACAGCACCATTTTCCTTGCCGTGAAGTCAGGCTTGTCGTGATAAACGATGAGAGCAGCTAGCATCTGGGGGCATTTCCAACTCATGGGCCAAATCCTCACACCCACCTGATACTGTAGCAGAATCACTGCCCCCGTTTCATAGAGGGGAAACTGGCTAAAGCAACCACTCGACATCAAGAGCCAAAAACGGACACGGCAGAAATCCCCACTCCGGTCTCTCTGACCACAAGGTCCAAGCTTGGAACTACCACCCATTCTCCATTTGGAGGGAACTGCTCCCAAGCCAAATGAGAGAAACACAGAAAGGACTCCTGGGGCTAGGGAAGCAGAAAAGGAAGAATCAGGGCCCAGACACACACCTCAGGTCCAGACCCGCCAACGAATGGCAAATAGGTGGCAGCTGGGGGTCACGGGCTGCTGCATTTCCCCCGACGGCCACCCCTGCGCTTGCTATGTTGCCTGATGGGAGGAGAGGGGAACTGGAAAAGGCACGGCTCCAACAGTAACAAAGGAGACGGGTCCCACACACCTGGGACACAGGCCCAGGCCAGCTACAGCTACAAGGAAGGTGCTTACGGGCACCCCTGGGGAACAGGGAAAGACTCCGCTTTGTGCAGGATGTTTCCACAACAAAGTGCTTGCTCAGAAGAGACAAGACAGCCTTGGATGCCTGCTCCCAGACCATCCTTTCCAAGCACCTGCCAGCCTTCGCAGGGTTCTCGTGGATACCTGCTACTCAGATGGCCCGAAGGGATGGGGACAGAAACCACGTGGGCTGCCCTGCTGGCGCTGGCCCCCAGAAGAGTCCCTGTCATGAACAAGCACTTGGGTAAGGGGTAGGGGAGGTGGGCACACAGGGGCCCTCATATGCCCCTCGTGCTTCCTGGTTTGCAGAGAGGCTCCAGGAGCCCCTGGCAGTATGGGGAAAGCCAGGCTGCTGGTTCCTGGCAGGAAGGGAGAGTTTCCAATGACATGTGCTCTCTAAAATTAGCAGCTAGGACCTCGTGGCCCAGGGCTCAGGTTTCCCTGTCTCAGCCCCTGACTATACAGGGCTGGAGCCCTGGAAGTAGAAGGAACTCCCAAGCACCCCAGAAGCCAGAGAAAAGCAACACACCTGACTCATGTCAGCAGGGCAGAAATCACTGGAAGGACCCAGAAAGAACGGCAAGTCTGACTAAGCCCCAACCTCTTAAACCTCCCAGCAAGGAGTACTCAGGCAGCTCTGAGCAGATTCTGATGATGTGGAGGAAGCCCCTCCTCCCAGATGGACACGGCCTGGGGGGAGGGCACGTGTGCCACCTGGTGGACCCAGCAGGCAAAGATGGGGCAAGTAAGCCCAAGAGTGACACACCCCCTGTGTCACGACAAGGCCAGGCAGGGGGCTGACGTGAAAGGGACTCCAGCAGCGCTCTAAGTGACCATGGCTACCACCCCCACCCCGGTCATCCAGGGAGGCTGGGTCCAGAGTGACTGTGGTGATGACGCTAGCAACACAGCAGGAGCCCAGCTCTCCTCAGCACCCTCCCAGCATGTCCCCAGCTATGGAGAAGCAGGGTTACTAACACAGGCCAGGGAAAAACCCAGAAACTAGCACAAGAGCAGTGCAAGGAGCTTCCCGAAACCTCAACCTGCTCCAGCCCCGCCCGAGCTCACTGCCCGTAGTGAGGATCACCCCATTCGGTGCGGGACAGAAACCACCAGGGCAGGCACCCTCCAGTACCCCGCCCCAGCCCCTGATCTCTCATCCTCTGGCTCCCTGTCAGACCTGTTCCTCCAACCCTGCCCTGGTCGGTTCTGGTAATTCCTCCCTCCAGGAACCTGGCTCTCAAGGAGCTCTCCCTCCTGCTGGCCCAAGCCCCTCCTCCTCTTCTCCCTCCTTTCCTCCCTCCATTCGGCAGCCCACTAACCTAAGACCTGCCCTGGCCAACTCAGGGGCAAGACAGCTTCTGGCCTAACCACCAGATCAAAGGAGTGCCCTGGAATCCCTGGGGCGCTTATTCGTGGCACTCGGTGCAGGTGACAGGTTGCCTTCCTTGTGGGAGTCTCTCCCGCCTCGGACTCAAGCAACCCTCACCACCCACTGAACTCACCACCAACGGGGTTGATCTCACACTAAACCCCTACATCTAACTGCCTGCTAAAGGGCGGCTCCAGAGGGGCCCCGAAACATGCCCCGCTCAGCATGTCCCTGGGCGGGCCGTCCCTGCACCCCATTGTGCTGAAGGACATTGCCAATCTACCCACACTCTGCTTGCACAGCACTTTGCACCCTTCTCCTTCCACCCCCAGCCCCCACCCAGTGCCATCCACGTCACCTCCAGACAATCTCCCAGTCGTCCCCACTGCCAACGGCGATGGTCTCAATACTCCTTTCCCCGGGTGATTTTAACAGCTCCTGAGAGCCTCCTCCCTATCCACGACCATCCAACTTTGCAATCCATACCCCAGAAGCAAACTAGAGTGGTCTTTCTCCAGGACAATCTGATCATGTCACCCCTCTGCTTCAAGCCCTCTGATGCCAGACCCACCGTGGGCCCTCTCCCCTCACCACCCACGGAGGCTCTGCTCCAGTAACACCCAATGGCCGGGCATTCTTGGAACACGCCAGGTTCTCGCTCGCCTGCTCTCCATGCCACCGCACCCCAGCCTGCAGCAGCCTTTCCTCTTCTGTCTCAGAACGCCCACCGCCAAGTCACATCCAGCTCAACCACCACCTTCCCAAAAAGCCTTTCCTGACCCCCCTGGGTCTTCCTTTCCTGGTTCTCCCACAGAGCCTCTGCACACCCCCACGTGGCCGTGCTGCGTGGCCACGCTGCTGTCACTCTGTTCTCCCCCTTACCACCTCTCCAAGTCGTCATTTGTTCCCCAGGGCCCTGGCTCCCCCCCCCCGCCCAACTCCACTGTCCCTCAACCCAGCCACACTGACAAGGACACAGGCACAGAACTTGCCACTCAGTCGAGCAACAGGGTGACGGGAAACAGTGGTGGAGAGATGCCATGTAAGACCGTGCTGATGAGCAAGCCAGGCTCGTGACTGCAGTGGTAGCTAAAAGGCAGGCGGAAAAACACTCATCACCAAAGCCGGGGGGCCCAAGGCCAAGCCAAGAGCAGTGAGCCCAGGAGCCGGCCTTCTGGAAGTGCCCCCGCATACTGGGCCCGAGTTCTTGCCTCCAACCTGCCCGTCAAGATCCAGCTGCACTACTACCCCCACGGCCCTTCACGGCACACCAATGTGCTCTTTTATGAGTTCCCTCAGTGCTCTGAGTCTCCATCAGGCCCCAGACCTAGGACGGAGCAGACACGGGAGAAGAGCTCAGCTTCAGAATCTCCAAATCTCAATAGCCTAAGAGATGCCAGGCAGGACAAAACACTGATGTACTCTTTTCTGTCTCCTGCCCCTTACCCTCCATCACACACTGCTCCACTGCCCAAGAACTATGATGCAGGCACGTGACTGTTCTTAGCCATCCACGTCTGGACAACACACGAGAACCCAGGAGCCAAAGGGATTTCCCAAAGGCACAAGGCTGACAGGCCCAGCATCCGGAATAAATGCACCCAGCGACAGAGGGGAAAAGCTGGCACACAAACCTTAAGGAAATCCAGATGTCTCCTTGGCAGATAAACGTCATCCCCAAATACCTGAATTCAACTCAGCTTTCTTATAAAGTGTTTTTGGACACTGAGCAGTGCTCTCGTGCTTTTATAAAAGGTTGAGTAAACAGGGAACGCGGGAGAAACAGACTCTCTGTGTGGACACTAAAGAAACAGTGCCAACCATATCAAGTGGGGAAGACATGGTTCTTATGTGCTTTGCACCAATCCTGTGTCCCTCTTCTGGGCAAATGGGGGAGGCAGACAGGGGCTTAACAGCAAGTGGGGTACAAGCAAGGGGAGGGTCCTCCCAAGGTCCAAATGGAATATTCCATGGTTGTGGCAACCCCCCCCACCCCCACCCCCATGACCCTGTTGCTGATCCTGCCCACTTAGCATTTACCAGGCATCTCCTGGTGCTATGCCCTCGGGTGAGTTGCGTCACTGGGTCACCAGGACCCCACTATGGGGACAAGTAGGCAGGCAACTCCCCTTCACTCCGCTGCCCCTGTGCAAGTGGGCACAAGCTAGTGTCACAGTGCCACCTGTTGACTCTCCAGACTGACTGCAGCCTGGCGCCAGAAAGGAGCTCCACAGGGTGGATTCTGGGTGACCCCAGCCTGCCCACCTGTCCAGGAAAAAACATACAGGAGGAAAAGGCCATCATGGAGAGGAACCAAAAGCCAGGTGATGCCCTAGCAAAAGGCTTCGGGGAAAGTAGAATGAAAGTAACAGTGCAGAAGCGGCCCCAGGAAACTCACACCCCAAGAAGCCTGGAGTCATGAAAAGAAGGCCTAGAAAACAGCAGGAAGAGTTGACTCAAGATCCAAGGACAGTCTTTCCAGAGGGCCTACCCGAGAACACCCTTGCATACGTGCCTGACCTTCCTCTTAGCCCTCAAGCACAGAGGCTATAGAAAATGGGGAGGCGGGGCACAAGGGTCAGGGTAAATGCCAGCGCCTATAGCAACAGCCAGGTGGTGCTCGCCCACCCTGAGGCCAGTGAAGCCAGCTAGAGGGGACCCGGGTGGAAGCATGTGGCTGTCCACCCCATAGAACTAAAGAGAAGCAACGGACAGGAGCGAGCTGTGCTGCTGGGGGTGGGGGGACTATCGTGTTGCCTTCTTGCAACCAGCTATCTGATAGGTTCTGTGTAACCTGGAGAACAGAGAGCAACTGAATGAGGGCAGACGGCCAGGACTCAAACATGCCGGTGGTCCACCTGGTGACCGCAGAAGTCAAAGGAGCGGGAGGGAGGGAGCCGTCAGCCCTGGATGTGCCCAGCACGGTAGTAACTAGAGTCCAAAGGAAACAAGGCAGTGCCTCCAGCAGGCAATGTGCCGCGCTGGGAGCGTGGGAAACATGCTTGGACCAGGGCATCAAATTAAAGGATGAGAAGTGGTTTCAGCTACACAGTCCTGTGCGAAGGCCACCAGCCACATGTCCTTTTCAGTTTAAATGAATTAGAATGACATTAAATGGCCAAGTCCAGTCTTCAGTGCCACCAGCACGCTCTGGCAGCACAAGCAGTTCCACCCTGCAGACAGCTGGTAGAGGGCAGTGCAGGGAGCCCTACTGGTCCCTTTCCATCCAGAACCCTGCTCCCGGCTCCCACACACCCTCTGCCTCAGAAAGGGGCCCTCCTGGAAGGCCAGGCTTTCGATGACCTTGGAGCCCAGAAGGAGGAACCTCTGTGCACTTGGTGCTCTGCCCCAAAGAAGGAGATCATTCACCGTTTGCTTTTAGAGCACAAGAAAGGGAATTCTTCAGGCCAAATCAAGTAGCTGAGCAGACAATCTGGATTTTACAAGTCGACGCTTGTTCCGCGAGGCTTTTTCCGAGGCGTGTCAGACGGTCCTGCTGGGACAGTGTGTGAAGAAGTCCCCGTCTCCTGCTTCAGCACAGCCCCCCCACCAGACCCCCTCCTGGCCCAGCACCCGCAGGACACTGCATGCCCCTACAAGTGGGCGGAGTGGGCCTTGGAGGGGGCGCTTCCATAAGACTTCCTCGGTGTCCAGGTCTGCAGCGCTGTCCCGGTGTCCAGGTGTCCAGATCTGTTCGTACCCTCAGAAAAATGACCGCAGCCAATACAGCCACCGATAGAGCAGTGGGGCAAGAGGAACTGAGGACCAAAGCCGTGCCCGGCCTTCTGTGACAAGGCCGCCACCTAAATCACTCCATCTTTCAGCAGGCCTGAGCATCAGGATTTTAAAAATCCCTTAGTTGCCTCACCTAGATACCAATTTAAACAAACTATAAAAAACCCCAACCCCAGGGCGCCTGGGTGGCTCCGTCGCTTGAGCATCCGACTTCGGCTCAGGTCATGGTCTCAGTCTGCGAGTTCAAGCCCCGCATCGGGCTCTGTGCTGACAGCTCGGAGCCCGGAGCCTGCTTCAGATTCTGTGTCTCCCTCTCTCTCTGCCCCTCCCCTGCTCATGCTCTGTCTCAAAAATAAATAAAAACATTAAAAAATTAAAAAAAAAAAACCCAACCCCAAACCTACAAGGCAATCAAGAATACATGAATAGTCACTAACAAGATTACATGACAAAGCTGTTACCATAAAGTCCTTACTATTGCTTATGACTTTAAGTTCCGCTCTTTGCAAAGAGACAAACCTAAATTTTGCTTTGCCCATAAACATGAGATCTGGGATTTGCTTCAAAGTAATCCACGGCGAGGGGACCCTGGCAGTGGGGAGCGGCCACGAGGCACTCACTGCTGAAATCGCACTGGGGCGGGGGCACAGCCAGACTCCTAGTCCGCCTCTATAAACGGTCAAGAAAAAGAGCAGCAGCCGGTGCGGTGGCCCGGGCTGAGAGCCCCCGAGCACCACCTCACTGGGTGCCCTGAGGATGCCCTCCCCCGACCTTCTGCTCGGACTGCAGTGCCTTTCCCGCTCCACTCCACCAGCCCCGTGCCCAACCAGGGTCACGAGGTCCCTGAGGACCAAGACTGGGCCTTCTCGTTGACTCTCCACCTGGGCTTGGCACAGCCTACCGCACAGTGAGGAAAAGCCCACAAGAGTCTAGCCCTCCTCGAGGTGATGCGGAGAACAGCTACTATTTACAAAATACTCCCTACGTGCCAGAAACGAGGCTGAGAACATCTCCTGAATCCCCTCAACCCCCACCCCAAGCACACAAGGAGTACCCTCATCCTCGCTCTACAGATCCAGGGAAAGGCTCAGGGAAGTTGCTTACATGACTTACCTGAGGTCACCGAACAGCCAGGAACAGACCCAGGTTTCCAAAGCCATATCCGATTCCCAAACCCACTATGGTCACAGCAGCCTGCCTCTCAGGGCCGCCACGGGTCATTACGGGGGGAGGGGGAAGCGGCCAACGGTCAGGGCAGGGCAGCAGAGCCCAGGCCGGACGCAGGCCCCTGCCCGGCACAGGCAGGCGGCTCGGCTCCCCTCACCTTCAGCACAAGCCCCGGAAGTCACGCAGGCAGCAACTGTCCGCAGAGCTAGAGGCTGGCGGTAAGCAGGGCTGGCCTGAAGGCAAAGCAGAGCCCTTGCCCGCCTCAGAGGGTCTGGATGAATTCTACCCTGGGGGTTAGCAGGGACTCAATCAGCTTCAAACAAGCAACCCAGCCCCTAGGTCAGTGGCCATTAAGGAGAGAAACTTGGCAGAGAAGCAGAGGGGTAGCCCCATCTGGACTAAATGCAGCGACACAATCCAACCCAGAGGGGTACACAGAAGACAAGAGATCCCTGTGGACCAAATTCAGGTCGTTACACGTTGTGGGGTCCAGGGGTCCTGGGTCTGGATGGTGAGCACTACTTTGGTCCCGACCCGGACTGACATTTTAGCAAAAGCAGAGAAAAAAAAAAAAAGTGTGGCCCTCTGAACACTCAAAACAGCCCAGCAGGAGCTGCTGTGCGGCCACAGTCCCAGCGACTCCAGAGGGATGATGGCCAGCTGCCAGTCTCAAGTGGGGAAGCAAGAACCGAGGAAAGGGGTGTGAGATACCAATAGACTGGACAGAGCCTGCAATTGCCCAAATCTTTACTAAGCAGCAACGTGCACGTATCCTTGCCACAGACCAGAGGACCCAAGTGTGGTGCCGGGGCCAACAGCCATCCGCATCTTCTGGGGGTCCACGCGCTGTTTTCATAACGCCCCTGGGGTCTCTACTGCGGGAGCTCGGAGACCGGAGAGCTGGGCTTCCAATCTAGAACGCCTGCCCAGACAGTCTGCCAGGTTCAACCCGGACAGAGGTCTAAAACTGTCCTCACCTGCCCACAACGCCTTATTCAGTCCCTAGGGGTTTAAGCAGCCCGTGGTGTGCACCCAGCCCCTTGGCACAGAGCTGATCGGCCTGCAGCGGACGAGCCCAGGTTCCCGTGCCACACCTCACAGGCTGCCCGGGGCCTTGGAGGACAGCCTTCAAGGCCAGCGAACGGTGCGGAGCAGGCCTCACAGAGCAGAGTCGGGAGAGAAGCTTCAGGAAAGCATGAAGAGGCAGCAGGCGTTAGCCGGGCCATCAGGGGAGAGTGGGGAGGGGGACTTCCAAGCAGATGCCACAGAAACACTTGGGAAAGGGGAACCACAGAGCCAGCTCATGACATATAGAGGCCAAGGCAGAGACTGTAGAAGGCTGCAAAGGAGGGGTCACGTCCCGAAGGAGCTGGCTGTCAAGCCTCTACACCAAAGGTGCTGTGGAGGGACGGACTGAAAGGAGGGGGTGGTGGGATCAATCCTCCGTGTCGGGAAGATCACCTGTCTGGGGCTACGGGGGCACAAATGGCATCAGGAAGCCCAGCTGGGATGAGAGCAGTGCCGCCATGGCAGTGGTTCCAAAGATCAGGAAGGCAGGCTCGGGAGGTGGGATCCCTAGGCCACCAAAGGGGGACGGTCTCAGTTCTGTAAGGTGAAGAGTTCTGGAAGGTGGCTGTACGACAGTGTGTATGGACTCAACAGTACTGCACCGTACGCTTCAAAATGGTTCCAACGGTTAACGTTACGTGTACTTTACCAGGATTAAAAAAAAAAAACAAACCCACAGAGACAGATCACACAGGACAAGGAAAAATGGCAGAGCACCTTCAGGCTTCTGGGTTGGGACAGCAGTTCTCAACTCTGTGGCCCAGCCCAAAGAGAAAGGAGCACGAGGACCCGGGAAGGGAAGCAGCTGCCCACATCAGCGCCGCCATGCAGCAGAGAGGGGACCCATGAAGCAGAGAGGGGACGAAAGCCCAGACCCCGCTCCCACCCCCTGCAGCCCACTGCTGGAGGGAAGAGCAGGCTTGTTTAAGGATGTGATGCTTTCTTTAAGCCCAAAGCCCTTTTCCCCAATTATAAGGAGTGCTCAACCCAATTCCAGCCACCCAACGTGCTCCTGACCCTGCTCAGAGCCAGTGCCATGAGCAGCCTCTCTTCTGAGCATCGCTCTCTTCCTCCGTGGTCCCCACATCCACTAACCTGCACTGCAGTCTCTGGGTCTCTATCCTGGTCTTACCTCTCCTGGCATCTGTTTCCATTTCACTGCATCTCAATCCCAGGGAGCGGCCACCCTGCCGGCACTTCCCTCTACCCATCCGTCAACCCCTCCACGAAGCCGCCCACGGCCCATCCTGCTGACCGGCCGCCCTTTGCCTCCTTGAGCCTGGTCCTCATTCCTTCCAGCGAGCCCTGCCAGCTCCCTTCCTTCCAACACATGGGTCTTCTGGCACCGCCACTCTGCAAGCGCCCCCAGCACAACCGCCAGCCCCTCAGCCTCAGAAACCCCGCTGGCTCCTCCCCTTCTCACCTGCACCTCTCCGACCTCCCTCAGCACCCCTGCTACTGTGCCCTGCCTCAGGCCACCGGCAGCTCGCTCTCCCACAAACTCCGACTCGGTCTCCTTCCATCTGGACTCTCCCACCCACTCCAACCTTTGCACCGTTGTCAAACACGGACACGCGACTCTGGCCAAGATGCAGTGCCCTCTACCACACAGAGGTCAGGTGCAAACTCAGGAAGCAGCATTCAAAGCCCCCTACCCTAGCTCTCACCACACCTGACCCATGCACCCCACACTCAGCCGAACTTCCTCGGGTTCAGGGGCCGAGCCGGCACTTGCCAGTGCAACATGTGCAAACACGAACGAAAGAGGCAGAGGCTTCAAACAGGATCAGGAGACCCACAGCACCTGGCCTGAGGTGCGTGCAAAATGGCAACTGAGGGGTGTTTTCACGGTTTATGACCAGAAAAATGGGGGAAGATGGGCTTGATGCTCAACAGTGGATAACTGGTTAGACATGCAATAATGCTGGAGAGACAGATCAGTTGTTCTAGAACGATGCTCATGATAAACTTGGTAGAAAGAAAATGCAAGTTCCCACATGGCAGCTACTGGTTGAGCCCGCCTTTTAAAGAAAAGTTTTTTAATGTTTATTTTTGAGAGAGAGAAAGAGACAGTGTGAGCGGGGGAGGGGCAGAGAGAGAGGGAGACCCAGAATCCGAAGCAGGCTCCAGGCTCTGAGCTGGCAGTACAGAGCACGACACGGGGCTCAAACTCACAAACCGTGAGAACATGACCTGAGCCGAAGTTGGACGCTTAACCAACTGAGCCACCCAGGCACCCTAGAGCCTGCCTCTTTTTTTAAAAAAATGTTTAGAGAGAGAGAGAGAGAGAGAGAGAGAGAGAGAGAGAGAGAGAACGCACCCACATGTAAGTAAGCAGGAGAGGGGCAGAGAGACAGAGAGAACCCCAAACAGGCTCCTGTCAGCTCAGAGCCTGACGTGGGGCTCAAACTCACAAACGGTGAAATCATGACCTGAGCCAAAATTAAGTCTGATGCTCAACCAACTGAACCCTCCAGGCACCCCTGCTTGGGTGTGGTATATAGAATGCTTAGCAAGTGGTAGCTGCTATCAGGTGTAAAAAACTCTTAGGAAGATACACAGCAAAGGTATAGGTCAACGGCGGTTACGGGAATAATAACATTACAAAAAATTTATTTTATGTATTTAAAGCCTCATCTTCCTCCAAGGACTATGTGTTTACCAGATGGCAATAATCTTCAGCTGTATGAAAGGGACGGAGAGAGTCGTCAGACTCGTGAAAGCAACACTAACAAGGAGGACATGCAGGAAGGTAGATTTTAGCTTATAAACGGCACAGGAGCCTTTCTACCAAAAGCTGGGCAATAACTACTTGGGGGAAAAAACCAGCCCACCATCTGGTCTACGGTCAGAGGCGGGCTGAAAACCGACAATCTGATATTGACAGCTCCCACCAATGCAGATGAGCGGCTATCTGAGCAGAGGATCAGACTAGGTGTGAGCTTGGGCTCGGGCCACTTAGAACTTGTGCGACTCGGACCACTTGTCTCTTCACTGATAAGGCCCACAGAACAAAGCCAATTATTAAAGTTCTTCCTGGGTTTGAACGGAACCAGAACCCTAATGAGCCACACAAACAGCTCACACACAGAGGTGAGGTCACAGGGCCACACAGTCTTAGAGACAAGCCCTCATTTTAACAGATGAGAACACGGAGTGCCAAGAGGGGAGGAGCCTATCCAAAGCCACACCCTGACCTGGGGGATCCAGTCTCCTGACTTCCCAATGTTGAGTCCTTCTTCAGACGCTGCGACTCTAAGTGTGGATCTGTACAGCGTGGCACCCCAGGCACCCTCTCCAGCCATAACTCCAACAAAGAGCAGGAAGGGCTACTCATGTGCAGGCCTCCCCCAACTGCCTGTCGTCTTCTCCTTTCCGTGGCAACAACCCGGCAATGTCTCGTGGCAAGTAATGCTCACGTGTCCGCTGAGCGACGACTGTGAGTGGGAACACACAAAGCAACTGCCATAATATAACCAAACCCGACCCTGCAGAGAGAGATCTCTCTTGCTCATTCTTTTGGAGGTTTGCATACAGCTGACAGGAGTTAAGTGGTTCCTGGGCGCCACGATGAGTCAGCTGGGAGAACACGCAACTCTTGATCTTGAGGTCATGAGTTCGAGCCCCACCTTGGGTACAGAGATTACTTAAAAAGAAAAGAAAATTCTTAGGGGCGCCTGGGTGGCTCAGTCTGTTGAACGTCTAACTCTTGATTTGGGCTCAGGTCATGACCTCGTGGTTGTGATCAAGCCTAGCATCGGGCTCTGTGCTGGGTGTGGAGCCTGCTTGGAATTTTCTCCCCCCCACCCACCCATTTGTGTGTGTATGTGTGCACTCTCTCTAAAAAAATAATTTTAAAGTAAAAAAATAAAAAATGAATTTAAAAATATTGAAACAACATGCTCAGGGGGCCCACAGACAAAGACACGTAGAACAAAACAATACAAGGAGGCAGCCCTCCACGTAGGGCACACAGTAGGTGCTAACAGACGAGACAGCCGTTCTTCAAAGGGGAAAGTGCTTCAAACGTCACAGGGCAGACACAGCATGGTTTCTGAACCAAGCAGATAAACGAGGAGAGCAAGAGAGCTCTCCAAGTGTTTTAAATGCCTTCGACTGTGTCCAGACACAGAGGACTCCTATCCCAGGTAGTGAAACTGCACAACACGGCCACAACTGCCATCCGCTGGTGACCTCTGGGGTACTGCGCCTGGGTGGTTGTGCCAGAGCGGTGCCGTCCAAGCACTAATGTGCACGGGGCGGGGAGCAGCCGGGAGCTTGCTCAAGCGCAGGCCCTCACCAGAAGGCCGGGGGCAGGTCTGGGGATCTGCGTTTCCAACGAGCTCCCCCTGGGCTACAGGCGGTCAGAGCAGCGAGGCGCCAGGGGGAACAGGACACCACGGATCCATTTCCAACGACTCGAGAGAGTTCAGAGGCAAAAAGGAACACAGTGACTGGGAGGACTGACGCGGGAAAGTGGTTTCTAATACTAAATATTTCAAACCAGCTCACGTATCTGGGAGCAGGGAACTGGTTAAACGCACAATGGTCCCCTCACATGACTGACTACACGACCGTTAAAAACAAGAGAAGTCTGCATGAGTCATTTGGAAAAATCACGAAGATAGATCATTGAGTGAAAAGGGCAAGTCAGAGCAGAGCAAAAGAACCCACGGCACTCGTAAGAGAAAAGTTACACGTTACGTAAAACGCTATTTTAAAACTTTGGAAACATCCCAATTATTACCCATCTCTGGGGATGAGACAAGGCACTCCCTCCTGCGCCTGACATTTTTTTTAAAAGATTTTATTTTTAAGTAACCTCTCTACCCGACATGGGGTTTGAACTCACAATCCCAAGCAAGATCAAGAGTCACATGCTCCACCGACTGAGCCAGCCAGGCGCCCCAGGTGCCTGACACTTCTAGATTATTTGGGGGCCTTTATTTTGTGATGAACAGGTATAACTTTATAATAAAAGTAAAAAAGATGACAGTTTTGTTTTTATTGAAAGAGTTTCCTGCAAGCCACGTATACAGGTCATGTGGACGTCAAGTCTAGACAAGTCACTTCTATGGTTTATGTGCAAACAGAGAAGTTCCTCAAGGACCACAGCCACCGTAAAAGACCTCACCCCTAGATTAGGGAAGAGTATGTCTTTCTGGAAAATTTTAGAAACAATTAAACAGACTATTTGTGGGCAACTGGGGAATCCACACTGATCCCTGGGGTTACCGTTTCCTCTTCTAAGAAGCTGTACGAGACCAACCGCACATCTTTTTTAGATCAGCTACTGGACAGGGACATGGGAGGGTGCAGCAGGGGCGGTGAAGCATCTTCTAGCTACAATGGAGAGGTAGGAGGTCCGTGGCTGCCGGAACAACCATGCCCGAGAAGCTACCACAGTCTCTTGTCCGGGCTGACTCGTTTAAAAGGGAACTAGATCAAGTGTTCGGTGCTTGTAAAATGGACAGGTCACGGCAAAGTGGGGGAGATGGCTCATAGGGCAGAGAATAAGAGCAGACCGGAACGGCAGGCTCAAATTTCACTCCATCCTCCTAACTTCTGTGCATCCTTCTGGGAACAGCCTAGCATGTAAACGAGGAGTGCTCTTCTCTGAAGCCACCCCCTAAGGTTACAAAGGAAACTGCCAACTTCTCTGTATCCCGATGATGATGCTGTTACCGGACTCGGCATTTACCAAAACATCCCCAGAAGCAGACTCGAGTGTGTACTGTCCATGTCAACAAGTCAACTGCAGGAATGACGCTGGAGCACCTAGGTGCGCAGCGCTGTAGAGAGAGGGGACTGAGCCAAGCACACGCTCACTCGCCTGGCACTCTTGGCTACCCACTGCCCCTGGCCCAGCCACACTGCCCTGTCCCGGAGGGTCCCTCTGGAAGAGACTGTGAAAGCAGAACCGTCAGGAGAGTAACTTCAAAGACACAGAACGTGGAGAATAAGCACCACTCTATCCTCCACGGTGACCACCTCTGTGACCACCTCTGAATTCTAATCTCGTTAGTTTACATACGCAAATCTGCAGTTTGCCAGCGTCTAGCAAGAGGTGGGGTCCCAAATGCAACCCTCCAGGTAGCACCAGCCAACACAGGTCAACGAGGCTGGCACCTCCCTCCTGGCAGCCCCAGCCTTCACGCAGGGGGGCTAAGAGCTCCTCTTCTTCTGCCACTACCTGCCACTAGGCTGCAAGAAGCCACAACCCCAGGTCCGTAGGAGATCCTGACTGGCCCTGCCTCTGCCGCCCTTTGTGAACCTACACAGTCGTTTACAAATGTGTCCCCCACTAAAAACTCGAGTCCCAGGGCACCTGGGTGGCTCATGGGTTAAGTGTCCGACTTCAGCTCCAGTCATGATCTCACGGTTCATGGGTTCAAGCCCCGCATCGGGCTCTGTGCTGACAGCTCAGAGCCTGGAACCTGCTTTGGATTCTGTGTCTCCCTCGCTCTCTGCCCCTCCCCTGCTTGAGCTGTCTCCCTCTCAAAAACAAATAAAGAGTAAAAAAAAGTTGAAAAACAAAAACAAAACAAAAACCTCGAGTCTTGTTAGACTCGGCCCCATTAGTGAACCCATCTAGACAGCTGTGGATTCCCAGTGGCAGCTAACTTACCTGCTGTTCAAGCCCTCCCAGCTCCCATCTCTCCCAGCACCTGCTCACCGTGACAAGCCCCAAGTGTCCTCCGCAGAGAAATGCTGAGCAGGCTGAGAGTGGAGCCTGTCCCCAAATGGAGCAGGTCCCTGCAGCAGCTACTCATGGGAGTTAGGATCCCATCTGACTGCATACTGTTATGCCAGCACCCTGACCACACTTCGGCATCTGGTCCCTAGGAATCCAAAGACAGCCTGGCAAACACCGTGCTGAGAAAGTCCAGACACACTAAATGGATGGAGGGCAGCTGAGACTGACAGAACTCATGCTCTCTGAGTTCATAGTCACCAATGATCTCTCTCTCTCTTCTCTGAGAGCATACAGGCTATTACTCTTTCTAAAACACGAACTGAGATCGAAGTCAGGCCTGCACACTCTAGTCAGTTCTTCACTAGCCCTCTCCCTCGGCTGGAAACTGGGGTGTTTGTGTGGAGTCTCCCAGCACCTCTCCTACCCCATGGCTCCTCAAGGACCAGCAACTTCACCTGCAGAAGGCCTCAAAGAGCCTCTGGACGGGATTCCGTTAGTCTGAGCAGAAGTTAAGCCTCTCACCTGGGATTTCCATTCTCTCGTTCCAAGGCTTCCTTTACCCTTGGCTTTCTGCCCGCCCTTTCCTTACCTTACATAAAAAGGTCAAAGTAACTACCTTTGCCTCAGGTCTTTCTGCGTTTCACCATCCAGCTCACTGCAGGCTTTCGCCTTCCTGACGACACTTTTCTTACAGCTCTGTGTGCTCTCTTGGTGCGGTCCTTAGTTTTCTTTCTGTCCTTCCTATCTTCCACAGAAAACGTAAGCTGGCCTGGGAGTCCCTCCCCACACCCCAAGGCCTCTGTGTGCTCTTTAGACACAGTCAACTCTTCCTCCTCCCAGGGGCTCACCTACAGTTAGACTCAATCTCCCAGGACCTGCTTCCCTTTCAGTCTCAAACCACAAGATCACGCCTCTTTTTCGGAGCATCCCAAAACCCTCCAACTCCAGGGTACGTATCCTCCCAGCCTTCTCGCTGCTGGACTCTCCAGTTTGAAGACAGCATGCCTGCAGACCCCTTCAGTGATCCAACAGACCACTTGAAAAAGCTCTGCCCTTTCCAGCTCCAACCCTACCACTTTCCAACTTCGACCTGAAGTGGTTAAGGTCACCTGAACAAGGAACTTTTCTTTTGCAAACCTGAAACCCAAGCAGGTAGTCATTCTAATGCCCAGTGAAGAAGGATATCCAGCTCACTAGAGGCAGAAAAGCCCTGCTAAAGAATTCACACGCTACCCTGCTAACCTCTGGAAGCCCTTGGCCCGAGTGCAAGGTTTACTCCCAGCCAGTTAGCATGCCCAAGGGCAGCCAGGCCTTTCTGATGGGAAATCTTAAGAGCAGAAGGCAGCAAACTGGCCTCCAGACTCAAACAGGTACTTTATTATCAGTTTGGTCTTACCCAACTAGCCACCCCCTCAGCCCTGACTGAGGCACTCGGTCTCGCCAACAAAACAACAAAAAAACAAAAACCACCAGAAACACACAGGCTGCTGTGGAGCACAATATTCTCCTGTAACAGATCTACACTGGGGAAGGTGCTGGGCATAAGCATGGTCTCAGCCCCTTCCTGACATTTCTGCCCACTCTTCTCAGGTCAGGTGCCCATGCCCAAAAGGCTCCCATTCAATTAGCCCCTTTAAGTTGGCCTCCAAAGATACTCTCCCAGAGTACGACGCCTCTTCACTTACTCCAATCCATATGCAGAGAGCAAGCTGGGCATGTTTCGCCCTAAAAGAGCATGTAGCAAGTTATGGCAGAGACAGAACACAAGTCTTCTGACCTTCCAGTCACTGATCTCCCACCACCACACTGCCTCTGAAGGTCAGAAGGAAAGCTGGAGGCTCTGGGGAAATCTGGTGGCTTCCAGAACACAGACAAGGCCCCCGGTTCAAGACCAAAGACTGAAGAAGTCAAGGTCACAGGCTAGCCCAGGGCTCCCTTTCCAACCCCTAGCCCCTTGTTCCTCCTCACTCACAAGGACAGCAGCAAGGAAAAGCCAGCAATATAGAGATTCCTCTGGGCACGGAAAAGCTTCATGTGGAAGTGTTCCATGGCCCCGGGATTATTCTGCAGGTTCACCTTCTCTGTCACATCATCATACTTCCGGATCTCACGCACAGCATCTGCAGCAGAGAAGAGACGTGAGGGCATTTAACTCCTACTGACATTGGGGTGTCCAGGGGAGAGGCAGCAGGACTCAAGGTGACCTCACTTCCGTCACATCCGCCACCCCAGTTATCCCCCGTTCTACACACACCTTGGGGGACACCTTCTCAAGAGCTCTGCTCTCAGACCCATTCTCTCCTTTGGTTTTTCTCAGGTCACTCCCTGGACCCAGCCTACACAGACCACAAACCAGCTCATATCAAGGTGCTAGCCAAGTCTGAAGTGTTGCTGGCAATGGCCATGGTGCCCCCAACATGTGATTCTGCTTAGCTCAAGTCGGACTGGCCACCAGGTGCCCCGGTGATAAACCAGGGTAATCCCCCACTGAGGAGGTACCAGTGTCCTAGGAGTCAAGACCCTGAGGGCGCCTGCCTGCTAAAGACTTGGGCTTTGGGGCACATGGGGGCTCAGTCGGTTGAGCATCTGACTTCGGCTCAGGTCATGATCTCACAGTCCGTGAGTTCAAGCCCTGCGTTGGGTTCTGTGCTGACAGCTCAAGCTTGGAGCCTGCTTCGAATTCTGTGTCTCCTCTCTCTCTCTGCCCCTACCCTGCTTGTATGTGCACGTGTGCTCTCTCTCTCAAAAAATAAACATTACAAAAAAAGACTCAAGCTTTTCATTCCTAAATTTCGTAATGGGTTTTATTATATAAACAATATTACCCTAAAAATAAATATCGTTAAGATGTCTACATTACCCAAAGCGATCGGCAGATTGCATGCAATCCCTATCAAAGTACCAACAAACAGCATTTTTCACAGAACTAGTAGAACACTTCTAAAATGTGTATGGAACCACGAAAGACCTGGAATAGCCAAAGCAATCTTGAAAAAGAAAAACAAAACAGGAGGTATCACAATTCCAGATTCTAAATTATATTACAATGCAGGAGTAATTAAAACCATATGGTACTGGCATAAAAGTAGACACACAGATCAACAAAACAGAATAGAAAATCTAGGGAAAAAACCCACAGCTGTATGGCCAATCTTCCACAAAGAAGAAAAGTATATCCAATGGGAAAAACACAGTCTCTTCAACAAATGGTGTCAGGAAATTCTTCATGCAAAAGAATGAAACTGGACCACTTTCCTTCACCATACACAAAAATAAACTCAAAAATGCATTAAAGACCTAAATGTGACACCTGAATCCATAAAAATCCTTGGACAGAGCACAAGCAATAATTTCTCTGACATCAGCCACAGCAACATTTTTCTAGATATGTCTCCTGAGGCAAATAAAACAAAAGCAAAAGTAAACTATTGGGACCACAGCAAAATACAAAGCTTCTGCACAGCAAAGGAAACAATCGACAAAAACTAAAAGGCAACCTATGGAATGAGAAAAGATAAAAAAAAAAACTTCAAAAAAAACCAAAATCGGTCTTATTCTGATTACAAAATGAATGCAAGCTCATCAAAAATTCAAATACAACCTGTATACCTGAAATGTGTAAAAAGAAAGAATCCCATGACGTAATCACCTCCAGTAAGCATAATACATTGGTCATCTTACCTAAAGCAGTCACTGTCAGCCACGTTACCCTATTTCCTCTGTAACACACACCCTAATATGATATTATCCTAATTACAGCTTTATTGTCCATCTCCCCTGAATCAGACTACAAACTCCACTAAGGAAGAAATCTTTTCTTCTACATCCAGGCCCTAGCACAGCTCTGGGTGCATAGGGGCCATGCAAATAACTACTGAATCGCCAATAGCCTCTGCTCCTGGGCAGCACTGTTAGACGTAGAGTGCTCCAGTTTACAAATATACTTATATCTGTTTGCCTATTATTGTAGAAATGGAATAACCTACTGCTTTTTCCTCCCTTTCCCCTGAGACATCTTTTAAAAAGCTGGCACATAAAGATCTACCTAGAAAGGTCTGTTAACGGACACCCATGGGAGAGGAGCAAGTTAACACTATATGGACATTGTTTGGTTCTTAATGTCTGGTTTGAGACTGCTTGGGTGTTTTTTTTTTTTTCCAATTAAAAAAAATTTTTTTAACGTTTATTTTTGAGAGAGAGTGTGCAAGTGAGAGAGAGCACAAGCGGGGGAGGGGGAAAGAGAGAGGGGAAGACAGAGATCACAAGCACTGCAGCACAGAATCCAATGTGGAGCTGGAACTCACAAAACTGTGAGATCATGACCTGAGCTAAAACCAAGAGATGGATGCTTAACCAACTGAGCCACCCAGGCACCCCGAGTCTGCTGGTTTTTAAGCTGACTTCACATTATAAGAAATATGCTCTTTACTGGCATTGCACCCTTGTGCTAAATCTGGAACATGAAACAAGCATTCTCCAACACTGAGCAGGAGTTACAACCAGGACAACAACATACCTATTTGTTATGAACTGTGTGTTCCTGTTCCCCCCACCACCACCATTCCTATATAACCCCCCATTCCTATAACCCCCAATGGATTGGTATTAGGACATGGAGGCTTTGAGAAGGGTTAGGTCATGAAAGAGGGGCCCTCATGAATGAAGTTAGTGCCCTTATAAATGAGACCCCCCGAGCGCTCTCATCCTTTTTGCCATGTGAGGACAAAATGAGAAGGTTTTATGAACAAGGAACAGGGCCCTCACCAGACATCAAATCTGCCGGTACCTTGATCTTAGACTTCCAGCCTCCAGAACTGTGAAAAATACATGTCTGTTGTTTAAGCCACACAGTCTATGACGTTTTTGTTATAGCAGCCCAATCTAAGACATAAAACTTAAAATGTTCATACATACCCTTGGGGGTGCCTGGATGGCTCAGTCAGTTAAGTATCTGACTCTTGATCTCGTTTTAGGTCATGATCTCAGTTTGTGAGATCCAGCCCTGCCTCAGGCTCTGTGCTGATAGCGCAGAGCCTGCTTGGGATTCTCTCTCTCTCACACACTTTCTGCCCCTCCCCTGCTTGCAATCTCTCTCTAAATAAACTTAAAAAAATGTTCATACCCTCAGATTCACCTATTCCACCTCTATGAATTTATCCTACATGAACATTTGCATAAACGTGTAATGATACAAGCGCGACTGTAAAGAAAGAATTGAATTACAGCAAAACCATGTGTTAGAATACCACACAATCTTTAAAAAGGATGAGATTGCTGTAAAAAGATATCTAAGACAACACGGAAAACACACAACCAATCCAGAATAGCGTGTACTATAATCTGAACCCAATCCCAAGTGGTACGTAATATACGTATATATTTTTGCTGTTTATTTATCTTTGAGAGAGACAGCACTAGCTGGGGAGGGGCAGAGAGAGAGGGAGACACAGAATCCGAAGCAGGCTCCAGGCTCTGAGCTGTCAGCACAGAGCCCAATGTGCAGCTCGAACTCACGAACCGTGTGATCACGTCCTGAGCCGAAGTCAGACGCTTCACCAACTAAGCCACCCAAGACACCCCTGGTACTTGATGTTTTAACAAAGATGTCAGCATGAAAAAATGCTGTGGAGGGGCACTTGGGTGGCTCAGTCATCCAACTCTTGATTTTGGCTCAAGTCATGATCTCACAGCTCATGTGATTTAGCCCTGCATCAGGCTCTGCACTGACAGTGCAGAGCCTGCTTGGGATTCTCTCTTGCTCCTCCACCACTCATGACTAGTGCGCATGCGCGTGCTCTCTCTCTCTCAAAAATGTTTTTAAAAAACGCGGTTCAACAGCTTAGAAAAAGAGAACGAAAAATGCCTGTCGAAACATACAACAAAATACCAACAATGGTTTTCTGTGAGACATGGAATACTAGGGAAGGGGGAGAATTCCACTTTCTGGGTTAAACTTCTGGATTTTTAAGAATGTGTTATTTTGTGATTTAAATAACACACATTGGAGCTCCTGGGTGACTCAGTCGATTAAGTGTCTGACTCTTGATTTTGGCTCAGATCATGATCTCACAGTTCGTGGGACCAAGCCCCGCATCGGGCTCTGGGCTGACAGCTCAGATTTTCTCTCTCTCTCTCTCTCCCTCCCCCTCTCCCGTGCGCACTCGTGCGTTCTCTCAAAATAAACTTTTAAAACAAACACACTTTTCTACACCACCATTTGCATCCAGGAACCCCACCGCCCTAAGGACCACCATAGCCAATGGCAGGGAACAGATGGGATGGAGTGTTAGGCCACACTAGCCCAAGTCACAAAACAGAGTGCTGCCCTCCCTGTATAAGGCCCCTGGACCAGGGCAGCTGACCCTGGAAGTTCATCAAGCCCACCCCCAGCCCCAGCCCCGCCCCAGACCCCTCCCAGATAAGGCTAGAGTCCAGCCAGGGCTGAAGCTATAGCTAGTTATGCCCATCACGTTCCACTAGGATTTCCTGTTAACTGACGTTTATATTTTTAGAAGCCTCCACAGACCTCTCTACGTTACACTTCTTACCGTTAGAGTAGAAAGCAGCCAGTCATCATAGCTAGTGTCTCTCTACAACTTCCAAGCAGTTCCCTGACCTCAAAAAAGAATAGCACCTTTGCCAACTACTGGATTCTGCAAAGGGCCTCCCTGGCCCATCAGCGATGCTAGAAAAGAGAGCACTCGTGGAGCCTGGTGCAGAGGGGCAAGGCCCTAAGGGAGCACCCCAGCATAGCCCCTGCCACTCCCATTCTTGCCCCTACCCTACACCCAAAAGCAAAAGCACACACACTCGGTTCCAATCTAAAGTCCAGCTTTTTTTTAAGTTTATTTATTTTTGAGAGAGAAGAAAGAGAGAATGAATGAATCCCAAGCAGGCCCCACACTGTCAGCACTGTCACACAGAGCCCAACACGGGGCTAGAACTCATGAAGCATGAGATCGTGACCTGAGCCAAAATCCGTAGTCAAATGCTTAAAAGACTGAGCCACTCAAGCACCCCTACAGTCCAGCTTTTTAATGCGCAAAGGCTAATGCAGGTATTCCCTACCCACTCCATGCTCACAGAACACTCAGGGAAGGAACCTCGATTGGAAAGAGCTACCTCCTGGGCCCCTGCCAAGTATTTCAAGAACAGCACGGTTGCATAGGAGGGCAGCTGGTACCCACCCTACACCGCTGGGAAGGGTAGGCCGCACCTGGCCTGTTCAGAGGAAGTCCTGCCTGAACATATCCCTTCAGGCCCCAAGACATTAGGAAGGAAATGCCTAATGCTCAGCTAGTGGGTGGAACATTGTACATTCTCCCTGAACTACGGCCCCCTGCCCTTCCACCCACTACCACATTTCTGCCAGAAACTAAGGGAAAGAAGAGCGTTGTGAGTCTAAGCAGGTCACACTCTGGAAACAGGACCGCTGTCTGCAGCAGAGCCCAGCCAATGCTTTCAAGTCTAAATAGGGGGACGTACTGATCACTTACCACAGCGAAACGCACGTTTCACGGCTGGATGAGAACTATACTGATTCCTCTGGTCTCTAAACAATCACACTGCCACCACATCACAAGATGCCTGCCTTCCATCTTAACACCACAAAGCCCCAGGCCCCATCCCCGAGCATGCTCTGGAACCAGCTTATCTTTCAAGCCCTGCTGGTGTGCACCTCGATGTGTTTATAGAACTTCACGGCCAGAAGGACCCAGAGAGACCTGGCCTGACCCATCCAGAGAGATCTGGGATACACTGCCAGACCTCTCAGTCCCCGCCCCCCAAGCCACAGGACGTGGCAGCTTCCTCCCCAGCCCCACTCCCTTTTGGTAGCTCAGTTCCTTATTCACAGCCTGTCTGTGTGACTCAAGAGCAGTACTGCTTAAACCAAGGTCAACAAGGACCAGCCAATTTCTCTTGGTTTCAGTTCTGGAATGACCTCAGGAGCCGCCCCAGAAAAGTGAGGTGGCCGTCATAAAGTGCGTAAAGGCTGCTGGTCAAAATAAAGGCCCTGCTGGCAGTCAGCAGCACCCTCTTCCCAAGGGAAAGACAGAGGCACCGAAGTGGTCTCCTCTGAGAAGCTCAACCTGCAGGCTGCCCGTGGCACGGAGCCTTGCAGCAGAGGCCATGCCATGGCGAAGGGTCTGGGCAGGTGGCCGCCCTCAGCCACGGCTCACTCACCGATGACCAGCAGCACAAGGATGACAATGAGAACTACGAAGAAGGTATTGCCGTACATCACCACCAGCTCCACCAGGCGGGACTTGAAAATCTTCTGCCATCTGTGAAGACAAAAAGGCTGAAGAAACAAACACACTTGGGACTCAGGCCCCAGGAACAGAGCCAGTCCCACACTCTTCTCCAATGGCCGAGTATCTTGAAAAGACTCGGCCTTGGGGCGCCTGGGTGGCGCAGTCGGTTAAGCGTCCGACTTCAGCCAGGTCACGATCTCGCGGTCCGTGAGTTCGAGCCCCGCGTCAGGCTGTGGGCTGATGGCTCGGAGCCTGGAGCCTGCTTCCGATTCTGTGTCTCCCTCTCTCTCTGCCCCTCCCCCGTTCATGCTCTGTCTCTCTCTGTCCCAAAAATAAATAAAAAAACGTTGAAAAAAAAAATTTAAAAAAAAAAAAAAAAGAAAAGACTCGGCCTCAGTGGCCTGCAGTGCTCCAATTTAGGACATCTGTTCAAGAGCGCAAAGGGGAAAAAAAAAAGGGCCTGTGCGCGTATAAAAAAATTCTAAAAAAGCACAATCTTAAACGCTAGTCATCTCTAGGGGAAGAAACAAAATCTTTGATTACTAAGGTATAATTAACACACGACATACTACCAGTTTCAGGGGCAGGAGAAGCGAAAACTGAACCTTTTGTTGCGTTCCTCTACATGATATTCAAAACGGTGGCCACACGCACACTTCTTCAAACAGCTTCTCCACGTGACCCAAGTGCGTGCATCTAGACTCCCACCACCCTAGGTTATTGTGAAGCAGACCCAAGACCCTTCTTCATTTCCTTCCATAAGTACTTAAGGATGTAACTCTGTCACGAAAGCACCTTTGGAAATGGCTAATGCAATCACAATGCCATCGCCAGACCTCAAGAAAATTAACAAGAATCCCTCGTTATCAGAGCCAGAGTCCCAAAGTCCAATTGCTGCATTTCTTTTTAAAGCTTGGTTTGTTTGAATCTGAACTGATGAGGTTTTGACTCTGCATTTAGTTAGTATTTTCAATTTCTCCTCACCCTCTTCTGTCTTCCTTCCCAGACCACTTTTTGCAGAAACCAGGTTGGTTATCTTACAAAGCTGCCCAGGTCACAGCTCCAAAAGGGCCTCTGTCTCTGCATCTCCCCCCTGAACTGTATGAAGTGTGAAGAGACTCAGATCTGGCTTTGGCAAAAACATTTCTTAGACAAGGTTGAATACTTTTTATCCCATCAGCGGTCCGTATCTTTCAATTAAAAAGTTTTTTAAGGGGCGCCTGGGTGGCTCAGTCGGTTGAGCGTCCGACTTCAGCCCAGGTCATGATCTCGCAGTCCATGGGTTCGAGCCCCGCATCGGGCTCTGTGCTGACAGCTCGGAGCCCGGAGCCTGTTTCAGATTCTGTGTCTCCCTCTCTCTCTGACCCTCCCCTGTTCATGCTCTGTCCCTCTCTGTCTCAAAAATAAACATTAAAAAAAATTTTTTTTTAAAGTTTTTTAAAATACCTGTGAAGAATTAGCCATATTTGTAATTTTCTAATTAAAATCAGAATGTGTTCACATATTACCTGCAATTAAAAATTAATCTCCAATTAACTCCGAACAGGCCCTCCATTCTTTAAAAGGAATATGGCTTCACCTCTCACTGGCTGAGTAATGCTCATGAGGCTCCTACACAATGCCAGCGGGACTAGTGAGGAGGACAAGAGTCACCAAATCAACTACAACATGACCCCATGGTGTGTGTCTTCCAGATGCCACACTGCCATCCCCTGAACCCTTGGGGATCAAGGGAAGGCAGAGGGCAGCGTTCCCAGAAACATAACTAGAGACAGCTCTTCCTCCTTTTGGGGCATTCTGAAGGCCAGAAGGCAGGGTGCCCAAGGAGGGAATTCAGCAAGACGTGACAAAGCAAAACCGTGTAGAAGGCCGGCAATAGTTAACACAGCCCCTGCCACCCCAACCCCACACGGGTTCTACCTGCTTCCATGTGGCCCCGATGCCGGGGTCTTCCCGGCTTGCCGTACACAAGCTATGGGGCTCGGCACAGTCACCCTCTTGCTCGCCCGCTTGCTCCACGGGCCTTACCTTTTGGGAGAAATGAAGGGAATGCAGAGCAGCAGCACAGCAAAGACCTCTGCGTAGAGGAAGGTGGCGACTGCAGTCCACTGCAGACTCATCCTGTTGCTAGAAGGTTTCCAGCAGTGAGATGTGAGTTTGTTTCCTGGCAGGACAGAAAAGGGACAGAAGTCGTGAGAGCTGAGCGGCCACTCCTGACCCTCTACCCCAGCATTCCACTCGTTTTTCAAACCACTGGCTGAAACTGGGCACGACTCGGCAGGGACACTTGGCCAACGGCGCCCAAAGGCCTGACAGACTCCCGTTCGCCAGGGCGGAGGTACTTGCTGCCTCCTAGCACGCGCATTAAAAGCCACCCTTCTGGAGAATTCCTTTCCCGGTTGAGTTGGGCAAACCCCTTAGAAAGCGTTTTGAATTATGATTATGCAGATGAGACAAAATTCTCGACATCCATCGGGCCCTCTCCCTTCCCAGCCAGCCCCGGGGCGGCCGCGTCTCGGTAACGCACTTTTCCCCAGAGCCGCGGCGTCCCCGCCCCCCAGGAAAACCGGAAGACCCTTCCCTGCCGAGCCTCTGAGCCTTCCCAAACAGGGCCGAGAGAGAACCTGCAGCCTCCCTCCGGGGCGCGAGCAGGAGCTAAAAATGGCCTTCCGACGCCGCATCTGCCTCCCACGAGGTGGGAGAACTCGAGGTACCTCAGAGAGCCCCGAAGAGCGACTCCTACCGGGCGGGAGTCAGGGCCAAAAACAAACGCAGATCCCGACTAAGCGCCTCATGGCCCCGTCCAAAGAAAGTTCTAGGAAAAGCGGTCTTTTCGGAAACCGGAAGAGCCCCTCTCCTCAGCCCTGGTCGGCCCCAGCCCCCACGCGGCTCGAGACCCACCCTCCTCCGCGCGCCACGCACGCGACCCCCCGCGACGCGGCCCTAGCCCGCCACGCCCCCCACAGGCCCCACCCCGGCGGCCCCTCCCCAGGGGCTTCGCCACCGCCCCTCACCCCCGCGGCGGCCCTCAAGCCCCCGGAGCCCAACTGCAGCCGCCGCCCCGACTTCCCTCCCCAGCCCCGTCCCCGCACTCCCGGCTCGGCCGTCGGCCCCACGCCCCGCGGCGCCTCCGCACTACCCGCCACTGCCCCTCGTCGAAGGCCCGGAGGCCCACGCTCACCGAGCTTCCCACGGCCGACGCACACGCCCCGCCGCCGTCACCGAACGCTCCCACCGCAGCCCTGGCCCCGCCCCTTCCTCCGCGGCCGGAAACCGGAAGCACCCGCCGCGTCCCGCCCCGCTCCCGACCGCACCCAGGGCCCCGGCGACTCCGCCCACGGCCGGTTTTCGCCCCGCCCCCGAGCCGTGGCTCCGACGCCCAGGACTGGAGGAGAAGGGGCGCCTCGAGGCTGGGCGGTGGCGCCTCGAGAGCGCGCCGGGAGGAGGGGCGGGGCCTTGGCGGGAAAGCCAGGGGCCGCTTCTCTGGCCCGCGCGGTCCTCCCACGTCTCAGTGGTCCGGGGAAGGGGCGGGGCCCAGCCGTGGGGCGAGAACGGGGTGGGGCTCGCTGCGCCCGGGCTCCGCCTTCCGCCCCTCCTCCGCCTCCTCCCCTTCCCTCGACTCGCCCCTGGGGAGGGGTAGGGTGGGTGGGGATTCTGGGCGGGTGGCGGAGTCACTGTCGGCTTCAGCCGGGCTGCGGAGCGGACGGACGCGCCTAGTGCCCCGGGGAGGGGAGCCACCAGGAGTGGAGGTAGAGGAGGAGGTGTAGAGGAAGAGACGCCCTCTCTGCCGGGACGCCCCCCCGCCCCCCGAGGCTCTGACCCCAGGGGCTAGGGGCCTGACAAGTTTCTCCACCTTGGCTGCCTGAAGAGGCCGCTACCCTGGAGGGCCCTGAGCCCACCGCACCAGGGGCCCCAGCACCGCCCCGGTGGTCTAACGCGACAGTTTCAGGGACCACTGCAAGGTTTCCAGTGGCCTAGACCAGGAGCCCGGGGTCAGAGCAACAACCCTTCCGGCCACCTGCCTCGACTTCTGCCTCAGGCACCAGTCCCGGCCCCGTGCATCCAGCCCAGGTGACATGCCGGTACTCTCCACGCCCAGGCCCTCTCGGGTGACCACGCTGAAGCGCACAGCTCTGGTCCTGGCCCTCACCGCTTATGGAGCCCACAAAATCTACCCCCTGGTGCGGCAGTACCTAGCTGCAAGCAGGGGCCCTCAGGTACCGGCAGGGGAGTCCACGCAGGACGTCTCTGGGGCCACGGCGGCCAAGGCCAGCGTGAACAGGGTGTTCTTGCGGCGGCTCTTGGGGCTCCTGCGGCTGCTCTTCCCCAGGACCCTGTGCCGGGAAACGGGGCTGCTGGCGCTGCATTCGGCCTCCCTGGTGAGCCGGACTTTCCTGTCTGTGTATGTGGCCCGCCTGGACGGCCGGCTGGCCCGCTGCATCGTGCGCAAGGACCCACGGGCCTTCAGCTGGCAGCTCCTACAGTGGCTCCTCATCGCTCTCCCTGCCACCTTCATCAACAGTGCCATCCGGTACCTCGAGGGCCAGCTGGCCCTGTCTTTCCGCAGCCGTCTAGTGGCCCATGCCTACAGCCTCTACTTCTCCCAGCAGACTTACTACAGAGTCAGCAATATGGACGGGCGCCTTCGCAACCCTGACCAGTCCTTGACGGAGGACGTGGTGGCCTTTGCCGCTTCGGTAGCCCACCTCTACTCCAACCTCACCAAGCCACTCCTGGACGTCGCCGTGACGGCCTACACTCTGGTTCGAGCGGCCCGCTCCCGTGGGGCCGGCACCGCCTGGCCCTCGGCCATCGCCGGCCTTGTCCTGTTCCTCACAGCCAACGTGCTGCGAGCTTTCTCACCTAAGTTTGGCGAGCTGGTGGCAGAGGAGGCACGGCGGAAGGGAGAGCTGCGCTACATGCACTCTCGAGTGGTGGCCAACTCAGAGGAGATCGCCTTCTATGGGGGCCACGAGGTGGGGCAGGTTGGGGTGCTGGGCACAGAGGAAAGCTCACAGCTGGGAGGCTAGGGGGCAGGCAGCCATGGACAGTGTGGAAAGCTCGGGTCTGGCTGGGGCTCATGCCAGAGGTGTGGGTAGGTCATAGAAGACGAAGACTGGGGATGATAGGGCCTTGGGCGGCCCAGGCTTAGGCACGGAAATGGAGAAGCAGGAAGGCTGGGCCGGGGCTGCCCACATGCTCCAGGCCACTTCTGCTTCCTCTCCTCGGTGTGGTTGGCCTGGCCTAGGAGCTGTGGATCCTAGCGGTTTCAGATGGTAGAGCTCCCTGCTTGCTCCACTCCTACAGCCAGCCAGGAGGAGGCTCCCGACCCTCCGCCAGCAGGGACTGTGGGACTCGGCCTGCTGCCTGGCCCCCCCCCCCCGCCCCGCCCCGGGCCCTTTGAAGGCCGGCATCTGGCCAAGCTGGTGGGCCAGGCAGGCTGGCATTATGGGCATGACTCAGCCCAAGCGGGGGTTAACGAGCAGCACCCAGCGCGGTGGCAGCGCTGGGCACTCGGGGTCAAAGCTTCCCCCGCCTTAGCCCCCAGGCTGGCCCCGGCTACCTGCTCGGCTGCCTCCCCAGGCCCCAGGCCAGGGATGCCCGGCCCAGGCCGCCACCGCGGCGGGACGCACTTCCTGCCCGCCCGCCGGCGGCCACCCCCCCCCCCCCCCCCCCCCCGGCATGGCCGCCCTTCCGCCTGGGTCCCAGCCGGGAGCCCAGCGCTGGGAAAGGTTACTCAGGGCCAATGCTCCCTTTATCTCGCCTCGGCCCCTCCCCTTCCTCGTGCCTGGGGCTGCAGCTGCCTCCGGCCCTGCTCTCTGCTACTCTGGTTTCAGTTCCCGAGGGCTTCTCCAGGGAGGGGCACAATGGTATCCACCTCCTGAAGGCCTGTGTGTCCTTCCTAAGTGAGGTGGGCTCTTGTCCCTGGGGCTTGTCTCATTGGCTGCACGTGGGGCGGAGGCTGTGATTTTAAAAAAAAAAAAAAAAAAAGGGTTTGTCCCCGAACTCTGCAGAGGGGGCAGCCCGGGTGTAGGCCAGGCTCCAGATTAAGAGAAAATGCCTGGTCTGCAGCCACAACCCATCTCTCCCGCACGCTGGGCCGCAGGGCCTTGGCAGGCAGCCACGGCCTTGGGTAAGGCGCTTGGCACGTTACCCGCAGCTACATTGTCGGCCCCGGCTGGCACGCCTGCCAGCTCCCAGCATGAGCCTGGATCACCAGGGTGCTCCCTTCAGGAACCAGGATTGGGCTGGATGCAAAGCCAAGCGATGTGGCAGACGTGGATGGTGGGGGCAGGAGAGCCCCGGCGTGTGTCCACAGCCTACGTCTTTAAGCTGGACAGCAGTGTGGGGTGACGAGCCCTCACGGGTGGGTTGGTTGCCTTTGCTGTGCGGGCATGTGGCTCACCCCAGTCTCAGCTGCTGATGCCCCTAGGGATGCTGGCCCAGGCTGGGGCACAGGTGACTGGTCGGCTGGAGGGCAGACATCACAGTATTCTGCTCTCTTTGGGATTTCATTGAGGAGGCCGATCTAGATTTCACTCAGGAGGTGGGAGCCTGTGCACGCACACGCGTGCACAGACTCTTACTGGCTTGACAACAAGGTAAACCCCTTAGTAAGTCAAAGCATCATTTATGAGAATCTGGTTCTCTTTTAACGGCTCTGCCAGCGCGGTCCAAATTCCCCACCTTTTGCTCCCTCCAAGCTGCGCGAGCTCACGCACATCACTTTGCCACTTTGGGCTGGGGCGTCCTACGGTACAACGGACGTAAGAATACACGTTCGACAGCACGCGATGATTATCAAGTGGAGAGTCGGGTGTGAAGCACTTGGCAAAGGAAATGGTGCCAGGCTGGGCAGCTGTGGTCAGCCGGGGTGGGAGGGCAGGGCTGCCGCACACACCCCTGTACTGAGCCAAGGAATCTGCAACCTAATGGCCACCTTGCTGTGACCGGTTCCTGACACCCCTGGTTCCCCCTCCCTTCCCTCTCCTGCTCTCTTCTCCAGATCCTGCACGGTCCCCTTTCCCCAGCGGTCCCCGTCTTGAGGTAGCCGGTGGTGGCCAGTGCAGGAACGGAGAGGGCAGGGCAGGGCTGGCTTGGGAGCCCACTGCCCTGGTTTCTGTAGGAGGACACAGCAGAGGGCCCTTGTCCAGAAGAACCTCGGGCAGGTCGGGGAGGCGGGGCCTTAGTAGGTAGACGCTGTCTAAGCAAGTTCCTCAACACCAAGTACTGTCTTTTACTTTCCTGTGCTGCCCTTTGCTTAGTTCAGGGTGGCACTCGCCAGCAGTTGCCCAAAGATGTCCCAAAGCCGCGCAGGGCAAAGAGAGGGGCACAGTAAGTGTCCCAACTAGACAGGTGGAAAGAATGGGCCTCCGAAGGTGGGGGCGGCAAGTCCCTTCTCTTCCTTGCCACTGTACCCCCGTACTATGACGTCAAGCGGTCCCAAAGTTTGAAAACTGTCCCCTATAAACGTGGCCCAGTTGTAACCCCCAGCCCCTGACCTTGTCATGGCCATCAAATGGCAGGGCATGTATGAGCAGTGCTGGGAGACTTGTTGCCCCCCACGGTGGTCACGGGAAGGCCTCTCTCTCTCTCTCTCTCTCTCTCTCTCTCTCCCTCTCTCTCTCTCTCTGTCTCTCTGTCACCCCTCCCCCACAGGTGGAGCTAGCCCTGTTGCGGCACTCCTACCAGGACCTTGCTTCGCAGATTAACCTCATCCTGCTGGAACGCCTTTGGTACATCATGCTGGAACAGTTCCTCATGAAGTACGTGTGGAGCGCCTCCGGCTTACTCATGGTGGCCGTCCCCATCATCACAGCCACCGGCTACTCCGAGTCAGGTAGGAGCCAGCTCTGGGGGGCGGGGGGGGGAGGCAGGGACCCTGTCCTGTCCTCCTGGATCACTGAGTGCTAGGCTTGGAAGGACCAAGAGCTCAGCCGACCCACCCACCCCTTCTGCTAGGGCCGTGAGGCCCACCCGGCATCCTCGATGGCAACCAAGGTCCCACAGCTCCTGGCTGCCTTCTGCTCTGCGTGTGTCTCTGCTTCCCGGCATTTCACTCTCCTGGGTAGCACTCAGCTGAGCCCGGGGACTGTGAGTCAGGGACAACGCATGTCCCTTTCTCAGGCCCGTGCACCCTTGCCCACCTGGCCCTGTCCTCAGCTCACTGCAGCCTGCAAGTGCTCGGGCCTTGGGTTTCCCGTGCCTACAACTCTTGGAGGTTGCAGCAGTGGGTGTAGACCTCTGCCCTGTGGTCTGGGGTGGGGGTGGGGGACAGGAAGGCCTCCTTGCTTTTCACCTTAACTACGGGATCATCAGGATTCCCACTTTGTTCCTCTAACTGCCAGTCTTTTCGTGGTTACCGCGCATGGGAGAAGGGTAGCCTCCCCCCACCCCCGCCCCCAGCCTTTAGAACATTCTAACTCAGGGAGGGACCAGCCGCGCTGATGTTTGAGGTAGCCCTGTGTCAAGTTTGCTTTCCTGTTGTTTTTATGCTCGGCTATTGCTTTATCGGGTCGATGTGGATTTAAATTCATCCCTGTTTACCGATTTCTACGTCTTCTAAAAGTTCTTTCTGCAAGGCTTTCATCGTGGGAGCTTTGAGATTATTTTGTTGTTTCTTTCCCCCAAAGTTTGGTTGGGTGTGGGAGTCGAGGCAGACTGTTATTTTCTCTCAGCCCCTTGAGAATCTTCCATTTTCTCCATTGGAAAATCTATCAGCTTAACCGCCCCTAGAAGCCTGCATTGTCTCTCCGGTTACTTGGAAACTTCCTTCTTTGCCATCTTCCAGGTTCCCTACGAAGTGTTTACCTGTAGGTTTGTTTCTCCATACTTGTATGGCCTTTGTATGTTCACATTTTTTGATCATTCTGGAAAATTCTCAGTTGTTATCTTTCCATATGTTGCCTGGTCTCGTTCTTTTACTCTTTCCTTATGGAACTTCTGCTAGACATGCAGACCTTTGCTCTCCCCCACCTAGCACTGTGCTGAATCTGGAAGATTTCCTCTGACCTCTGTGCTCACTCACCCATCACTTCGCTTTTCAGCTGCGTCTGATTTGAAGTTTGTTTAGTATATGTTTAGTATATGTTGCCGAAGTGAGCGCTGATTTGAAGTTTTTTTAAATTTCAATGACTTTCTTTTTTTTAATAATTTTTTAAGTTTATTTATTGATTTTGAGAGAGAAAGAGAGAGAGAGAGAAAGCACACGCAGGAGGAGCAGAGAAAGAGACAGAGAGAGAGAGGGAGAAAAGAGAATCCCAAGCAGGCTTTGCACTACTTCTCACGAAACACGAGATCATGACCTGAGCTGAATGCTTAACCGACTGAACCACCCAGGCGCCCCTGAGTGACTATTTGCATAAGTTCTATTTGATTCTCTTTCACACAGAAATTTGAAAACAGAAATTTTCCTTTTTTTCTTCTTTCCCTCTTCCTTTCTTTCTTTTAGAGAGAGAGAGAGTACACATAGGCAGGCAGAGATGGGCAGAAAGAGACAGAATCTTTCTTTAAATTTTTTTAAATGTTTATATCCATTTTGGAGACAGAGACAGAGCATGAGTGGGGGAGGGGCAGAGAGAGAGGGAGACACAGAATCCGAAGCAGGTTCCAGGCTCTGAGCCATCAGCCCAGAGCCCGACGCGGGGCTCGAACCCACGAACTGTGAGATCATGACCTGAGCCGAAGTCGGACGCTCAACAAACTGAGTCACCCAGGCACCCCGAGTGAGAGAGAGAGAGGGAGAGAGAGAATCTTAAAAGAGGCTCCATGTTCAGCATGGAGCCCAACATGGGGCTCAATCCCACGACCCTGGGATCATTACCCAAGGTGAAATCAAGAAACCGACTGAGCCACCCAGGCGCGCTGAAATTTTTCTTTTCGAATATGAATTCGAAACCGTTTCTAGAAGTGTCCGATTTTCTCGTCTTTTGGACTGCTCCTTTTACGCTCCACGGTCTCTATCCAACTATTTGATTATCTGAATTCTTGGGGCTCTAACTTGTGATGTATTGTTTCCCCATGGGCTTTGCAACCAGACTTCCGTGGGAACCCCGAGTGGTCTCACTGGAGGGGTAGTTGTCCAGTGCAGTGTGTGTGTGCTTTTGTTTGGACCTGCACACCTGGCTAATTGACCATTTGGAGGCCATTTCACGTTAGCTTCTCAGCTCAGGGAGGAGGGGTTTCTGAACTTGGAGGCAGTATTAATTTGAACTGCACACACACAATTACAGATTCTTAGAAGAGACCTTTTGTTCGGTGCACCTAGAGCCCCAGCTGCACAGAAGCTTCCCTGTCTTCTCCCATCTCTGGAGATTTCACAGGAGTACCTGGCTGCTGGCCCCTCTTTGTGCTCCTGGGAATTTCTCTTGTTTTCCTTGGAGCACAGCTCTGCTTTAAAAGGTGTAATGCTGGGGCTCCTAAGTGGTTCAGTTGGTTGAGCATCCGACTCTTTTTTTTTTTTTTAAACATTTATTTATTATTGAGAGACAGAGCGTGAACAGGGGAGGGGCAGAGAGAGACACACACACACAGAATCGGAAGCAGGCTCCAGGCTCCGAGCTGTCAGCACAGAGCCCGACGAGGGGCTCGAACTCACAAACCGCGAGATCGTGACCTGAGCCGAAGTCGGACACCCAACCGACCGAGCCACCCAGGCGCCCCGAGCATCCAACTCTTGATTTCAGCTCAGGTCATGATCCCGGGGTCATGGGATCGAGCCCCACGTTGGGCTCCATGCTGAACATGGGGCCTGCTTGGGACTCTCTCTCTCTGCCCTTCTCCCCTGCTCACACTCGCTCTCTCTCTCTCTCTCTAAAAAATGAATGAATGAATGAAATAGTTCTACTTTGGGGTACCTGACTGGCTCAGTCGGTAGAGCATGCAACTCTCGATCTCAGGGTCATGAGTTCAAGCCCCACAATGGGCATGGAGCATACTTAAAATAAAGCTTTTTTTTAAATGTAAACAAATAAAATAAAAGGTGTCGTATTTTGGAGCACCTGGCTGGCTCACTCGGTGGCGTATGCGACTCTTGATTTTGGGGTTGTGTATTGGAGCCCCACGTTGGGTGTGAGTAGAGCTTACTTAAAAAAATAAATAAAATGTGGGTGCCAGGGTGGCTTAGTCGGTCAAGTGTCCAACTCTTGGTTTTGGCTGAGGTCACGATCTGACAGTGGGCTCTGCACTGGGTGCAGAGCCTGTTTGAGATTCTCTCTCCCTCTCCCTCTACCCCTCCCTCCACTTATGTTTTCTCTCTCGCTCAAAAAAAGAAATAAAATACATTTTAAAATTTCTGAACGTAAAAGGTGTCATGTGTTGTGCAGTTCCATAGTAAGAGAATTTTCAGTTATATGTAAAGAGAGGGAGGGGAGCCTGGGTGGCTCAGTCGGTTAAGTGACTGGCTCTTCATTTGAGCTCAGGTCACGATCTTGAGGTTCATGAGTTCAAGGCCCACATCAGGCTCCGAGCTGACAGTGCGGAGCCTGCTTGAGATTCTCTCTCTCTCCCTCTCTGCCCCTCCTGTGCGCGCTTGCGTTCTCTCTCAAAATAAGTAAAATAAACTTTAAAAATTTTTTAAAGAGAGAGAGAGAGGCTGACTTGTTTCAGAACCAGAAGCCTCTCTGATTCTCTCCCTATTTGTGTCTCTGCCTTGGGGCTTCTAAACGCTCCACTGTCTGTCCCCCTCTGGGTAACCCCCAAGAGGAAGGATCTATTGGAGGGGGGTTACTGCTTTCTGCCGCAAAGGCCATACGGAAAGGGCGGCCTTGATTTAGACACAGGTGCCAGACCCGGTCAGCACCCCTGGCCTGGAGCACGGGGACCCGCCCACAAGGTGACCTGTGGTTTCCATGAAGAAGCGCCTGCAGCTACTTTCCTCTATAGCTGGCCGTGGGGCCTGTCTGGTCCCGAGGCTTCTCCCTCCTGTGAAAGCCTAGGACTTTTTGGAGCCCCTGCTACACCAGGCTTTGTGAGCAATTCAAAGAAGCGTGAGCTCTTGTCCCTGGCCTCACGGCACCTGTGAAAACAAAATACTCCTGCCCCCCTGTTCCCTCTACTTCTGACTCACAGCCCCCTTGTTATTCCTCTGAAGCAATGCTTGTGCCTCAGGGCCTTTGCAGGTGACTGCTCTAATGTGCTTCCCTCTGATGACAGCACCCACCCCCCCACCGTCCTCTTCCCCTTCCCCGCCTCACTGCTGTCCTGACACTGAACGCCCTGTCTACTCTACTTCTCTATTTGCTTTATTGTCACTCTGCCACTTTAGGCTGTGTGCTCAGTGGGGGCAGGGGTTTTTGTCCGTTTTGTCCTTGCTGCGTCCCCAGTCCCCGGTGGCTAAGTGAGGGCTCTAGGTGCTTCGAGGAGGCTGAGAGCACTGGGGACCAATGGGAGGAGACAGATGCTTCCCAATTGTCAAGTGGGGAAAATTTGGATACCTTTGCCCTTCTGGCCTGGAGCTGCAAGCCTGGAGGGCCCAGAGGAGGAGTGGCCTTGCTGTGAACAGCAGCCTGTGTTCCGCTCTGGGGCCCTGGTCTTAGCTGCCTGAGTCTCTGCAGTAACCTATGGAGAGGTCGGTTAGTTCTGCCTCCAAGGAGGTGCCAGCTATTTCCAGGATGCCCCCGGCAGCTGCACACCATTTCCCTGCGTGTGCAGTCACTGCCCAGCTCTCGGGACCTGTGAGGAGGAAGGCTTATGGCCCCCCTGCCTATTGGGGGCTATGTACCCCCGGGCACGATGGGAAGTTAGGCCTGGGACCATACGCTATCAAGATTAACAGTCCCGTCCCCTGGATTCCTGGGCCAGGCCCAAGAAAAGGCAACGCAAGGCTCTCGGGCCATCCGTCCCATCCAGTTTCCACCGTGTGCTGTTCTGGAGGCCATCTGCCCTGAACCTGCCTCCCGCCCCTTCCCACCCCACCCCGGCCCATCATAACCCTAGAGTCCCCGGGCTCTTTACAGAATCTTCCTTCCCACCACTTCAGCCCGGGAGCCTCTGCTTCCCCTGGATACCCCCAGCGGGCACTGTTCACTCTCAGACTCGGCCTCCCCCCTTGCTCCCCATCACCATTTCCAGAGCATTCCTTGTGTAAAAGCCCTGCCCCCCTGAGAGCTCTAAGGATCAAGGGAGTCAAGTCCGCCGACAGGAGAGGACCAAAGTGCACAACCGTGGGCTCTAGACTGAAACAGACAAGCAAGTCAAGACAGAAACGGGCTCCTGGGGAGAAACAGAGGCATCAAGGATGGCCACGCTCACGGAGGCCAAAGAATGCAGCCTCAAGGGGAGAGATGAGGGAGAGATGGGGGGTGGTGATGGAGGTCCAAAAGGGACGCTCGTGTTGGAGAGGCCCCGGGGTACACAGCTCTGGGCGTGAGACGACGAGGTGCAGGTGTGGCCCTGAGAGGGGCTGCTGCCATCAGCGCGGGACACGGAAGGAGGGCAGTTTCGGGGGAAGGAGCGGACTGTGCCAGAGAAGGCCAAATGCCTCGTGGCTCATTTTCTCGCCCCCGTTATTGAGATGTAATTAACATACCATACAATTCAGCCTTTTAAAGGGTACAATTCAGCGGTTTTTAATATATTTGCAAAATGGTGCAACCGTCGCCACTGTCTAAGTCCAAAACGTTGTCATCGCCACAGAAACCCTGGACTCCCCATCCCTCCCCCCGCCCAGCCCCTGGCACCTACACCTCTTTCTGTTCCTGTAGATGTGCCTCTGGGGGACACTTCTCATAAACGGAATCATTCAGCATGTGGCCTTTTGTGTCTGGCCTCTTTCGCTTAGCATAGCACTTTCGAGGTTCAGCCACATTGTGGGATGAGTCAGTGCCTCACTGCCTTTCGTGACTGAATAATATTCATATCCATACATACGTACGTACGTACATACACCGCAGTTTCTTTCCTACCCCTCCGCTGATGGACATTTGGATTGTTTGCACCCTTTGGTGATTGTGAATAACGTTGCCGCAATCATTTGTATACAGGTTTCCGTGTGAACGGATACTTTTGTTTCTCCTGGATACATGCCCAGGCATGGGATTGCTGAGTTTTCCGGTAACTCTATGTTGAACTTTTTGAGGAAGCGCCGAACTGTCTTCCAGGCCGGGCCATTTTACAGCCCTCACAGCAGTGTGTGAGCCCATCTTTTCTCTTCCTCACCAACACCTGTTATCATTTCTTTCTAATTCTAGCCGTCCTAGGGCATGTGAAGTGGTATCTCACTGTGGTTTTTTTTTTTTTTTTTTTTTTTTAGTTTATTTATTTTTGAGAGAGACAGAGACAGCGTGAGCGGGGGAGGAGCAGAGAGAGGGGAAAGGAGGGAGTATCCCGAGCAGGCCCCACGCTGTCAGCACAGAGCCCAATGCAGGGCCCGAACCCACAAACCTGTGAGATCATGACTTCGGCTGAAACCAGGACGAAGCCAGCCAGGCGCCCTTAGCTGTGCTTTTGATTTCTATTTCTCTGGCGACTAATCGCGTTGAGCATCTTTTCACATGCTTATTAGCCGTTTGTAGATCAAAGAAATACAGCAGAAATGCCAATTCAGATCTTTTGCCCATTGTCTAACTGGGTTCTCTTTGTTTTTGAATTTAAAAAGTCCTTTGCAGGGGCGCCTGGGTGGCTCAGTCGGTTAAGCATCCGACTTCGGCTCAGGTCACGATCTCACAGTCCTTGGGTTCGAGCCCCGCGTCGGGCTCTGTGCTGACAGCTCAGAGCCCGGAGCCTGCTTCGGATTCTGTGTCTCCCTCGCTCTCTGCCCCTCCCCTGCTCACACTCTGTCTCTCTCAAAAATAAATACAACATTAAAAAATACATCAAAAAAAAGAAAAAGTTCTTTACATATTCTGGATATGAGACCCTTATCAGATATGTGATTTGTGAATATGTTCTCTCAGTCTATAGGTTGTCTCTGCACTTTTTTTATGTTTTTTTTTCAGTGCCCAAAAGGTTTTAATTTTGATGAAGCTCATTTATCTGTTTTCCTTTTGTTGTCTGTATTTTTGGTGTCATATTTAAGGAGCCAGACCTAATCCCAGGTCACAAAGACTTAACGCCTGCTTTTTCCTGAGAGTTTTACAGTCTCAGCACGTACGCGCAGGCCAGTGCTCCACTTTGAGTTAGTTTTTGTGTGTGGTGCAAAGCAGGGGTCATTCTCTGGCGAGTGGGTACCCACCTGTCCCGCACCGTCTGCCAGGGAGACTTGTCTTTCCCCTAGTGGGTCAGTTTTGATTCTCCACTGTCCCCTCCCTTCTTCCCACTGTGCTCCATAGACTCAGAGGCAGTGAAGAAGGCCGCCTTGGAGATGCGGGAAGGGGAGCTCGTAAGCGAACGCACAGAAGCCTTCACCATTGCCCGCAACCTCCTCACCGCTGCCGCGGATGCCATCGAGCGGATCATGTCGTCCTACAAGGAGGTACCCCCCCCATCCCAGCCGCGGGCCCCTCTCCACTGTGCCGCCCACCCCACCCCCCAGCTGGCAGGGTCTGAGCCAGCGCCACCCTCCCCACAGGTGACAGAGCTGGCTGGCTACACGGCCCGAGTACACGAGATGTTCCAGGTATTCGAAGATGTCCAACACTGCCGTTTCAAGAGGCCTGGCGAGCTGGAGAGCACTCAGGCAGGAGCCGGGGCTGTGGGGCGCTCTGGTGTCCGTGTAGAGGGGCCCCTGCAGATCCGAGGTAAGGGCACCCTCCCTGCAGACACCCCCCCACCCAGAGGGCAGCATCTTCGAGCTGCGCCCCAGGGAGGGACTTCCCCCGGACTGCTGTGGCCCCCCGCAGCCTTCTTTCCCAGAGCAGTAACCGCTGGCCAACCCCTCGCTTGCCGGCTCCTTCTCGGTGCCCTGGCTGAGATTTCTGTTATTTCTCTTTGCAAAAGAGGGGGACGTGGTCCCCGAGTAGAGGGGACCACTCCCCCGTGTGGGCAGCAAGAGAAAGTTCAAGACTACAGCAGAGACCATGATGCTGTGGAAGAGGGGCCCAAGCGTTGAAGCTGCCATTAAAATGGTAGCAAGAGCAGAGGGTTTTACGGAACAAGGCTAGACTCCGTGCCTCAGGTTCCAGAAGCCACAGAACTGACTTTGCCCCTCCCCCGCCCAGAGCTTGGCACCAGACACTGGTTGGGGGTGGACTTCCGGAAGACCCAGCATATTCCCAAGGGGGCCCCGGACCACACACTGGCATGCTGTGAGCGGGCTGGGGGGCACATGGAATCCACCAGAAGTCAGAGGGAGTGCTACTGCTCTCTCCATTCCTTTGTTGCGTTCTCTCTCCAGGCCAAGTGGTAGATGTGGAACAGGGAATTATTTGTGAGAACATCCCCATCATCACGCCCACGGGAGAGGTGGTGGTGTCCAGCCTCAACATCAGGGTAAGTCACGTGGGGGACAGGTGGGGGGATGCCTGGCCCAGAAGTGTGGGCTGGGCTGGGCTGAGCTACCCTGGGCCTGGCCTTCTGCATCTATGAGCCCCCAGTCCTTGGTGTCTGGCCTGCCGGGCCTGCCGGGCCTGTTGTCAGTCCCCGGATGTACTTAGCAGGCGGGCTAAGGTCAAGTTGAGAGGCCAGCGTGTCCCTGACTATTGGCTCTGGCGCAGTGGAGTCAGAGCTCATCAAAGCAACTAGCGACTACCAGGAGTGGCCGAGGGTCACCTGAGGGCTCCTGGCCCCATCCTTGCCACCCTCCCCGGTTCCATCCCTGAGAAGCCTGGGACTTGGGGACTCTGGCTCAAGTCCAACTATGGTAGAATAGATTGCTCCAGTGACCTGGGCTTGGGGTCCCCCCATCTGCTTCGAGAAGCCCCCAGTGCAGGTGTGTGCGGACTTCAGCCTGGCCCGCTGAGAGGGCTCTCAGCCACTACAGAGGCTGTCTGATGGCCAACATCCACCAGTCACCTTGTCCCTAGCCAGAGCTTTGGACAGGGTCAGGGAATGATAGGATGAAGGAGAGACCTGTTGGCAGGGGTGGGGGCAGGGGGTCAGGGTAAGAAGTGAGAGGGAGTCATTCATTCATTCATTCGTTCATTTTTTCATTCGTTCAACCAATATTCCCTAAGCCCTGGGCTGGGCACTGGGAACTAGAGGTAAATTGGAGGGGCCCTGCCCTCTGGGAGGACCCACTCTGGGGCCCCAAAAGTACTACAAAGGTCCCCAGTTAGCTGCCCAGGATCCCGTGCGGGCCACAGTAAGGGTAGTCCCATCCCTGTGGTGCACGGAGGTCACCTGAAGCTTCACCCAGGAGCCTCGGGACAGGTGGGCTGCATGATGAAGACCTCCCCCTAGGGCAGGCAGAAAGAAGGCCATGAAGTGGCAGGAGCACAGAGCTAAGGGACCTCGGGGCCGGGTCCCGTAGAGGCCTCGTGCACCTGGCCGCAGAGCCAGCTCGGCAGGAGCCATGGCCGGCCGGGGGTAAGTGAAAAGAGGCAAGTGCCTGGGGCTCCTTTCCTTGGCCTGCCGGGAGGGCCCTGAGAGCCAGTTGGAGGCGGACACATTTCGTCACCCCAGGCAACACAGGACCGTGGTGTGATCCCCATCGCCCCTGCCTGTGGTCACTCTTGCGGCATGGCAGGAAGCCACCGATGATTGGTTTGCCCAAGGCAAATGATTTCCAGGCAGGCCCAGTGACAGCCAAGTAGGCCAAGACTGGGGGCCCTGGCGAGCCAGGGCGCAGCTTGTTAGAGAGCATGGCCAGGCGAGAAGGGGTGACCGTGGCGGGGGGTGGGAAGAGCAGGGGTGGGTGGCTAAGCAGAAGCTGGGCTCCGGGACTAGGAGACGTTGGGGAAGAGAAGGAAGCGGTTCCCAGTCGTGATCGCCCAGGCGCAGAAGTGGGACAGGGGCGGGGAAGGGGACCAGAGAGGCAGCCTGGCGCTGGCTGGGGGCGGGGCTGGGCCGGGCCTGCCGGACTGCTGGGTGCACATTGATGGGCCCAGGCCCCGCTAGAGAGACTTTATAGTGTAACAGAGGACCACAGAGTGAGGGGCTCAAACTACAGGAGTGGATTCTGGAGGCCGGAAGTCCAGATCAGGGTGTCTGGTAGGTGAGGGAGAGTCTGTCTATCCCAGGCCATCGGCAGTGTTCCCAGCCTTGGCTTCACGTCAAACTGTGCCTTCATCTTGACGTGGTGTTCTTCCTGTGTGCACGTCTCTGCGTCCGAATGTCCCCGTGTGATAAGGATACCAGTCACGTGGGATGAGGGGCCCACCCCACTCCAGGATGACCTCATCTAAATTTAATTAATTATATTTGCAAAGACTCTGTTTCCAAATAAGGTCACATTCTGAGTGAGGTCTTGGGGAGTAGGACTCCAACATGTGCATTTGGAGGGACCCCGCTCAACCCACAACGCCGGCGCACTCAGGCCACCTAGGGACTTACGTGGGTCAGCAGGAGAGCGGTGCCACCATCAGTCACGCTCTGAGAGAGTGGAAGTTAACGTGGCCTCGGGCGGGGGGTGGGGGGGTTGTAGGTTGGGAGCTGTGCCCGGGTGCCCTGGCTTCATGCCCCGTACTCTCCCCTGCCTCCCGAGGATGGTGGTCTCCCTGCCATTTGACCCCCTCTTTCCTGCACACGCACCCCCAGGCTACCCCCCCCCCCAGCCCGCAGCAGGTGTTTCTATAAGACCAGCAGGCATCATGGAATCCGGTGACCGGGGAGCCTGAGGCCTTGACACTGAGGCCGGGGGTCACAGAGGCATCTTCCCAGCACCCTAGGACCTCCAGGGACAGTGAGAGGGCCACGGAGGCAGGAGGACTGGCCAGGCATGAGGAACAGAGTTGGGAGTTTGTACCGTCCACCTAGAACTCGAAGGAAACTGCTTTTCTCAGGACAGTCCCTCACGGGAAAGCAAGGGACAGCGACCCTACTAGGACAGCGAGCACATGGGGACTCCTAGCGAGGCGGGACGGCATGGCAGAGAGGGCGACGTGGACTTTCTGAGGCTGGCCCCATGCTCTCCGGAACATGAAAGGGGCTTAGGGGACAGGCCGGGACCCAAAACAGGCGTCAGGTTAGGGCTCTGGGCGCTGGACCTCATGCCTCGGGCCCTTGGCTGGGGGAGCCCCTGAGTGTGGGCCACGGTCAGAGGAGGGAGGGCCCCCGCGGCCCTGCCTCTGCCGGGGCCCCACGCCACGCCGCTGCCCCCACAGGTGGAAGAAGGCATGCACCTGCTCATCACGGGCCCCAACGGCTGCGGCAAGAGTTCTCTGTTCCGGATCCTCGGCGGGCTGTGGCCCGCATACGGTGGCGTGCTGTATAAGCCCCCGCCCCAGCGCATGTTCTACATCCCTCAGAGGTGAGGGGGAAGGGGGCCCGGCGCCCAGCTCTGCCCCTGCTCCCCCCTTCTGTGGGCCCCACCGCCCAGGAGCCAGCAGAGCTTGGGGCATCGGGAGAGGACGGCAACATTCTGCCCTGGAGTCCAAGGGCCACAGCGCCTCCACCCACTGCCCCGCCCTCACCTGCCCGCTGGGCGACTCCACTGCATGTGACTGTGTGCACACAGAAGGGGGGGGACCGTGTGTCTGTGCGCGAGTGGGTGTGTGTCTGTGCACGTGCACGAGCGTGCCAGATGTGTGAGCACGCACTTATGCACGCGGGGGGACTGTGCATAGCACGTGGTGCGCGTGCATGGGGGGGGCACGGTGTGAGCACTGCCCGGATCAGTTTGTGGAAGGGCCTGTGGGCTTCGAGTCAGCCCCGAGTCCAGCAGCCAGCGCCCTTGACAGGCCGTCGGTGGGGGTGGGGGCAGAGCCCACTCGGGCACAGGCTGTTGGTGGGGGGAGGGGGTGACAGGACCCACTAGGGCACAGGCCGTCAGTGGGAGGGGGCGGGGAACAGGGTTAACCCTGCCCTTAGCGGACGTGAAGCTTCCCCGCAGGCCCTACATGTCCGTGGGCTCCTTGCGAGACCAGGTGATCTACCCAGACTCTGTGGAAGACATGCGAAGGAAAGGCTATTCGGAGCAGCACCTGGAGGCCATTCTGGACATCGTGCACCTGAACCACATACTGCAGCGGGAAGGGGGTAAGGGAGGGGGTGGCCCGTCCCACCTATCAGCGCCAGGGAGTGAGCCACCTATCAATTGCCCTTTGGCCCAAGACTCAGCCCGGGGACCGGCTGCCACCCCCACCCCTGCCTCCCTCTCGCCCCTGAGGGATAAAGATAGTCCCTGCATCCGAGAGTCCAAAGTGCTAGCGCCCTGGAACGCCCCAGCTGGTGGGCGGAAGTCACGAGGGCAGCCAGGCACAGCGGGAAGCGTGCGATGGGGGTGCTCACTTTTGGCCCGGGACACCTTGTTCAGGCCATCGGGCTCAGGGGCAGGGAGGCTCCTGTGGGCCAGGCAGGGAGCCCAGGCTTTCCCTGACAGTGAAGGAAGCCTTTGGAAGACTCGAGGCAGGGAAGTGACAGGTCTAGCGAGAGGACAGAGCACGGGTGGAACGTGTGCCCAGGGTGTCCGTGCAGAGCGCCTCTAGCACAGGGAGCAGGACACAGCCAGAGGGGACGCTTGCATTCCCGTCTTGAGCCTGGGAGGCGCCATCCCCTGGGAAGCAGACAGCAGGAGTGGAGGGACAAGCTGGTAGCCCAGGGCTGCGGAGCTGCTGGAGGAAAGGGAGGTGGGGCTGGGCTCAATTTTCTTCCTGAAATCTGAGAGCCTGGGCTGCGCTTCCTGCCTCGTCACTTGGGGACAGCTTGGCCGTAAGCAGTGACCTCACCTCTCGAGACTCTTCCCCTGCAAAAGGGGACAGCTCCCTTAGCACCAGCCTGACACAAAATCTGTCTTGTAAGGACTCATAGCAGGTGTTCAGGGCACAGCAGATGATTCATGAGGCTTCTTCCCAGATGTTGTCGCCTGTGTCACAAAGGGGGCTGGAGGTGGTGGATTTGGGAGGGCGGCTCCTCCTGGGCCTACCCTGGTGGCTGTGGTCCCCCCAGGCATCATCCCCGGCTTTCCTGTGTCCTGGTCAGCCCTTTTCTGTTCCAGCGGCCCCGCGCTGGGGGTGCACCCCTCCTCCTGTCTTCTCTGGCACCCCTGAGTGCGCTGGGCCCTTGAGGCCTGCCGTCACAACCTATTAGCACTGAGTTCAGCTGTGAGCAGCAGAACCCCCTTCCCCGAATGAACTGTCGGCAAGATCGTTCACAAGTTTATCTTACCGTGACGTAAAAGTCCTGAGGAAAGCAGGCCACCACTGATGGAGGCAGCCCTGCGCTGTGAAAGGCCCCTCAGGTCGCTCAGCTATGTTAGCCTCTGCCACTGAAGCCACCCCGTGGTCCAAGATGGCTGCTCCAGCTACCACATAACATCCCAGGCCGTGGCTTGGAGAAGGGGGGGAGGGCCAAGGGCACATGCCATGTGTCTTTTAAAGAAAGTTCCAGAAGCTGCCACATGTGTAACACACTTACACGCGTCGGCCAGAAATCAGTCACGCGGTCACCCCTCACCTCCGGGCAAGCTACGGCCTCAAGGCAAGGTATGGAGTAGAGGCTTTCTTGTGGCTGGGCGTGCGCCCTGACAAAACTTCGAGTCCCGAGGGAGGACCGAGGGGAGGTAGTTGCTTCTGCTCAGACTCGCTAAGGCACTGGTGACAGGCAGTGACAAACACCCAGTCCCCGCGGGTGAGGACCCTTCAGGAGACGCTGCTGCAGTCATCCGTGGGGCTGTGCCACGACTGTCTGCACAATCCTGATCACGTCTTTTTGGGCTATTAAAGTCTTACCTCCAGGTAGGTAAGTAGGCAGGACACGCGTACCCAGTGGCCAGCCTTCTCCAAAGTCAAACGTGCCACCGTATTCCACTCTCACTAGCCTCTCCAGCCCCTCCCACGTCCCCCGGGTCTGGGCCCCTGCTGATGCCCAGCCCTTGCTGAATCCAACAGAACCCCCTTGTGCCCCGCCCAGGTTGGGAAGCCGTGTGTGACTGGAAGGATGTGCTGTCGGGGGGTGAGAAGCAGAGAATCGGGATGGCGCGCATGTTCTACCACAGGTGAGCTGGGCTGTCCGCGGCGCGTGGGCTCCCTCCCGCACCGAGCCAGCGGCAGAGCTGAAAGGGCAGCCTGGGTGATCCCAGCGCACTGGGTGGGACAGCCAGGTGCCCCGGGACCATTCGGAGGCCTCACCCCGGGCTCGGATTGGCCCCAAAAAGCAGAATCGGGGGTTTGCACTGGGGCGGGGGGGGGGGCAGGCCAAGGCTTCTGCGAAGGAGGATCCACAGCCTAGCACATTGGGCCCTGCCCCAGGCCCAAGTACGCTCTCCTGGATGAATGCACCAGCGCCGTGAGCATCGATGTGGAAGGCAAGATCTTCCAGGCGGCCAAGGACGCTGGCATTGCGCTGCTCTCCATCACCCACCGGCCCTCCCTGTGGTAGGTGCCCTCCCTTCCCGCCTGCATTCGGCACCCCCGGGGACATGGCAGTGGGGCGGGAGGAGGGTGCCAAGTGTCTCCTGCCGAACAGCCTCTGCCCCTCCGCCCCCGTCCCTCTCCCGGCCTAGGAAGTACCACACGCACTTGCTGCAGTTTGATGGGGAGGGTGGCTGGAAGTTCGAGAAGCTAGACTCCGCCGCTCGCCTGAGCCTGACTGAGGAGAAGCAGCGGCTTGAGCAGCAGCTGGCCGGCATTCCCAAGATGCAGCGGCGCCTCCAGGAGCTCTGCCAGATCCTGGGCCAGGGCTCTGGGGTCCTCCAGGGTGCCGCCTCTCCCTGAGCCCCGGGACCACGTGGAGGAAACAGCAGCACCCGGCCGCTCACCCCTCCAGCCAGCCCTGCCGCAGGCCCACCCCGCATGCCTTTCCCTCCCGGGCCTCCTGGCTGCCAGCGAAAGCACGCACCTGTCCCTGCGCCCCCTTCCCCGGGCCGGGCGGGTGATCCTTTCTTCTCTTCCAGGAGGGGGTGGGGGTGGAGGTGACACCCCCAGCTCGCACTGCCGGCCAGACTGTGCAGAGCCTGGCATTTGTGGGGCCCTGCCCTCCTGACACCGTGGTCCCCCTTATTCCCTCCTCTTCAGTCCCTCGGAGACCCCACGAGGTCCCCCCGGATGGCCCACCGAGGCTCCCATCCCACGGGATGCCCTTCCTGCCATAGGAACGGGCGAATGGGGCCCACAGCCAGAAGGGGCCCCCAGTGTGAACCCCTTCTCCCCACCAGTTGTTTCCAGGAGCCCTTGGGAGGAAGCGCACAGTATTTCTTAGCAAGCGATGACAAGAATGTGGTCCCTGTCCTCCTCGGCCCCTAGCCTTCTTTCCTTCTACAAGCTAATTTATTGGATCCCTGTTTGTAGCCATCTCGATTGCCAACATGAGCACCCTGCCAGCAGCAGAGGTGGCCCAGGCCACGGTCCTTCCGCAGGTGGCCTAGCCATTGAGCCAGCCCCCAGAGGCCCTGTGCCCCACCAGCCCACACTGCCGGCCACCTCCGGGGGGGTGGGGGTTGCAGACCAACTGAATGGGGGATGACTGCTGGGGCTGCCGGGCATGAGGGCACCTCTGTGCCCAGCTCAGTGCCAAAGAGGGGTCAGCCAGGGGAGCTGTCTCTGCAAAGCCAGCACCTACCCAAGAGGGAGACCCCACCACAGCCACCACCGCATGTGCCTTTCCAGGCCCTCAGCCCTCTGGCCGGGGAGCCTCCCTCAGTCCCTCAGTAAAAGCCTCCCACAGAAAGTGCAGTGGTGTCGCCTAGCCTCTTTGTGCGGCAGGGCTTGGGGGAGAGGCGGAGCAGGCATCAGGTCGCCTGGGCTCGAAGAATAAACTTGACCTCCACCCAAACGCACAGCTCGGCGTAGTCTCCTGGGGACATGCCCAGGAGGGAGATTTAGCAACATCTCCCAGACATAATGGCTGAGCGCCAACCGGAGTGCGGTGCAATCCCGACCTCACAGCGCTGGGGGGGAGGGGAGGGGACTGACGCCCAGTCCCTGCAAAGTGGGCAGAGGGAGGGGGCCACAGAGGAGAAAGCGTCCCGACGCTGCTGGCCTCCGGGCGGCAGGGAAAAGATGGTTCCAGACCTTCTAGGAGGAGGGAAGGCTTGTGCAAAAGCCCAGAGGTGAATCAGGAGCCAGACGGGACGTCAACGTGATGCGGAGGGCAGAGGGAGGGAGGGGCTGGGGCCACGCTGGGGAGCCTGGACTTACCTCGGAGGCTACGGCGAAGCCAGCAAAGGGTTTCCAGCAGGAAAGAGGGAGGCGGCCCGCAGCTCCGCTTATGGCAGGTGTGTGAAGGGCTGTTTGGAAGGAGGCAAGAGCGCACAGCTTGGTCCCCGTCCCCTGCGGGTAGCAAGGGAAATGGGGCTCCCATACCACCCAGCACGTCCACTCCTGGCTTAAACCCAAGCCAACTGAAAACAGATGTTCAATCAAACACTTAGATGTGAACGTTCATAGCAGTGGTGTTGATGATAATCTGCAAGCAGAAACAACCCAGAAGCCCATCAACATGAACGGACACACAGAATGCAGTCTGTCCGGGCGACGGCGGCGACTCGGCCGGAACGAGGAATGCGGTTCTGACCCCTGCCACAACAGGACCTGGAGGGCGGGGTGGAGTGAGAGCAGCCGCACACAGAAGCCCGCATGGTGCGTGATTTCACGGACGGGAAATGTCCAGAACGGGCAAATCCGCGGAGGCCGAACGCCGACGGGTGGGTGCCAGCGGCCGGGGAGGTAGGAAATGGAGGGACTGCATAAGGAACATGGGCTTTCCTTTTGGGGTGGGGTTCTGGAACTGTAGAGGTGATGGTCACTGTACCGAGTGCCCTTTAAAAGGGTGAATTGTAGGTCATGTGAATTTCACCTCAGAAAATAGATCTGTAGATAATACGTGATAGATACATTGATTGATTGATGATAGCTGGATGATGCATGATCGATAGGTAATAGAGAGATGATATATACAGAGAGATGATGGATGATAGATAAAGGTAAAAGCCCTTAAAGCACCACTTTAAGCAGCCCAGGCAAGATGTGCTGACGCTTCAGATCCTGGATATATAAGAGCGAGATTAGAAGAAAGTCAAGATGCATGGGGGTTGGGGATCAGTCTCGGGGGGAGGTAGACAGGGATAGTCAAGATGACCCTTGGGCTCTGGCTGACGTGGCCTGGTGGGTGATGGCAGCCTTCGCTGAAGGAGGGCAGGTGGCGGGTGAAGATATGAGGAGCCTGGGGAGGAGGTGCTCCTCACTATGCTTGGTAGCTCAAAGAGACAAAACTTGTGGGACTAGGGGTGCCTGGGTGGCTCAGTCCACCAAGCTCTGACTTCGGCTCAGGTCATGATCTCGCGGTTCATGGGTTCTAGCCCCACATCGGGCTCTGTGCTGTTGGCACGGAGTCTGCTTTGGATTCTCTGTCCCCCTCTCTCTGTCTCTCTCCATCTCTCTCCCTCTCTCAAAAATAAACAAACACCGGGGCGCCTGGGTGGCGCAGTCGGTTAAGCGTCCGACTTCAGCCAGGTCACAATCTCGCGGTCCGTGAGTTCGAGCCCCGCGTCGGGCTCTGGGCTGATGGCTCGGAGCCTGGAGCCTGTTTCCGATTCTGTGTCTCCCTCTCTCTCTGCCCCTCCCCCGTTCATGCTCTGTCTCTCTCTGTCCCAAAAATAAAATTTAAAAAAATGTTGAAAAAGAAAAAAAAAAAAATAAATAAACAAACATTAAAGAAAGAAAGAACTTGTAACGCTATAGGAAAAATTGAACACGCTTCATTAATGGACATCGCAAAACTAGAGACTACACATTCTTTTCAAGTTCACCTTGAACATTTACTAAAACTCATCATGTCCCAGGCCGCAAAACGAGCTGCAACAAATACTAAAAGAATTGGTATTGTACAAATGACGTTCTCAAACTGTGAGAGAATAAAATCCTAAGTCCGTAACACAACTAAGTCCTCTCATATATTTGGAAATTTTAATGTACAAATGTAAATTTTAAAATACACTTCCACCTAACTGGCGCAAGAAGAATTATAATGAAATTCTAAAAACGGAAGTGAGCAACAGCGAAAACACTACGTATGAAAACTTACGGGATGTATAGCTCGAGCAGTGCTTAGGAGGAAATGTATAGCCTTAAAGAGCTTAAGATGAGCACAACTCAGGAAGCTAGAAAAACCACGGTAGAATAAACGCTAAGAAAGCAGACCAAAGGAAATCACGGAGACAGCAGAAATTAATGAAATGGAAAAAAGAAAGATCAATAAAACGCAAAGTGTGTTCTCTGAAACTCGTAAAATAAACAAGTCTCTGGCCAGAACGGAAGGAGAGAAGTTACGAGGGAGCCTGAGCACCTGGGGAGTCCTGGCTCGACAAATCTGGTGCAAATGACACTAAGGGGATGACCAAGGTGGAAAGGAATGAACTCACCACAGAAATGGGATGGGTGCCTACCAAGGATGTTTTAGAAGCTGGAGGACAGGTGGGGGAGTAACAGGTGATTCAGGAGACCAGAGCAAAGTTTTAAAACTGCAGGAAGAGGCAGCCAGGAGCAGGGGCTGGTTTGCAGAAGACCTGGAGGCATGAGATCTCTCAGAAGAAAATATGTGTGCATGCTCGGTCAGGGGTGGGGGGGGATTGATGGAAAATCTGTATAGGAAGCTGCTTGATCTTAAACACACACACACACACACACACACATATAAAGAAGCTGCAGGGGCCTGGGTGTCTCAGTCGGTTAAGCGTCAGCCTCTCGATTTCGGCTCAGTCCTTGATCTTGTGGATGGTGAGATCGAGCCCCAAGTTGGGCTCTGCACTGACAGCGCCGGGCTTGCTTCGGATTCTCTCTCTCTCTCTCTCTCTCTCTCGATAAATAAATATTTTTTTAAAATAAAATAAGGGGCACCTGGGTGGCGCAGTCGGTTAAGCGTCCGACTTCAGCCAGGTCACGATCTCGCAGTCCGTGAGTTCGAGCCCCGCGTCAGGCTCTGGGCTGATGGCTCAGAGCCTGGAGCCTGTTTCCGATTCTGTGTCTCCCTCTCTCTCTGCCCCTCCCCCGTTCATGCTCTGTCTCTCTCTGTCCCAAAAATAAATAAAAAATGTTGAAAAAAAAATTAAAAAAAAAAAAAATAAAATAAAATAAAATAAAATAAAATAGGGGCGCCTGGGTGGCGCAGTCGGTTAAGCGTCCGACTTCAGCCAGGTCACAATCTCGCGGTCTGTGAGTTCGAGCCCCGCGTCAGGCTCTGGGCTGACGGCTCGGAGCCTGGAGCCTGTTTCCGATTCTGTGTCTCCCTCTCTCTCTGCCCCTCCCCCGTTCATGCTCTGTCTCTCTCTGTCCCAAAAATAAATAAAAAATGTTGAAAAAAAAATTTAAAATAAAATAAAATAAAGGGGCACCTGGGTGGCGCAGTCAGTTAAGCATCTGACTTTGGCTCAGGTCATGATCTCACTGTTCCAGGGTTCCAGCCCCACCTTGGGATCTCTGCTGTCAATGCAGACCCCACTTCGTATCTTTTGTCTCCCGCTCTCTCTGCCCCTCCCCTGCTCATGCTCTCTCTCCGTCTCTCTCAAGACGGAATACACACAAAATGAAATAAAATGAAATAAAATATTAAAAAAAAAAATAAAGAAACTGCTAGACGCTCACATCCTTGCCCCACCTCTTGCAGAAGACCAGACTTCACCCTTGATGTAGTTAGGACAGAAGGCCCGTGCAAATGGAAGCTAAAGTCACGGTGAAATATCCCTGTATTCCCACTGATTGGCAGAAATTAGAAAGTGTGACTGCCCTGGGCACTGGCGATGCTATGGGGCAGCAGGAACTCTTACAGTGCGGCGCGGAGCGGAGGGTGCTATGTGAAAACGATCTGTCCTTATCCAGTAGACTTAAAGATGTACATATGTATGACCTAAGGATGTCACCCTGGGCACATCCTGGAGAAGCTCTTTTACAAATAAACCAGATGGTTTACAAATAAACCATCTTATAACAAGCCAAAGCCAGAAATGAGCCAAGCGTCCAGTAGCAGGAGAATAAACACGGTATGTTAGAGTCAAAGGACAGGAAACTATTCGGCAATAAGAGTGCCATCCTTGCTCAGGGACCATGCCAATCTCTGTATCGCGCCAATTTCAGCGTATGTGCTGCCGCAGCGAGCCCTCGGCAATAAGAGTGAGGAAACCACAGCCCCGTGCAGCAGTCTGGACTCTGTCACAAGTGTGATATGGGATTAAAGCGACAAGTTACAGAAAATTGCATCTGGTACGATTCCCTTTATATAAAGTGCAGAATATACAAAACTAAATCATACTGTTTCAGCATAATTCATATTTGGGATAAGTATAAAGAAGAACAAGGAAGGGCGCCTGGGTGGCTCAGTCGGTTGAGCGTCCGACTTCGGCTCAGGTCATGATCTCACGGATCGTGAGTTCGAGCCCCACATCGGGCTCTGTGCTGGCAGCTCGGAGCCCGGAGCCTGCTTCGGATTCTGGGTCTCCCTCTCTCTGTCTCTGCCCCTCCCCCGCTCATGCTCTGTCTCTCTCTCTCTCAAAAACAAATAAACATAAAAAAAAGAAAAACATGGAGGGATTGTGGTTACCTCCATTGAGGGAGGAGGAGGGTACTTGGGGGCTTCAGAGGCTTTGGGAGTGCAGTCCTCCAGGGGATGGCGGGGATGTAGGCGTAGCGCTTTATCGTCATTCTCTACACAGTCCACAGAACTGGTGTGTTCTCTTGTGTACGTATTACGTCGCATAAGATGAAGCCTGCCATTTTTACAAGCCAAAGATAGCTGGATATTAAGCAATTCCATCTGCTTTTGCCCTACCAAATTTCGTAATAATAAAACCAAAAGACTTTATCCTAACAAATGCAAAATTGTGACGAAAGGGGCATGCTCCTAATAAAATACGTTTATCAAAAACTAAGTCGAAGTAGAAAAACTCATGCAAAAGTTCACATGGACTCTCAAGGGACCCCAAACAGCCAAAACAATTCTGAAAAAGAAGCACAAAGTTGGAGGAGTCACACTTCCTGATTTCAAAACATGCTGCAGGAAGCGAAATCGTGTGGTGTGGCATGAAGACAGACAGACAAACCGACAGGACAGAACACAGACCCCAGAATAAATCCTGACAGAGAAGGTCAGACGATCTTCGAAAGGGTGCCGAGACCACTCAGTGGGGGAAAGGATGATCTCTTCAACAGACAGAGCTGGGAAACCGGACATCCACATGCAGAAGAATGAAGTTGGACCCTTACCTTACATCGTGCACATACACCCATCCAACATGGCTTAAAGGCCTAAATGTAAGACCTAAGACTATAAAACTCCCGGGGCGCCTGGGTGGCTCAATCGGTTTAGCGTCCGACCCCTGATTTTGGCTCAGTTCGTGATCTCAGGGAGCCTGGGTGGCTCTGTCCGCTAAGTGACCCACTCTTGACTCGGCTCTTTGACTCACGATCTCACGGTCCATGGGTTTGAGCCCAGTGTCGGGCTTGGTGCTGACAGCATGGAGCCTGCTTGGGATTCTCTCTCTCCCTCTCTCTCTCTGCCCCCTCCCTGCTCTCTCTCTTTCTCTTTGCCTCTCTCTCTCTCAAAATATAATGAATAAACTTGAAAAAGAACGGAAAATATCAGGTGTTGGCAGGGATGTGAAGAAATTGGAAACGTGTGCACTGTTGGGAGTTATAAAATGGTGCAAGCGCCATGGAAAACAGTATGAAGGTTCCTGAAAAAATTTAAACTAGAACCACTACGTGATCCCGCAATCCTACTTCTGGATATATATCCAAAGGAGTTGAAAGCAGAGATTTTTGTACGTCCATGATCATGGCGGCATTATTCACAATGGCCAACCTCAGCAGCCACCAGCTGATGAACGGATGAACAAAATGCGGTCTATCCATGCAACACTACTTTCCTAAAACAGGAAGGAAATCCTGTCATAGGCTACTGCATGCATGAACCTTGAGGACATTATGCCAAGTGAAATAAGCCAGGCACAAATGACAAATACTGTATGATTCCACTTCTACAAGGAATCTAAAGGGATCAAATTCATAAAAATGGAAAATAAGATGATAGGTGCCAAGGACTGGAGAGGGGGGCAAAAGGAGAGTTGTTAATGGGTATAGAGTTTCAGCTTTGCAAGATGAAAGTTCTGGAGATCTGTTTCATAACAATGTAAGTGTACTTAACATACTGAACTGTATACCTAGAATGGTTCGGATGGTAAACTTTATGAATTTTCTATCACAATATTGACTCAAGAAAAAGCAGAAAACCTGAACAGTCCCATAATTATTAAAGAAATTGGATAGGTCGTTTAAAATGTACGGATGGGGGTGTCCAGGTGGCTCAGTTGGTTAGGCATCTGACTCTTAATGGCGGCTCATGAGAGTTCATGATCTCACTGGTTTGTGAGATCGAGCCCCAGACGGGCTCTGCACTAACAGTCCAGAGCCCGCTTAGGATTCTCTGTCTCCCTCTCTCTGCCCCTCCCCTGCCCATTCTCTCTCTCTCTCTCTCTCTCTCTCTCTCAAAAATAAACATTTCTTAAGGTTAAAATGTATGGAAAGAGGGGCAAAAGACTGCAAAAACAAGGTTTATAGATGAATTCTATCAAATCTTCAAGAAACTAATAACTCTCTCTCTCAGATCACTAGTCCCAAGGAACAGAAAAGGCAAAATGCTCTCCCAACACATTTTATGATGCTCTATATCAAAACTCAACAAGGATAATACAAGACGGAAGAAAGAAAGAAAGAAAGAAAGAAAGAAAGAAAGAAAGAAAGAAAGAAAGAAAGAAAGAGGAAGAAAGGAAAGAAGGAACACAGGCAGGAAGGGAGAGAGAGAGAAAGGGAGGAAGGAAGAAAGGCCAATCCCGAACTATATATGAAAAGAATACACCATGACAAGGTTGAGTTTAGCCCAGAAAACGTAAAAGTGGTTTAACATTAGAGAATCAATTACTGTAATTCACCATATTAACAGGCGAGAGGAAGAAACTCCTGTTACCATCTCAATACACTGAGAAAAAGCATTCGATAAGAATTGAACACATAGCAAACTAGGACCGAAAGGGAGTCTCCTTACTCTCATAAAGGCATCTAGCAAACACCGCCTGCAAACATCCTACTTAACGGTTAAACTGAGAACATTCTTTCTGCTTTGATTCCATGTTGTACTATCCAGGGAAGGAAGCGAAAGAAAAGAAACTACAGTTAAAAGGACTGGAAAATGGGAGAAGATATTTGCAAATGACATTAGATAAAGGGTTAGTCTCCAAAATCTATAAAGAACTTATCCAACTCAACATCCCCCCGCAAAAAAATAAATAAATAAATAAAAAATAATAATAATAATCGAGTGAAGAAATGGGCAGAAGACATGAATAGGCACTTTTCCAAAGAAGACATCCGGATGGCCAACAGACACATGAAAAGATGCTTGACTTCACTCATCATCAGGGAAATACGAATCAAAGCCACACTGAGATACCACTTCATGCAGGTCAGAGTGGCTAAAGTTAACAACTCAGGAAACAAGAGATGTTGGCAAGGATGTGGAGAAAGGGGAACCGTCGAGCACCGTTGGTGGGAATGAAAACTGGTACAGCCACTCTGGAAAACAGTACGGAGGCTCCTCAAAAAGTTACAAATAGAACTACCCTACGACCCAACAATTGCACCACTAGGCATTTATCCACGGGATACAGGGGTGCTGTTTCGAAGGGACACACGCACCCCCATGTTTATAGCAGCACTATCAACAATAGCCAAAGTATGGAAAGAGCCCAGATGTCCATCGACGGATGAATGGATAAAGGAGATGTGGTTCATATAGACAATGAAATGAAATGTTACTCAGCCACCAGAAAGAATGAAATCTTGCCATTTGCAATGACATGGATGGAGCTAGAGAGTATAATGTTAAGCTAAATAAGTCAGTCAGAGAAAGACAAATACCATATGATTTCACTCATATGTGCAATTTAAGAAACAAAACAGGTGAACATATGGGAAGGGAGGAAAAAAAGAGAGAGGGAAACAAACCATAAGAGACTCAACGATAGGGAACAAACTGAGGGTTGATTGCAGGGAGGGGGTGTGGGGGAGGGGAAAATGGGTGATGGGAATGACGATGGGCACTTGTTGGGATGAGCACTGGGTATTGTATGTAAGTGATGAATCATTGAGTTCTACTCCTGAAACCAACATGACACTATAGGTTAACTAACTAGAGTTCAAATTAACATTTTGAGAAAAAAAAAAAAAGGACTGCAAAAGAAGAAACAAAGTAGTCACTAGGCAGATGACATGATTGTATAAATAGAAAACAAACAGAATCCACAAAAGGATTCCAAAAAGCATTACTAGACGTAATACCAGCAGCACAATCAGAAGGTAAATTAAAAAGAAGACAGCATTTATCATGGTATGAGACATCTAACAAATGATGCGCATGTCCTTTGGGGAAATATGTATTTAAAGGACCTTATTAAATAGAGATACGCTATGTTCATAGACGGGGAAACAAAATTTTAGAGGTAGCTAGTCTCCAAAGGGTTTCAAAATGGAACAAAATCTCTATTTACCCCTTCAAAAAAATCCCAACAGAGTTTTTCCTGGAACTTGACAAACTGTTTCTTAAACTTAAAAAAAATTTTTTTTTAAATGTTTATTTTTGAGAGAGACAGAGTGCAAGCGGGGCCGGGGCAGAGAAAGAGGGAGACACAGAATCCGAAGTGGGCTCCAGGCTCCGAGCCGTCAGCCCAGAGCCCGACGCGGGGCTCGAACCCACAAACTGTGAGACCATGACCTGAGCCGAAGTCGGATGCTCAACCGACTGAGCCACCCAGACGCCCCTGTTTCTTAAACTTTTAAGGAAAACTAAAGGGTCTAGTATAGGCAAGATAATTTTGAAAGATGATGAGAAGAAGGAGCAGCCAACTGAGGGGGAGAGCGAAGGAGAAGAAAAAGGAGGAAGAGAAGAAAAAGAAGCTTTCAAGCTTTAGTAAGTTTAACAGAGGTAGATAAATCAAACCAAAAGGACAGAAGAGAGAGCCACGGCCACATAGGCTTGGGACAGTCAGTGGAGCTGGGTGGGCTGAACATGGGGGCAAGGAGGACAGCCCCCCATGTGGAAAAGGAGAAGGTACATGCAAACAAACCCATTCCGGAGGGACGGAAGGATACCTGAGTAGGAAATTATGGCGGTGGCACATGGCCTGTGACCCGGCGAGCCTCCTGCCAGCGTCTGGAGAGTCTGGCACTGGGAAAGCAGTCAGTGCCAGGACGCCGGGCATGACACCACCAGGCGCTTGGACCAGCGACGGCCGCCTCCCCACCCCTCGAGGGGACGCTGATAAATGCACCATCGGCAAGGATCAGCACAAATACATCTCCCCAGGGCCATGGTGAGGGGAAGGGGTCATCGGCAGAAGGAAGCCCACCACACGGCTCCCTTTCTAGGAGATTTCAAGCGCACAAAACCTGGAAACATCCTCCATGGTTGCCACCAAATTCAGGCTCGGGGCCGCCACCTGCTCCGGATGGCCTTGCAGGCCATATGCGCGCAAAGCTATTCAAAATCGTGTTGCGCGGGGCGCAGACATGGCTCAGTCGGTTGAGCGTCCGACTTCGGCTCAGGTCATGATCTCACGGTTGGCAGGTTCGGGGCCCCGGGTCGGGCTCTCTGCTGTGGGCAGGGAGCCAGCTTTGGATCCTCTGTGCCCCTCTGTCTCTGCCCCTCCCCTGGTTGTGGTCTCTCTCTGTCTCTCTCAAAAATAAACTTACAAAAAGCGGTGCCGTGCAACTACAGGTTTATTTTCTTCTGTGGAAAGGTAGGAAAAACGTTGCCATTGCTGAGATGGAAGATGTCTTTCCCGAGGTCAGTCAGGACATACGTGTGTGTGAGGTGCAGAGGCGGAGGGGTGGATAGGGTTGGGAGGTTGGGGGGCCGGCTGGCTCCGGGGCTGCTGGGGGACGGTCTTTCCAGTCTTACTGTTCAGAGCTCTGCCCTTGTGTCCTCCCCACACACACTGTCCCTCCCCAACAGCCTGGCCCTCCTGGGGCTCCTAGATCCCTCCCCGGCCCCCTGTGGGCACCTCGTCTTCCCCCTGGGAGGGCGCGGAGAGGGAGGCAGTAACATATTGAGCACCTGTGCTCCACATCCGCGGGCCCTCGGGCTCAGGGTCACTCACCTGCCTGGACGCCCCTGGTCTTGCTTCCAAGTCCCCTCTAGCGACACACATCCATCCCAGTGCCCCAGTCCCCTTGAGCCGAGCTTCTCACACTAACACCCCAACAACTCCATCGGCCATCTCTCACCTCATAGGCCCTTCAGTCCTCTCGTCCTACCCTGCAGCGCCCACCCCTCCACCCGCACCTCTGCCCTGCAGGGAGCCACTTTCCTGCAGAAAGGGCCCAGGGGTCCCCCGGATTGTCCTGCCCGCACTGCCTACACCCCATGGAACACCAGGTCTCCAGGATTCTGCCCCCTCTGGCACATCTGGAGCATACCCGCCTCTCCACGTGCCCATGGCCACCACTGGTCCACATTCTCCCACGCTCTCCACCCAGGGCCACCAGCTTACACTTGTCCAAATTCCGAGCTATTTACAAGGTCATGGTGACTTTTGCCGTAAGTCTAAGTTCTCCCTGATTGGCTGACCTCTGCATCCCGTTCGACGAAAACTGTGCTCCAGGCACGGGGAGGCACGTGCGCCTATGTCACCTGCAGGCCTGGCATCGGGCAGTCCCCATCTCCCCTGCTGCCCAATGCCTGCCTTGGTTCATAGTTCAGGGCCACGTGGCCTGCTGGTTAAGTGCAGGGGCCCTACAGTCGACTCTTAGCCTTGCCATTAACTAGCCCTGCAACTTTGTGCAAGTTTCCTAACCTCTCATGCCTCAGTTTCCCCACCTGTGAACTGTAGAAAATCAGGGTACCCCTTCTGGGGTCATGGTAAGGGGTGAATGAGATCACACACGCAGAACACTTAGAGCAGCCCTGATGGTCAAGAGGACATCAGAAGTAGCAGAAATCTGTGGTTCAAGGTCAGCTTAAATCTCACTTCCTCTGTGAAGCTCTCCCTGATGCCCCGAGCCCCCGGAAGACTTGCCTCCTCTCCCTCCCACACGAGGTGTCCTCCAGAGATGAGCTGTTCCATCGGTGGGCACGTAGTTCTGCCCCCCCCCCCCAGGCCCGGGACAGACACCCTTGGATCAGGTGGCAGTGGGCTTTGTCTCTGAACGGCGCCACTGTGAGGCCCAAGACCGGCACCTGGTAGGCGCTACGGAATGCCTGCCTGCCCACCCAACGGGAGGGCACTGCCCGCTCTCACCTGCTCCAGCCAGGTGCCCACCGAGGCCAGCAGAGGGCAGCAACGCCCTGCCCTGCACCAGCAGGCACAGGGGCGGGCGGGGAGGGGCTGGGCCGCCCAGGCAGGCCCCGCCGGGAGAAGTGGGGTTGGGCGCGATTGCGTTGTGGGGAGGGAGGCCAGGGCTGTGCTGGGGACGCACTTCGGGCACTGCCAGCTGCTCTTCAACCCTTGCCAGCGGCTCACCCAGGTAGGCAGGAACTGGGGCTGGCGAGGACGCGGGGTGCAAGGGACGTTGGGTCGTGGGGTGCTGCCTTGGGGCGTGCTGGGTCTGGGAGAAGCCGGGGGTCTGCAGGGCCCGCTCGCCGGAGAGGGCAAAGGCCATCAGGCGCCCCGATCCAACACCTCCCGAGGCCTTAGGGGCACGGCACCCCCTGAGGGGGGCGCCCTGGAGCTGGGAGGTGGGACCCCAGGCTTCTACCCCCCAAATGGGAAAGCTGGCGGGGCTGGGGGCAGGGGGCAGGGTAGGGAGAAGGCCCGCCTGGCTCCCCACCCCCACAGCCACCCAACCGGCCCGACCGGGTGGCAGTGAGCCCCGCTGCCACCACCTTGCCCCGAAGCTGCTGCTGTGGTGCACAGTGGAGAAAGTGGGCACCCCACCCCGCGTGCACCTGCCCCCGCGCCACATCCCAGGGCCCCTGCTCTGCCAGCCTGGGATGAAGACGGTGCCCTGTGAGGTTGGCCGGAGAGCCAGCTGCCGGTCGCCACTCCCTTCCCACCCCCTCCTGCGCCCCACACGCAGAGGGGACCTCTAGGCCCATCTCGGGCCCGTGTTTCCCCGGGCTAGGGAAACCAGTTGCCATGACTGAGGCTAAGTACTGGGTTCCTGGGGGCCATGCCCCCACCCCCTCGTGCGCATCCCCTCTGCCTCAGCCCCCCCACACACACACAGCCCCCCCCCCACGGGCACCGCCCCCTACCATCATGTTGCACCTGGCACGACTTTCCCAGTCCCCCGGGGCGGGGCTGGATGGACACAAGTCACTTGCTCTCTGGACAGTCTTATTCCGGGCCAAGGGGGTGGGGGGGGTGCAAGGTCTCCTGGACGGGCTGCCTTTGTCCTGGCATCTCCCGGCCCCCAGCCTGGACAAAGGCAGGCATTGAGGGCCAGGACTGGCACTTCGACCGGGCACCAAGGCTACCAAGGATGAGGCTGGCATCGCAGGGGCTCAGCGCCCTGACCTTCCCGTGGGGGCCCAGTGGCCTACCCTGTGCCCTTCACAGGGACCCGGGGGGCGGGACACAGAGGCGCACGCTGGCTGGCACGGGGCGGGAGTGGGCCGGGGCCGGCCGTGTGGGTCTCATTTTGCTGGCTCGAAGAAACCCTGTCCTTTGTCCCCAGGTCCCGGGGGGTGTCTCTCTGGGGGTGGGGCGTGGCGGGGAGCCCCCCAGCCCGAACAGCCCGGGTGGGGGTGAGAGCACCAGACAGTGAGTCCCTGGCCCAGGCCCGCGGACAGAGGGGACATTGTTGGGGTGGAGGCGGGGCTGCCTTGGCCCGGCCACTATTCACAAAGCTGCCAGCTGCGGTGGAGCCCAGCCGCCGGGTCCTTGGCCCCCCTGGCCTCCCTCCTCCCCCGGGGCCGAGGCTCCAGTGTCTCCCTCCCACTCAGGACAATGCCCCCCACAGCCGCCTTGTGCCCGTCGCCGCCGCCCCGGGCCGGCCGAACTGAGGAGATGGGCCTCCCTCGGCGCCACGCTGCCCAGGAGACCCCTCTGTCGCTCCCCTTCGAGGCGGTAAGCGCCTGGGTCCCCCGTCCACAGACGTGGTGCCAGGGGCGGGGGGCGGGGGTGCGAGGCAGGGCAGGCACAGTGGTCCAGGGGAGCCCGGGCGCGGGGCTCCCGTGCACCGCATCTGTTCCCCTCACCCACACAGCCCGGGCCTGGCCGCCGAGATCCCGGGTCCACAGGAAACGCCCCTGTCCCCAGGCCAGGCCTGACCTTCCTGTCTGTGTCCCTGAGATAAGGGGCTCCGGGGCCTTCCTCGGGGCTCTGCCTCCAGCCGGCACACCCGCCGGGGCCCGGGCTGGCGTCTCTGCTGCCAAGCCGCAGGGCACCCAGGGACAGCGGGCCATGCCCAGCTGCGCAGGACCCCAGCCCAACTTAGGACCTGGACTCTGTCCCCTTCTCTGCGGCTCTGAGCCCGGGGGCTCTGCGTGGTGAGCCGGCACTTCCTGTCGCCTCGTCACCTGGCAGCCGTGGGGACCCGAGGTTGTGGAGCAGGGGCCGGGACGCGGGGCGGCCTCCTCTGGAGGCTCGGGGCCCCCACAGGCCCAAGGGAGATAGCTTTAGCGTGAGTTCCGAATGGCTCCACATGGGTGGGGGGGGGGGGCTGCCCAGGCCTGGCTTCGCCCCTGAGTGCCCTCTCCTCAGGCAGGCTCACCCTTCTCTCTCTCTCTCTCTCTCTCTCTCTCTCTCACGCCTGCACATCAGCACCCCGGGGCTGGGGCCCCTGCTCTACCCTTGCACCCAGTGTCGTCTCTCGGTGCTTCCCCACGGCCTCCCCAAGTGCCCACTCTGGCTGGCTCCCAGATGTCCCCCAGTCCCCGCTCTGACCCCCTCCCAGCCCTCTCCTCTGCCCTGCCTCCATTGCCACGTGATCGGGGAAGGGACAGAGAGACAGAGAGGGAGACTCAGAATCTGAGGCAGGCTCCAGGCTCCGAGCTGTCAGCGCAGAGCCCGACGCGGGGCTCGAACCCGCGAACCTCGAGATCGCGACCTGAGCCAAAGTCGGACGCTCAGCTGGCTGAGCCACCCAGGCGCCCTGGAGAGGGTCCCTCTTTACATCTGGCCCTGCCTGCCCAGGGCGAGGTTTCTCTCCACGCCGTCGCCGTCTCTCTCGTGCTGTGGCTGTCCCCCACCTTGCATGGTGGCCCGGCTCCCCTTGCCCCCAGGCTGACAACTGCCACCAGCCTTTGTTCTATGTCCCTGTCCTCTTCCTTGTCTTTCCCTCCCCTTCCCCCTTGCCTGGCTGCCGCAGCCTCTCTGCCTCCCCTGGTGTCTCCCCATCAGCACCTCCCGCTTCTCCCCTGCCCCTCCCTCCTCTCCCGCCCTTTCCCCTCTCTCACTGCCCCTCCGTGGCTCAGAGTCCTTCTGTTTTGTTCTTGTGCCTTTTCAGGACCCGCCTTCAACATTGTCCTTCAACAATGTAGATGCTTAAGACGTAGGAGATGAGAGAAATTCTTTCCTCGGGCACACGTGTGTGTGCCCCCCAGCCCACCCTCTCCCCATCTCGTGGATACTCTCTCTGTGCCTCTCTCTGTCTCTCTCTCTGCCCCTTTTCTCCCTGTCTCCCTCTGTCTCTCTCTCTGTCCTCTGCCTCCCTTCCTATCTGTCTCCCTTCTGGAACCTCCTCTTCCTCTGGTGCTCTCTCCACCCCTCTTCGTCGGTGTCTTTCACTGCCCTGACACGTGCGGGCGTGGGGTGTGGAGGCCGGTGCTCTCCCCCCCGCCCCCCACCCGACCAGGCCTCGCTTGGCTCCGCTCTCCCCCCAGGTACCTGTGATGGCTCCCCGGCCTCCCCTTGGGCCCCACCTTCTGCTCATGCTGCTGCTGTGCCCGCCACCGCCCCTGGCCGAGGCCCGTCACTTCTCCGCACCCAACACCACCTTCAACCACTTGGCCCTGGCCCCTGGCCGTGGCACCCTCTATGTGGGCGCCGTGAACCGCCTCTTCCAGCTCAGCCCCGAGCTGCAGCTGGAGGCCGTGGCTGTCACCGGCCCTGTGTTCGACAGTCCCGACTGCGTGCCCTTCCGTGACCCAGCGGACTGCCCACAGGCCCGGCTCACCGACAACGCCAACCAGCTGCTGCTGGTGAGCGGCCGGGCCGGGGAGCTCGTGGCCTGCGGGCAGGTGCGGCAGGGCGTGTGTGAGAAGCGGCGCCTTGACGATGTGGCCCAGGTGCTGTACCAGGCCGAGGACCCTGGCGACGGGCAGTTCGTGGCCGCCAACGCCCCGGGGGTGGCCACGGTGGGCCTGGTGGTGCCTACGCCAGGCCGGGACCTCCTGCTGGTGGCCAGAGGCCTGGCGGGCAAGCTGTCGGGAGGGGTGCCGCCCCTGACCGTGCGCCAGCTGGCCGGGCCGCAGCCCTTCTCCAGCGAGGGCCTGGGCCGCCTGGTGGTGGGCGACTTCTCGGACTACAACAACAGCTACGTGGGGGCCTTTGCCAACGCCCGCTCCGCCTACTTCGTCTTCCGCCGCCGGGGCGCGCGGGCGCAGGCCGAGTACCGCTCCTACGTGGCCCGGCTCTGTCTCGGGGATGCCAACCTTTACTCCTACGTGGAGGTGCCCCTCACCTGCCAGGGCCAGGGCCTCATCCAGGCTGCCTTCCTTGCCCCGACCACCTTGCTGGGGGCATTTGCCGCAGGCCCCAGCGGGGCGCAGGCGGCCCTGTGCGCCTTTCCCCTGGCTGAGCTGGACGGGAGCATGGACCGGGCCCGGCGCCTTTGCTACACGGCGGGTGGCCGGGGCCCCAGCGGCACGGAGGAGGCCTCCGTGGAGTATGGAGTCACGTCTCGCTGCGTCGCCCTGCCCCCCGTGAGTGCCCCTGTCACCGCGGGCTTTGCGTGCCGCCTTCGTGAGGCGGCCCCGTCTTGCCTGGCCTGCCTCTCCGTCCCTGTCGCTCCGCGGTGTCTCTTGGCCCAAGGCAGGGACCGCCACACGCAGTCCCAGGCTGTGGGTGGCTGGATGCTGTCAGGTGGCAACCGGCTGCTTAGAGGATGTCCAGGAGGGTCGGGCTCCTAGCTGCTCTTGGCCTGTGTCCCTCTGCTGTGTGAGCTTGTCCTGACGTGGGGCAGGGGGCCTGACCACTCTGTCCCGGGTCCCTCAGGGTTCCCTGGCCTTGCCCTCCAGCCTTGACTAGCTCCGGGCCCCGGGAGAAGGCACTTCCTGCCTCTTCCGGGAACCTGATCCCCTCCCTGTCCACCCAGGACTCCCCCGAGTCATACCCCTGCGGTGACGAGCACACGCCCAGCCCCATTGCTGGCCGCCAGCCCCTGGAGGCCAAGCCGCTGCTGCAGCTCCGGCAGCCCATCAGCGCCGTGACAGGCCTCCAGGCAGATGGGCACACGATAGCTGTCCTGGGGGACACCCAGGGGCAGCTGCATAAGGTGAGGCCCTGACGGAGGAGGGGCTACCCGAGCCCTGGGCCCCGGGCGCCAAAGGCCTCCATGCTGCCCGGCGAGGCCTGGCCTCGCTGGCTTGACTGGGGGTGCTCCTGCCCTGCTCGGAGAAGCCCCAGGTCCCTTGCGCCTCTCGGGCCGCGTCCCGCTGGCAGGTCGGAAGGCCACGCCACACACTGATGGCTGGCTGGGTGCCGCCTCCTGGGACGCCTAGGTGCGTGACTTAGGATGACTTCCCAGGAACCTCCTGGGCAGCTCCCGTGCTCCAGATCGTAGCAGGAGCCAGCGGTCAAGGCGGGCAGGATTGCCACGGGGATGGGGTGGGCAGTGCCCAGTCCCCAGAGCCGGCCTGGCCCCGGAGGTCTCTGCGAGGCAGATTCTGGCCTCCTTGTGACCTGCTCACCTCCCTGCAGCTGCCCTCCTGCCCCTGGCTCCCAAGGCCCTTAGCCGGGGTGGCCGGGTGATGCCCAAAGGGGGAGGTGACGCCGGCAGAACAGGGCGCCCGTGGACCCGCCCCACTCCCACACACGGCCCATGGCCCGGCCTCGCCGGTCTGGCAGGAAGGAGAGCCGGCTCTACGGGAAAGGGTGCCTCCCGGGAGCCTCAACCGAGAGGAGAGCACGTGCCCTGGGTGGCCGGCCCGTGGCCATCTCGGGAGCAGGCCTTGTCGTCCCTCCAGGTCTTTGTCAACGGCTCCCAAGGCCAGGTGTACCACTCCCAGCAAGTGGGGCTTCTGGGCTCAGCTATCAGCCCAGACCTGCTGGTGGACGGCAGGGGCAGCCACCTCTACGTCCTGACTGCCCAGCGGGTGAGGCTTGTCCCGGGGCAGGGAGGGCACACGCACCCCAAGTCCCCGCACCCACCGCCCCTGGCCCTTGCTGCCCCCGCAGGTGGACCGGGTGCCCGTGGCAGCGTGCCCCCAGTTCCCTGACTGTGCCAGCTGCCTCCAGGCCCGGGACCCGCTGTGTGGCTGGTGTGTCCTCCAGGGCAGGTGAGCGTGGCCGACAGGTGGTGTGTGCCCGAGGGCGCCCCAGGGGCACTGCCTCCACCCTGCCCCTGGAGGCCCAGCCTGCTTCCTCCTCCTTTGCCAGCCCCGCCCCCAGCCAGGCCTCCACCGGTGGCAAGCCTTCCCCGTGCGGCAGTGGCCCCCAAAGCCTGCACACTGACCGGGAAGCCCTGTCTGCTTGGCCCCTTCTTTTTTTTTTTTAATGTTTATATATATATATATATATATATATATATATATATATATATATATATTTTTTTTTTTTTTTTTTAACGTTTCATTTATTTTTGAGAGACAGAGAGGGAGGGAGGGAGGGAGACAGATGGAGAACGAGCAGGGCAAGGGCAGAGAGCAAGGGAGACCCAGAACCCGAAGCAGGCTCCAGGCTCCGAGCTGTCGGCACAGGGCCCGACGCGGGGCTCGAACCCATGAAACGCGAGATCATGACCTGAGCCGAAGTCGGACACTCAAGTGACTGAGACACCCGGGCGCCCCCTTGGCCCCTTCCTCTTGAGCGTCGTCCCTTTCACTCCCCCTGAGACCCACGTGGCGGGCCAACGGGCCCCTGTCCCACAGGTGTACCCGCAAGGGCCAATGCGACCGAGCAGCCCAGGCCAACCAGTGGCTGTGGAGCTACGAGGACAGCCACTGCCCGCATGTGCAGACCTTGCTGCCGGCCCACCGCCCACGCCAGGAGCAGGGCGTGGTAAGATGCCTGCCGCTAGCTGCCTGCGGGGGTGGGGGGGGGGGCTGCCCCCAGGCCTCCCCGGCCTCCTGTCCTGCTGTCTCTGCTCCCACCCTGCTCCGCCCTCACCCCTGCTCTGCCCTAGCAGCATCTCCTTTGCTGAGACCCCCCCCTCCCAACGAGAAGCCCCTGCCTGCTCTGTTTTCCTTGCGTGTGTCCCAGGTCACCTTGTCTGTCCCTCGGCTGCCCACCCTGGCCATGGATGAATACTTCCATTGCGCCTTTGGGGACTACGACAGTTTGGCTCATGTGGAAGGGCCCCATGTAGCCTGCATCACTCCTCCCCAAGATCAGCTGCCTCTTAACCCTCCAGGCACAGGTGAGGGGCCCCTGGGGCGGGGAGGTTGGGGACCGGGGTGGGAGCTGCAGGGGCAGGAGCCGCATGACCTACCACCATCCCCTCCCAGACCACGTCACCTTGCCCCTGGCTTTGATGTTTGAGGACGTGGCCGTGGCCGCCACCAACTTCTCCTTCTACGACTGCAGCGCGGTCCAGGCCTTGGAGGCGGCCGCCCCGTGAGTGCTGGGCCTGGCTGCTGGGCAGGGGTGGCAGCCCCCGACGGAGCCCAGCCTGAGCAGCCACCGCCCCCCCCCCCCCGCCCCTCCAGGTGCCGCGCTTGTGTGGGCAGCCTCTGGCGGTGCCACTGGTGCCCACGGAGCAGCCGCTGTGTGTACGGAGAGCACTGCCCAGAGGGGGAGGTGACCGTCTACAGCGCCCAGGAGGTGGGTAGGCCCAGCCCCCGACCCACGCTATGCCCTGCCCGGGCCCCTCAACTTCCGAAGGGCTAAAGGGTCTCCTTTCCGCAGGCGGATGTCCGGGTGCGTGGCCCAGGGGCCTGTCCCCGGGTGGAGGGCCCAGCGGGTCCCCTCCTGGTGCCTGTCGGTTGGGAGAGCCGTTTGGCCCTGCGCGTGCGGAACCTTCAGCATTTCGGAGTGAGTGGGGGATGGGGATGGTGGGGGTGGGGTGGCTGACCGTGTCCAGGGTCCTGACAACGTCCACTCCCAGAGCCTGCCCTCCTCGTACCACTGCTGGCTGGAGCTGCCCGGAGAACTTCGAAGGCTGCCGGCCTCTCTGGAAGAGACGGCCGGGGACGTGGGCCTCATCTACTGCCAGGCCCAGCAGGTGTGTGGCCGCCCCACAGCCTCACCTGCCACCACACACTTTCTGTAGCCTTTGGGGGCCCCCGCACGGCCCTTGCCTCGCAGACCCTTCCAGGCCATCGGTGTCCTGTCGCCATCCCGAGGCCTGCTCTGCGTAGGCCCGGGGCGTGCAGCGGGAACATGGCACCCACAGCCTCTGCCCCAGGCTCGCAGTCTGCCGGGAGACGTGGGCATGGAAGCGAGGCACCCATTCTGGGAGGAGGGTCCTGGAGGAGACGGGGGCCAGGGGCGTCCTGAGTCGGGCCCAGCCTGACCCCATCCTCCACCCACAGTTCTACCCCTCCATGGCCCAGCAGGAGCTCCCGGTGCCCATCTATATCACCCGGGGCACGGGGCAACGGCTGGACAATGCGCACGCTCTTCATGGTGAGCTTGGGGACGGCAGGGCGGGTGGCACAAGGCGTGTGGCAGACGGGATGCGCCTCAGTGCACCGCCTGGCCTTCCCTAGTGACCCTGTACGACTGTGCCGTGGGCCACCCCGACTGCAGCCGCTGCCAGGCGGCCAACGGAAGCCTGGGCTGTCTGTGGTGCAGCCACGGGCAGCCCGCCTGTCGCTACGGTCCTCTATGCCCCCCCGGGGCCGTGGAGCTGCTGTGTCCCACGCCCAGCATCGACGCAGTGAGCCCCCAGCCCCTCTGCCGCCCCCCATCCCACGGCCCACCCTTCCACCCCCTCCCCATCCGCCCTGCCGCACTTTCCACTCTCCTGACCTCACCCAGGTCAGACCAGCCTGCGCTCAGGCCCCCGAGCCCTAGCGGCTCTGTCCTGCCTCAGGCTGGTCAGCTGGCTGGGCACCCCTACTGCAGGTCGGATGTGGGATCCGAACACTCCATCGTCACCCTTCCCTGCTGCAGATCGAGCCCCTGACCGGGCTCCCCGAGGGCGGCTTGGCCCTCACCATCTGGGGCTCCAACCTGGGCCGGGACTTTGCTGAGGTGCGAGAGGCCGTGAATGTGGCTGGCCGGCCCTGCAGCCCTGAGCCCTCCCTCTACCGCACCTCTGTCCGGTGAGGCATCCTAGCCACCGGGGGGGGGGGGGGGGGGGGGGGGGGGGGCGGGGGGCGGGGGAGGGATGCCTTCCCGGGGAGGCCCTCAGAGAGCAGCTGCCCAGAGAAGGGAGGCCTGGAGCCAAGGAACGTGGGCCCGGGCCAGATGCGCCAAAGGAAGATGAGCCAGGGGAGGGAAGGAGAGGGGAGCTGGCAGCGAGAGGGTGCAGGTCCTGGGCAGTGGCCGGTGAGTGGCCCACGGCTCCTGCTGAGCGAGGGCCTGACCAGCCACCGGGTCTCCATTCCCCAGGATTGTGTGTGTGACATCCCCTGCCCCCAACGGCACCACAGGGCCAGTCCAAGTGGCCATTAAGAATCGGCCACCAGGCGTCTCAACCCAGCATTTCACCTACCAGGTCAGTGCCCACGCCTGGGTGGTCCCCGCGCAGAGCAACAGTAGGAGGGAGGGGCAGGAGGGCATGGACATCTAGGTGAGGCTTTCAAAGTTGGCCTGGGAGGTCGCACGAAGGGCCGCCACTCGTCCAGGAGCGAAGCCGCGGATCTGACTGTTCATTCAGGCCCCTGAGCCGAGGACAGTGGTGGCATCTGTCCCGGTGCAGGGGGGAGGGCAGTGAGGGACTGGAGCTTCCTGCCGGCACAGCTCGGGAGTGAGGGAGAGCGGGGACGCCTCCAGACACTAGCTTGAGCCCCCGCCACCCACTGGGGCTAATTCTGAAGCCAGGAAGCCCAGGGCGGGAGTGGAGGGAGGCAGGGCCCGGTTAGTATCGGGAGTTCTGCGGCGCCCGAAGGTGGTGATTGGATCTCAGGGTTTAGAGCTGGGGTGGGGGTGGGGGGCTGGGAGGTGTAAGCCGTGGCAGAGGAGGCCATCCCGAGGGGCAGAGACGCAGTGAGGAGAGAAGAGCCCCCTCTGAGGGCAGGACAGCTAGAACGAGAGCCGCGGGGCTGCAGAAGCCCTGACACAGGGGTTCCGGAAGGAGGGTATGGTGGGCGGTGGCCCAGGTGACGAAGCACAAGTGCCTCGGGGACCAGAGCCAAGGTGAGTGAGTGCCAGGCCGGGCTGCCATGGCTGCCCCAGGCTGCTCTGTCCCCCAGGACCCCGTCCTGCTGAGCCTGAGCCCCCAGTGGGGCCCCCAGGCAGGGGGTACCCAGCTCACCATCCACGGGCAGCACCTGCAGACAGGAGGCAACGTCAGCGTCTTTGTGGGTGGACAACCCTGTCCTATGTGAGTGTCTCTCCTCCTGGCCCCAAGCTGGCTGCTGTCAGCTCGGGGCATTCTCTGCAGGCCTCACTGTCCCCTCATGTACTGGGGGCAGTGGACTCAGGGCTCCCTAAAAGCCCCCATCAAAGTGCAACAGAAATGGCCACTGTGCCCATCCCTAGTACCCTGTGCCCTCACTGAGGGAGGCGACGTTGGGTCTCTGGTGGGGTGGCCAGGCCCAGGCTAGAGTGCAAGATGCCAGACCCCTCCCCACCCTGCAGCCGGGAGCCGGTGTGTCCCGAGGCCATTGTGTGCCACACCATGTCCCAGGCCAGCCCAGGAGAAGCTGTGGTTCGAGTGGTGTTTGGCCACGCCCAGCGCACGCTGCCCACCAGCCCGTTCCACTACACCGCCAACCCCCAGCTTGTGGCGGCAGAGCCCAGCGTCAGCTTCCGGGGGTGAGGACCCAGTCCGCTCGGGTCGCCGGCCGCACCTGGCCGGGGAGGCGGGGCGGGGGCGGGGCCTCCCGCCCGCGCCCCGCCCCTGCTGACTGCCGCCCGGGCACAGGGGCGGGCGGCTGATCCGAGCCTGGGGCACGGGCCTGGACGTGGTGCGGCAGCCCCTGCTGTCCGTGTGGCTGGAGGCCCCGGCGGAGATGCAGGTCGCAGGGGCCCGGCCCCCGTCCTCAACCCCGACGAGGAGCTGCGGGACCCCCGCTGCAGCCCCCCAGGCTTGTATCCAGCTCGAGGGAGGCCTGCTGCAGGTGAGCGCCCCACCGGCCGGCGGCGGGGCCGGTCGTGCCCGCGGAGGGAGGACGAGGGCCCGGGGTCCACCTGGCCCCCAGGGAGCGAGCGAGGGAGCCCCAGCTCACCCCACCTGGTCCTGCCCCCGGCTGCCTCCTAGTGCTCCACCGTCTGTTCCGTCAACTCGTCCAGCCTCCTCCTGTGCCAGAGCCCTGCCGTGCCAGATGGGGCGCACCCGCAGCGGGTCTTTTTCACCCTAGACAACGTGCACGTAGACTTCGCCAGCGCCAGCGGGGGCCAGGACTTCCTGTACCAGCCCAACCCCCGCCTGGCCCCCCTCAGCCGCGAGAAGCCCGCCCGCCCCTACCGCCTCAAGCCGGGCAACGTCCTGGACGTGGAGGTGAGGGCTTCTGCCAGCCGGCTCTGTGCGGGAAGCGCGCGCCTAGGCTGGCTGTCCTGGCTCGAGCCCCCACCCCGTGTGTCTCCCAGGGCCAGGGCCTCAACCTGGGGATCAGCAAGGAGGAGGTGCGCGTGCACATCGGTGACGGCGAGTGCCTGGTGAAGACCCTCACGCTCACCCACCTCTACTGCGAGCCGCCGTCGCGGGCCCCCCAGCCCGCCAACGGCTCCAGTAGCCTGCCGCAGTTCGTGGTGAGGCGGGGCTCCAGGTGCCGAGTGGGCTGGGCGGGCGGAGCCCTGAAGGCCCGCACTCAGGAGCCCCGTCCCCCCAGGTTCAGATGGGCAACGTGCGCCTGGCCCTGGGCCCCGTCCAGTACGAGACTGAGCCCCCTCTGTCCGCCTTCCCTGTGGAGGCCCAGGTGGGCCTGGGCATGGGCGCGGCGGTTCTCATTGCCGCTGTACTCCTCCTCACCCTCATGTACAGGTGAGAGCGCCCCGCGACCCCTGCGCGAGCTTCCCCCCTTCACTGGTGGAGAGGCGCCCCCTGCCCCTGGCAGGCCTCCAGGCAGCTGGCTACCCTGGCTCGGTGACCTTGGCCCCCCCAGGCTCGGGCCTGCGGCTGACACCTGGTCCCTGGGCTGCAGGCACAAGAGCAAGCAGGCCCTGCGGGACTATCAGAAGGTTCTGGTGCAGCTGGAGAACCTGGAGATTGGCGTGGGTGACCAGTGCCGCAAGGAGTTCACAGGTGGGGTGGGGGCCGTGGGGAGGGGGCGGTGGGCAGAGGGCCCAGCTGGGCCCGAGCCCACACCTGGGTGACTCCCGGCCCGCAGACCTGATGACCGAGATGACCGACCTCAGCAGCGACCTGGAGGCCAGCGGGATCCCCTTCCTGGACTACCACACGTATGCCGAGCGAGTCTTCTTCCCAGGGCGCGGCGGCTGCCCACTGCAGCCCGCACCCGAGGGGCCTGGCGAAGAGGGCCGCCGCGCCCCCGTGCGCCAGGGCCTGACGCAGCTCTCCAACCTGCTCAACAGCAAGCTCTTCCTCGTCACGGTGAGGACTACGTGGCTGGGCAGGGCGCCCAGGGGCGGGGGTGCGGCGGGGCCGGGCAGCGGGTGGGGGCACAAAGGTGGGAGAATACGCGGGGCTCCCCTAAGTACCGCCCCCCCCCCCCCCCCCCGCAGCTCATCCACACCCTGGAGGAGCAGCCCGGCTTCTCCCAGCGGGACCGCTGCCACGTGGCTTCTCTGCTGTCTCTGGCACTGCACGGCAAGCTTGAGTACCTGACTGACATCATGAGGACTCTGCTAAGTGACCTGGCCGCCCATTACGTGCACAAGAACCCCAAGCTCATGCTGCGCAGGTTGGCTCTGGCCCGACCACGGGGCCCGGGAGCAGGGATGGGGGGCTCCCCGCTGAGCTGCCCGCCTGCCCGCCCTGCCCCGTCCTGGGGCCGGGAAGGGCCGGGAACCCCCAGGAGGCAGGCCAGGACAGAAGGCACCGGTAGGGAGGTAGATGGGCATCCTTCCCGGGGGCCTGGGCAAAGGGGACCGACAGGCAGCAGAGCCCTGGCTTCCCTCCTTTACCCACCTCGGCCCGGGGACGGGGTGGCCCCGCAGCACCACCCCCTCTGACCTGGGGCCTGCTCCCCCCAGGACAGAGACCATGGTAGAGAAACTGCTTACCAACTGGCTGTCCATCTGTCTCTACGCCTTCCTGAAGGTGAGGGGCGCCCCAGGTGACACCTCATCCCCTCGCTTCACGCGCGGGCTGCTGCGTGTGGCCTCGCGGACCTGGCCCCAATTCCCCCCGGGGCCTCAGGCTATGAGGGCTTGGAAAGGGGGAAGGCGTGGGGCGGAGGCGTCTCCCCTCGGAGCTGACACGGGCCTGTCCCGATGCTTGCAGGAGGTGGCCGGTGAGCCGCTGTACATGCTCCTCCGGGCCATCCAGTACCAGGTGGACAAGGGCCCCGTGGACGCCGTGACCGGCAAGGCGAAACGGACCCTGAATGACAGCCGCCTGCTTCGGGAGGATGTGGACTTCCGGCCCCTGACGCTGATGGTGTTGGTGGGCCCCAGGGCCGGCGGGGCCGCGGGGAGCGGTGCGGCACAGCGCGTGCCTGCCCGGGTGCTCGACACAGACACCATCACCCAGGTCAAAGAGAAGGTGTTGGACCAAGTCTACAAGGGCACCCCCTTCTCCCAAAGGCCCTCAGTGCACGCCCTAGACCTCGGTGAGAGAGCCCACCCACCCGTCCCCGCATGGGCCTGTTCCCACCTGTAGATGCTCAGCCGGGCCTTGCTTCAAATGGCAGGCTTGGGGGACAGGCTGCAGGCTAATCGGCCTCCCCGCGTGCCCCCAGAGTGGCGTTCGGGCCTCGCCGGTCATCTGACCCTGTCAGATGAGGACCTGACCTCGGTGACCCAGAACCACTGGAAGAGACTCAACACCCTACAGCACTACAAGGTAACCGGTGGGCAGGTGCTGGGGGGAGGCAGGCCCCCATCTCTGGATCAGCCAGGGAGGGAGCCCAGCCTCTGCTCATCGCCCCACCAGGTCCCAGACGGAGCCACAGTGAGGCTCATCCCCCAGCTGCACAAGGGAGGCGCCGTCTCCCAGAGCCTGGCCCAGAGCTGCCTCTTGGGGGAGAGTGAGTCCCGCGGCCCCCATGCGCCCATCTGCGCCCCAGAGCTGAAGTGGGCAGGCAGGAGCCCTGGGCTTGCTGTCTGCCTTGCCTGGGTGTCCCCCACACCGCGCCAGTGGGCAAGCAAACGCTCTAGGCTGGGCCGAGGGCCTGGGGCAGACGAGGGTGCCAGCTCCTCCTGGTTGGGGAGCTCTGGGACCACGGGGTGTTGGGCTGAGCGAGCCCCTCGGCTGCCACCCTCTCTGCCTCTCTTTTCCCAGGCTGGGCATCCCCGGCCGGTGGTGTGGGAGAGCAGGCAGGGGCACAGGACTGAGGCCGGGCTTCTGCGCCCTCAGACACCCCTATGCTGGAGGACGGCGAGGAGGGCGGGGTCCACCTCTGGCACCTGGTGAAAGCCACCGAAGAGCCGGAAGGGGCTAAGGCCCGGCGCAGCAGCCTGAGGGAGCGAGAACGGGAGCGGGCGCGCGCGAAGGCAATTCCAGAAATCTACCTCACCCGCCTGCTCTCCATGAAGGTCGGTGTGGCTGCGGAGCTGGGGGGAGGAGCCACAAGGCTGGGAAGGTTCCCGGAGCGGGGCCCTGACTGGGCGGTGGAGAGGGCGTGGTCCCGAGAGGTAGAGGGGCCCCACCCACTGGCGGAGCCCGCCCCGGCCTCCCGCACGGCCCCTCCCATGCCTTCTAGGGCACGCTGCAGAAGTTTGTGGACGACACGTTCCAGGCCATCCTCAGCGTGAACAGGCCTGTGCCCATAGCCGTCAAGTACCTGTTCGACTTCCTGGACGAGCTGGCAGAGAAGCATGGCATTGAGGACCCGGAGACCTTGCACATCTGGAAGACTAACAGGTGCCTCGCCTACTGTCCCCGCCCCCATGCGGTCGAGACATGGAGTCCCAGAGGGATAAGGACATTGCCCGGGGTGGGGGCCACAGGGCCAGGACGCGAACCTACGTGTGGTGTCACGCACCCTGGATTTCTGGCCGCCCCCGACACGGACTCGTAAGACAGCTCCCTGCGGAACTCGGGTCCGAGGCCCGGGCTGACGATGCCTGTGGCTGACCCGTGTCCCCAGCCTGCTGTTGCGATTCTGGGTGAACGCTCTGAAGAACCCACAGCTCATCTTTGACGTGCGCGTGTCAGACAACGTGGACGCCATCCTGGCAGTCATCGCCCAAACCTTCATCGACTCCTGCACTATCTCGGAGCATAAAGTGGGCCGGGTAAAGGCAGAGCCGGCCCTGATAGCTTCCAGAGGGGTGACGAGGAAAGGCTCAGTACCCAGCCCTGAGTGGGCCTGGCGGTGGGGGTGGGGTGGTGGCGCCTAACGGCCGGGAGGCCCGGGGGTGGGGGGAGGGCACCGGTGATGCATTCAGGGTGACAGGGCCGGAGCTCCCCCGCCTCCCCGCTCAGGCCCACCCCTACCCGGAGCAGGACTCCCCAGTGAACAAACTGCTGTATGCCCGGGAGATCCCTCGCTACAAGCAGATGGTGGAGAGGTAGGTGTCGGGCCACGGGGGGGGGGGGGGGGGGGGGGGCTGCCCGCGCCTAACCGTGTCTCCCCTGCCAGATACTACTCCGACATCCGCCAGAGCTCCCCTGCCAGCTATCAGGAGATGAATTCGGCTCTGGCCGAGCTCTCCGGGGTGAGGCTCAGCCCAGGGGGCTCACTCCTCCATGTTCGGGTGGGGGCGGGGTGGAGGGGGGAGGTTTGGGGTTTAAGGTCCAGGCCGGGGCTCACCCCTCCACGTGCCGCCCCCAGAACTACACATCAGCCCCCCACTGCCTAGAAGCTTTGCAAGAGCTCTACAACCACATCCACAGGTATTACGACCAGGTGAGGCCTGCGGCGCTCCAGTGGGGGGAGGGGCGCTCGAGGCTGGGGGGGGGGGGGAGGGACATGGCCCCAGAGCCCAGAGCCAGGCCCCGAGGATCCTCCCTGCCGGTGGAAGCAGGTGTCTGGGCCAATCTGGGCAGGGGGGAAGGAGGGCCCAGGTTGGGAAGGGAGCGTGGCTTCTGTCCAGATTCCTCGGGGAGGCCTGGGGCGGCTCCTGCTGGACCCCCCCCCCCCCCAGGCTGGCACAGCCCTGGGTAACGGGCAGAGCACGGAGGCCTCAGGCAGGGCACCCTCTTCTGCCCTGGCAGATCATCGGAGCCCTGGAGGAGGATCCCGTGGGCCAGAAGATGCAGCTGGCCTGCCGCCTGCAGCAGGTAGCAGCCCTGGTGGAGAACAAAGTGACGGACCTGTGAGCTGGTCACCTGAGGCCCAGCGGCCTGGAGAGGAGCAGCGCTGCCCGGATGGAGCCAGCAGCCAGCCGAGGAGGGGCCGGCAGGGCGCGGAAGGGGGTCGTGCCCGCCAGGGGGCTCCCTGCCACCTCTCCCACCACCCGCCCTTCCTTCCCCTGCCCCGGCTTCTTTCTAATTTATCGTAATCCTTACCTCTTTCCCCCGCCTCCCCCACTATATTTATTTGCTTGCTGGAGAACCACATCTGGAAATAAAATAGAAGTACATCTTTTTAGAAAAACCCCCAGCCTGTGCCTGTCCCTGTGAGAGTTTACTCAGTGCCTCCCTTCTTGGTCCTCCCTTCGGCCCCACGGCTGTGACTTCTGCCCGAGGAAAAAGGGCCATCCGGCACACACACACACACACCCCCCCGTGCCTTCCTCTCTTCTGTCCCCTCACCGCCTCCCTTGGCCCACCCGTCCCCACCTACGGCCACCCCACCCTACCCCTACCAATTCATTCCTGGCCCAGGGACAGCAGGACCAAGCGTCTCCCATCTTGGCCTCACCACGGTCACTGCCGAGCCCCCACTGCTTCTTTCTGACTGTCGGACAGTCCCCAGCTGGCCTCCCCGCTCCACACCGGCCCCCTCCGCTCCCTCCTGGGAGCAGCCAGAATGATGTGTCCAAAGAGCAAAAGTGCCCGTCAGCCTCTGCGAGGATCTCACACAAACGCCCACGGGTTCCATGAGGACCCTTGGCCGCCCAGGGCCTCCCTGCCTCTCCCCACCCCCGACCCCTCTGTGGCCAAAGAGGCCCCCGGCCTATCCTGCTGCAGACCTCACCCCAGCCGGGTCCTGCACCGCCCTGGAAGCTCGCCCACCCACCCCTTGCTGGGCAACTGACTCTTCCTGGTCCCTCGGATGCAGCCCCAAAGTCACAGGCTCCAGAGGGCTCTGCCTGACCTGGAGGTCCCTCTGTCACCGGCCTGTTAGAGCTGGGGGCTTGTCTGGGCCCCACCGGAGGAGGACCCCTGAGGGCAGGGCCAGGGTAGAGGGGTCCCTGTGCCTCCCACGTGGGCACGTGGCACATGCTGGTGGACGCAGGGAGGAAGGCAGGGATGGCCGGGCGCTGAGGAGCTGGAGGGGAGACCACACTGTGTCAGGGCTGGGGTCCTCAGTAGGCGGGTTCCCGGGCTTCGACGCCGTCCCAGCACCTCTGGTGGGAGCCGCCAGTTGCCTTCTTCAGCTCATGCCCCTGACTCCATCATCCGGGATCCCCAGCGACACCACATTCAGGGAGAGGGGGGCGCCTGCCTAAGGGGTCAATGAGCCACAGGAAAAGTGGGAACCCCACTGAGAGCGGGCAGGGAACAGGGCACCCATGGGAATGGGGAGGGCCTCCTTCGCGAAGGCTACCAGAGGCCCAGCAGGAAGCCAGAGAATGTTCCGAAAGTGTCACGGCGCCCTAGGGTATGTGGGGTGTGTAGTAGCGCCCGACCTGAGGACTGGGCTGTCCTGTCCACCGCCCCGCCTCAGCTGGCTCCAGCTCCGGAGCGCAGGGACTCCGCCTGGGAAGCAGGTTGCCGGCAGTCCCCACTCAGTGGGCCCCCTCGGCCACCCCTGGGGCAGGGCGGGGGCAGGGGGCGGCTGGGCCCGGGGACCAGGCTTTCCCGGGCGGCCCGTGGCCGCACCGCCTCCTCCCGCCGCATACCTTGCCCACAGCCGAGCAGCTGGGAGGCTATTTATAAAGGCGGGTGAGATCAGCGGCCGAGGCTATAAATGCGCGGGCCGCCGCCGGGCCCCACAGGAGCAGCCGCCCGGGGCGCGGGAGCTGCGGGCCGCGCGGCCGGGATGAGCGCCAGCGCTGGTGGCGGCGGCGGGGACAGCGGTGGCGGCAGCAGCAGCAGGTAGGGTTCGGCCGGGGCGCCCTGGGCCCCCCCCCCCCCCGCCATGCCCGGCGCCTCGAGTGCTCACTGCCCGCCCCCGAACCCGCAGCTCGCAGGCCTCCTGCGGGCCCGAGTCTTCGGGCTCCGAACTCGCCCCCGCCACACCGGCGCCGCGGATGCTGCAGGGGCTGCTGGGCTCCGATGACGAGGAGCAGGAGGACCCCAAGGACTACTGCAAGGGTGAGGCCTGGCCTCGGCGCAGGCGGCCAGGTGGCTGCCGCGGGACACAGGGCAGCTGGGGAGGAGGAGGGTGCGGAGGCCGGCCCACGTGGGCCAGGGGGCCAGCGGGGCTGGATCGTCCTGGCCCCCCCACCCCCGCCCCAGGAAGGCGCCACCACCCACCACGCTGTATGGACTCCTTCCCCAGGCGGCTACTACCCCGTGAAGATCGGCGACCTGTTCAATGGGCGGTACCACGTGGTGCGCAAGCTGGGCTGGGGCCACTTCTCCACCGTCTGGCTCTGCTGGGATATCCAGTAAGTGCCCCCTCCGCCCACCCACCCCCCCAGGGCCCAGTGCCAGCCAGGAGCCCACCCCTGGGCTCCGTTGGGGCCACCACGATGCCCCCACGGGTCTGGCCGGGCCGGCGGCCGACGCGGAGCTCGGTGTTGCAGGCGCAAGCGCTTCGTGGCCCTGAAAGTGGTGAAGAGCGCGGGGCATTACACGGAGACCGCCGTGGATGAGATCAAGCTCCTGAAATGTGTGAGGCGCCACCCTCCCCGCTCCCGGCTCCCAGGCAGGGCAGAGTTCCCAGAGGGGCAGGCTCCAGCTGGCTCTGCCTGGGAGGACCTGCGGGAGCAGGCCAGGGAGCCGCAGCCGAGGCCGGAGGTGCGCGGGGGGCGCAGCAGGGAGCAGCCGGTGAGGGCCAGGGTGGAGCCGTTCGTTCGTGGTCGCTTTGCTCCAGGTCCGGGACAGTGACCCCAGTGACCCCAAAAGAGAGACCATTGTCCAGCTCATCGATGACTTCAGGATCTCAGGGGTTAACGGAGTCCGTATCCTTTGCAGGACGAGCAAAGCGGCGTGGTGGCAGCGGTGCCCGCTCCCGCCATCCCAGCTGCTGGGGCCTCGGTTTACTGATCTGCACAATGGGGGCTTATCCCTTCTAGTGACACTAGTCTGCAAAATAGCCCCACCGCTTCAGGGGTTGTGTTTGTGCGGGGGCCAGCGGATGACCGGGCGGGCATCGGTTATCCACGGGCATTGCCGAGTTACCCCCAAAGGGCAGTGCCGTCCACTGAGGAGCTGCTCCAGAGGCTCTCTGGCAAATACTTGGGCACAGGAGTGCGGCTGGCCTGACAGGCCTCCGTGTCTGCTCCTTCGGTGCCCTGCCCCGGACGAGCACCCAAGGTACCTCCCAAGTGGCACACCCGAGAGTGGCAGGGACACCATAACGACACCGGGCAGGTGGTGACTCTGCACCGCCAGACCCGGTTGCTCCCCAGCTGCGGGTGGGCGGGGCCCGTGCCCCCCTGCCGTGGGCCCGGCGGCCACCCTTCACTCCCAGCCCCAGATGTGTGCATGGTGCTGGAAGTCCTGGGCCACCAGCTCCTCAAGTGGATCATCAAGTCCAACTACCAGGGCCTGCCCGTGCCCTGCGTCAAGAGCATCGTGAGGCAGGTGAGCATGACGCGTGCTCTGGGAGTGTGGCGAGGCGGCCGGGGAGGGGCTGCGAAAGTTCCAGAGTGGCTCTCCCCAGGTGCTGCACGGCCTGGACTACCTCCACACCAAGTGCAAGATCATCCACACAGACATCAAGCCCGAGAACATCCTGCTGTGTGTGGGCGACGCCTACATCAGGCGCCTGGCCACCGAGGCCACAGAGTGGCAGCAGTCAGGGGCCCCGCCCCCATCCCGCTCCACAGGTACCAGCGCGTGCCCGCTTGGGCCCAGGGAGGGGCCCGTGGGCCTCAGCCCCCACCTGAGTCTTTGTTCCTTTCTCTCCCCTGATGCCCCGACTGCCCCTCCTCAGTCAGCACTGCCCCCCAGGAGGTCTTGGTAAGTTGGGGTGCCCCTCTTTGCCTGGGCCTCATCTCCCCATCTCCTCAGAGCTCCCTCCTCGGCCTCTCTGGCCCCACCCCCTCCCCACGTCCCTGCCCTCCCCAGGGATGAGGGTGAGACACAGGGTGGGTCGCACACGTGGGCGGTGGCTTGGGCGCCACTGCCTCCGTGGGCGGACGGTGCGTCCAGGGCTACGAGGGGCCCAAGCTGCCCCCCCCCCCCAGGTGAGGCGGGCTCCGAGCTAGACGAAGGCCCATCAGCTGCCCCCAAAAGTCTAGCTTCGGGCAGCGAAGGACTGGCGCCGAGGTGTGGGCCACAGCGGGGTGGCCCGGCGTTTACGTCCAGGGTGGCCCTAGGGCCCAGAGGCCCCGTCCCCCATGAGCATGCAGGCCGCAGGGAGAGGCGTGGGCGCTCAGGGGCTGGGCGGTGGGAACCCTGGGGTGACCCGGGCTCTGATGGCAGCCCGGGAAGCTGTCGAAGAACAAGAGGAAGAAGATGCGGCGCAAGCGGAAACTGCAGAAGCGGCTGCTGGAGGAGCGCCTGCGGGACCTGCAGAGGCTGGAAGCCATGGAGGCGGCGGCCCAGGCCGAGGGTGAGGGGCCGCGGCGCGCGCCCGGCAAGCGCAGGCCACCGGGGTGCCGGCTCACACCCCGCCTCTGCCCCTCTCCCCAGACGCTGGCTCGAGGCTCGAGGGGGGCAGCGGCTCCACCTCCTCTTCCGGCTGCCACCCCGGGGGCGGGGCCGGGGCCGGCCCCTCCCCCGCCTCCTCCTCCCCCGCCACCGGGGGCGAGCGCAGCCTCAGCCCGGGCTCCCAGACGTCAGGCTTCTCGGGCTCCCTTTTCTCTCCCGCCTCGTGCTCCATCCTCTCAGGCTCCTCCAACCAGCGGGAGACCGGGGGCCTCCTGTCGCCCAGCAGTAAGTTGGGCCGGGCCTGCGGGTGGGCTCGCTGGGGGCTGGACAGGCGGGGGCCCAGCCGGCTCAGCCTCTCCCCCTTCTCTTCCTTCTCCAGCACCGTTTGGTGCCTCGAACCTCCTGGTGAACCCCCTAGAGCCCCAAAACGCAGACAAGATCAAGATCAAGATCGCAGACCTGGGCAACGCCTGCTGGGTGGTATGAGCCGGTCTGGAGAGCAGAGTGGGCACCCGGCTGCGAGGGCAGGGGCACAGGCCGGCCTCCTCTGAGCCCCACGGGCCCCGAACCGCCACTCATCCAGACCCCGGGCTCTGCCTCCTGACACAGACCCGGGACCGAGCCCAGACCAGCGTCTGTCCCATCCAGTCACCAGAACTGGACCAATTGCAAGGGGCGGGGACCCCTGGGAAGAGGCCAGTCCCTCTCGGGACCTCTGGGGACCCTGAGGCTCAGAGGGAGCCCCACTGAGCTCCTTGGTTGCCCGGCCCAGAGGTGGGAGATGGTGGGGGTCGCTGGGGGCGGGCCAGCCGCGGCCCCGGCTCCTCCCCAGGGCTCCCCTTGCCTCCAGCACAAGCACTTCACCGAGGACATCCAGACACGCCAGTACCGGGCCGTGGAAGTGCTGATCGGAGCCGAGTACGGTCCCCCCGCCGACATCTGGAGCACGGCGTGCATGGTACGCTCCAGCTGCCCTGGCCTAGGGCAGGTCCCCCCCCACCCCGCCCCCACCCCCGCCAGCAGCCTCACCTTCTCCTCCTTCCAGGCCTTCGAGCTGGCCACCGGAGACTACCTATTCGAGCCCCACTCTGGAGAAGACTACAGTCGTGACGAGGGTAGGGGGAGGCCGGCCCTGGGCTCAGCCTGGGGGCCTCCCGGCCGCCCAGCCGCCGCCCAGCCTCCTCTCTGTCCACAGACCACATCGCCCACATCGTGGAGCTTCTGGGAGACATCCCCCCAGCCTTCGCCCTCTCGGGCCGCTATTCCCGGGAGTTCTTCAACCGGAGAGGTAGGGCCGAGTGGGCTCGGGCCCTGGATGTGGGGGGTAGGGCAGGGAGCACGGGCTCCAGAACAGGGGGAGGGGGGGCACGGGGTCCAGAGGCCCCCTTCCTGGCAGAGCCTAACCTCTGGCCCGCTGGCCGGCCCCCAGGAGAGCTGCGGCACATCCACAACCTCAAGCACTGGGGCCTGTACGAGGTGCTCATGGAGAAGTACGAGTGGCCCCTGGAGCAGGCCACGCAGTTCAGCGCCTTCCTGCTGCCCATGATGGAGTACATCCCCGAGAAGCGGGCCAGCGCAGCCGACTGCCTCCGGCACCCTTGGCTCAACCCTTAGGCCCCACAGGCACTCTGTGCAGCTTGAGGCGTGCCTGCCCCCCCACCCCCTCCCAGTGCCTTCAGGGAAAGCCGGACGGCTCCCACCACCTTGCGAGCCACCCTTCGGGAGCTGCCCTCCTCCACCCTGCAGTGTACGAGCTCTCTCCCGCCCCGCGCCCCGCGGCAGGGCAGAGAGATGCTGGAGCCAGGCCCACCATTCAGCATTTGTTCTGTCCCCAGCCCTCACAGAGGGGCCCCGGATGGGAAGTGTGCGTGTTTCTTTTCTTAATAAAGTGTGAACTGAAACGTCAGCGTCCCAGAGTGACAGAAACACAGCAGCCAAGACCCGGGCCCCGGGACGGAAGCTGATTTACTCTGGGTCCGCCCACCAAGCTGGGGCGCTGGGAGCGGGAGGGAGTGAGCTGAGGCAGGCCCAGGGACAGCCTATGCCTCCACAGCTCGGCCATTGATGATGCGGATGTGGCGGATAATGTCCTGGATGGCTTCCGACGTAGTGCCCTGGCCCCCGATGTCCGGGGTGTGCATCTGCGGGAGACGTGCGAACTTGAGCGCACACCTGAGCCCTGACCCCTGCCCGGGGCCACCCGTGGTCTCCCGTGGCTTGCAGGGGAGGGCCTGCCAGCGGGAGGGCGGTGGTAGCAGCTAAGGCCAAGAGAGCCCTACCCTGGCCGGTACCGCCCTCCCCTTGGGGACAGCAGGAAGTGCCAGGTCATCACCTTGGCCCCTCAGGTAGCACACCAGCTCAAGCCCCCCACTGGGGGGGGGTTGGGGGAAGGCGGGGGAAGAGGAGCCTCACGTTTTCGTTGTCCATGGACGCCAACACGGCCTTACGGATGGAGGCGGCATAGGAGTGGAGCCTAAGGAGGGAGGGAAGCTTTCGGTGCTTGGGGCCTGGGGGCTGGCCGGGGGGGGGCTGGCAGCTGGGGGTCACGGAGCTGCTTACTTGAGGTGGTCGAGCATCATGCAACTTGCCAGCAGCGTGGCGGTGGGGTTGGCGATGTTCTTATTGGCAATACTCTTGCCCGTGTTCCTCGTAGCCTCGAGAGGGCAAGACAGGAAAGGGGATGGTAAGAAAGCGGGGTGGGACACCCGGGAGGCTCAGTCGACTGAGTGTCCCAAATTCGGCTCAGATCTCACGGTTCGTGAGTTCGAGCCTCGCGTCGGGCTCTGCGCTGACAGCTCGGAGCCTGGAGCCCGCTTCTGTGTTTCCCTCTCTCTCTGCCCCTCCCCTGCTCGTGAGCTGTGTGTGTCTGTCTGTCTGTCTCTCTCTCGCAAAAATAGACATTAAAAAAAAATTTTTTTAATGGTTTCACACTGTTATGTGAATTTTACCTCATAAAAAAAAAAGACCTAAAAATAGAAGCTAAGAGACCAACAAAATGTGGTCTCTCTGTACAATATGATATTATTCAGCCACCGTAAGAAATGTTGTTGGGGCATATAGCCATGCCACAGTGTGGATAGGCCTTAAAAATACTACGTTAATGGGGCGCCTGGTTGGTTCAGTCGGTTGAGCCTCGCACTCTTGATTTCAGCTCAGGTCATGATCCTAGAGTTGTGTGATTGAGCCCCACGTCGGGCTCTACACTGAGCATAACTGCTTAGGATTCTCTCTCTCCCTCTGCCCCACTCCCCTGCTCACATGCTCTTTCTCTAAAATTAAGGAAAACAAAATACTGTGCTAAGGGAGAGAAGCCAATCATAGAAGGCCACACGGTATATGACTCCGTGTAGGAGATGGCCAAAAAGGCAAAGTCAGAGGGACAAGAAAGCAGATGAGTGTTGGCCAGGGGCTGGGCGGGGGGTGCGAGTAACAACCAACAAGCACAGGGTTTCTTCTTTTTTTTAAAGATTATGTATTTACTTTGAGAGAGAAAGAGAGTACAAGCGGGGTAGGGGCAAAGAGAGAGGGAGAGAGAGAATCCCAAGCAGGCTCCACGCTGTTAGTATGGAGCCCAGTGCAGGGCTCAAACTCACAAACCGTGAGATCATGACCTGAGCAGAAATCAAGAGTCAGTTGCTCAACCGACTGAGCCCCCCAGGTGCCCCCAATACTGGGGGGACGACAACATTCTGGGACGAGACAGTGGCGATGGCCACACCGTATCCTATACTTTCGGCGAACTGGATGAGATGCAAGCTCTCTAGCACAGAAAGGCCAGCGGCCCTGGCGACACTCACCGTCTCAAACACGGCGTACACGTGGCCGTAGTTGGCCCCAGCCACGAGGCCGGGGCCCCCGACCAGTCCTGCGCAGACATTGTTGACGATGTTCCCGTAGAGATTAGGCATCACCATGACATCAAACTGCTGGGGCCGGGACACCAGCTGCAGGGCAAGGGGGGACAGGCAGAAAAGCTAGAGCGCACGGGAAGCCCACCGCGCCGGAGGCAGGTCGCCGTGGAACCCGGCAGGCCACCTACCTGCATGGTGGTGTTGTCCACGATCATGTTCTCAAAGGTGATCTGGGGGTAGCGGGCTGCCACCTCCTTGCAGCACTGGAGGAAGAGCCCGTCGCCCAATTTCCTAGGAGGGGGGCACAAGACGCCAGCTTGGCCACTGTAACAGTCAGCCGGAGGCACGGGGTGTACAGATGGCCAGAGAAGCTGGGTTCTGACCCCTGACCAGTCCCCCGCCTGTACGACGGGCACGATCCTGCTCTACCTGCCCAAAGTATGCGCTGTGGTGACGCCGCGGCTGGGAAAGGGGCAAGAGGGCACGCCCCTGGGCACGGCCCCTTGGGGGGCAGCGGGGTCCGGGGTCCCAAGTCCCTAACAGCAGGGCGGAGGAGAGTGTTCAATTCAGCCGTTTCACAACTGCTTGAAGAATGGGCAGGGACACGGCAGGGGTGGGACATACATGATGTTGGCCTTGTGCACGGCTGTCACTTTCTTGCGCCCGCTCTCCTGGGCCAGTTTGAAGGCATATTCGGCGATGCGCAGGGACTTGGCCTTGGTGATGATCTTCAGGCTCTCCACCACTCCAGCCACACTCTGGGACAGACGGGGAGAAGAGTCCCTCCAGCACAAGCTTCTCCTTGGGCCTGGCCAGGCTTGTCCCCAGCCCCCACGACCCAAGACAATAAGGGGACAGCCTGGGTCCCACCCACCTCGTGTTCTAGGCTGCTGTACTCGCCCTCTGTGTTTTCCCGGACAATGAGGATATCTATGTCCCTGTGCCGGGTCACCACTCCTGGCAGGCTCTTACAGTGGATGACATTGGCATAGAGGTCCAGGCTGGTACTGGGAACACAGAAAGAAGAGCAGCCGGCCAGTGCCACGACCGTCTGCTGCCACACTCCGCCCCTGCCGAGCCCCCACCCTGTGTACTGGGCTCTCACCGAAGGATGTTGTTTCGGGATTTGTGGGACGGTGGCAGGTTATGGTTTGTTTCAATATTACCTGCGGGACGGAAAAAAGACAGGCTGGAGAGGGGGCCCCTGGGCTCAGCAATGCCACCACATTCCCCATCCTGAGCAAGGGAACGCGTGCCCAAGGCAGCATCAAGCAGAGGAGGTGGCTTTACCGGCAGAGGTACCTCACAGAGTGCCAGGGTGGTCTCTCACGTAAGCCCTGTGAGGGCAGAGAGTGCGTGCGGTTCACTGAGGGGTTCCGAGGGCCTAGAGAGGGACTGGCACGCAGCGGGCACTCGATAAATACTTAATGAATGAACAGATGAATGAACAAGGGTTGGCAGCTGGCTAGGAGACCTTGCCAGACCCCGGGCAGGAAATGGCAAGATTGGGGTCTGGCTGGAGGGAAAGTGACCACTCCTGCTCACTAACCGGCTGGCTAGCCAGCCTGGCGCCAGCAATGTGACCTTGGCTGGCGTCACCGTCAGGCCCTGCATCGAGGTGCCACACAAGCCCCAGTTCAGGGGCAGGTGGTGGCTGCCTGGAAAAGACTACAGTTTGGGCCGGGGCGGACCCGGGCAAAAAGAACGGGCGCAAGAGGGGGTCAGCAGCCTCCAAGAAAAGGCGGTCAGAGGGTGCCTCGAAGAGCAGGCTTTTCTCAGGGCCCACTGGGGCCACCGCCCCCTCCAAGTCACGCCCTGCCCACACCGCCTTTGCCCACAATGCCTCAGGCACCCTTCAGTTGCCACGCTGGCCCCTCTGCTTGACTGCCAGGGGCTGGGGCTCCACCCGGGTTCAGCTCTGCTCACACAGAGCAGGTGATGGACTATAGCTTACAGAACGAGTAATGCAAGCATTTTAAGAACATGTACCAAACCCAGGCAAACAGAGGAAGGGCTAGAATTCCTGTCTGTAACATCCACAGCTGTGCCAGCTACGGGCAAGGCGGCAGAAGAGGGTTAAAACCGCATCCCTGTGACATACGGTTTGTGAGAAAAAGACCCCGAGGGCCAAAGCTGACCCCGGCAGAGAGGGCTGCGCCCCAGGAGAGAAGGGGGTGGGGGAAGCCCTTTACTGAACAGGCTCCTGTCCAGCCTAGTTCCACAAGCTCTCAGAATCGCGGCACAGACCCCAAAAGTTTCTGTCCACTCTCCAAGCCCAAGGGTCCTCCCCAGCCAGAAAAACCCTAAAGTCCAAGTCGTGCGGCCCCAGGGACAAGTGTGTGTCAGCTTGGAAATGAGAGGGATTTGGAAATGAGAGGGATCGTGCACGGTGCCCCGCCCTGGCCCCCGCACTCACCCTTCAGGGCCACACGGTTCCGGCGGATGGCCATGATGGCATTGCGGATGTCCTCTTCGTCAGCGTTGGAGCTCACGTGCACCTCTTCAAAGTCCACCGGCACACATGCGTGCCTGGGGCAGAACTGGGTCAAGGTGGTGAGCCCCAGGCCTCCCCCACGCCTCTTCTAGGAAGCCTGCCTGGACTACTGGGAGCAGAGGCCTGGCCACCGCCGCTGTCCACCCTGACCTGGCTCTGCCTGAGGGGAGACGGGGTCGACCTGCGCCAACTGACGGGGAGATACTTGAACTCTACAACACAGTTAGTAGCAGGACCGCTGCCACCTTCCTCGTGCCCGGGATCACAGGCACTGGGACAAAAGGCCTGGGCTTTCAGCCCTCCTGCCGCTGCCTCAAGGGGCGCTGGGGCGGAGCCCTGGCCAGTGGGCTTCTGGGCTGACGGTCCCTCTTGGCACAGTTCTCAAGCCCCCCCCCCCCCGCCGGGGTATAAGCTCCCCTAGGGGTACGGGTCAAGGGGAGGTAGGCCCAAGGGCCGTGTACCTGAACACAGACTTGACATGCAACATGAGCTCTGGCCCGATGCCATCCCCCGGGATCATGGTCACCGTGTGCCGCCCACCATACTTAGCCGACGGAGGCTGGAGAGACGGGAAGGTGAGGGTGGGCCCGGTGGGCCGGCCAGTCATGAGGTTCCAGCTTGGGGTTACCTGACCCCGCCACCCCAGCCCAGACAAGTTAATCACGGTGGGGGGGGGGGGTTCCTTGGTCGGGAGAGTGGCGGCAGAAGCAGTCCCCACCCCCACCTGGACTTGGCTCAATCCCAGAGCAACTAAAAGCCCCAAAACTTAACAGGCAGATGAGAGGAATACTCACAATTGTCTGTTGCTAGAGGAGGGACAGAAAGGAAGAAGACACGAATCAGCCAGGGTTGGAAGAACGAGGCTGTGCCCAAGGAACGGGGATACTGTGTAGTGCGCTTTGGGTGAGGAGGGGTGGGCGACCTCTGAGATTGTGCCTCAGAGAGAAGGACCCGGAGCGCCAGGGAACGAACAGGCAGGCACAGCACACATACGTGCACGCGCACACACACACCTACGCACGCACAGACAGGTGCATACATGCATAAACACTAGCGTTCTTGGGCGCACACACATACACACGCACGTACACGCTCTGGCAGGTACTTACGGAGAAGCTCCTCCGGGGGGCCTCGTGGGCACCTAGAACCTGGCGAAGAGAACCAGATGCCAGTGGTTGTTGTCCGGCCCAGAAAGTCGATTCGGTAAAGGCCAGCTGAACTCTTGGCAGGGAAGAGGAACCGTCCCCACCATGCCCAGCCAGGTCCCACGCGTCATCCCTCCGCCTCACCCCTGCACCATCATGTGGTGAACGGCACGTGGTACGCGCCCAAATGGCCCGAGAGCCTCCATTTCCCAAGGACCAGCCAGTCAAATCATCATGGAGGGTCGTGGCAACCCTCTATGCTTCCGTCAGCTCCGCAATCAGCTCTTAGTCAACTTAAGAAATGTTTCTCTCTTGTGTTGTCTGATTCTTTATTAGCCAATAATTAGTCCTGCCCAGTGATGTTTGTTGTCTGTAACGTGGAAAAGTTGGCACACTGCACGTGGCAAACCCTGGGGCGGCCACAACAATCATTTTGTCATTTTTAAAATCTTTTTTCCTTGGGCGCCTGGGTGGCGCAGTCGGTTAAGTGTCCGACTTCAGCCAGGTCACGATCTCGCGGTCCGTGAGTTCGAGCCCCGCGTCAGGCTCTGGGCTGATGGCTCGGAGACTGGAGCCTGTTTCTGATTCTGTGTCTCCCTCTCTCTCTGCCCCTCCTCTGTTCATGCTCTGTCTCTCTCTGTCCCAAAAATAAATAAAAAACGTTGAAAAAAAAATTATAAAAAAAAAAATCTTTTTTTCTTATGGGGCGCCTGGGTGGCTCAGTCGGTTAAGCATCCGACTCTTGATTTTGGCTCAGGTCATGATCTCACGGTTCGTGGAATCGAGCCCCACGTCGGGCTCTGTGCTGACAGTGCGGAGCCTGCTTGGGGTTCTCCCTCTCCCTCCGTCTCAAAATAAATGAGCAAAACTTAAAAATGTATAAAAAAATCTTGTTTTTTATAAACAAACAACACACAGTCCTAACACGGAGATCAGAACAAAAAGATAGCACCCAGTCCCCTGTCCACCCAGAGACAGCCACTGTTGGCATCGTGGGAACGGCCCTCCGGAATCACAAGTCCAAAGCAAACGCGCCAGGGAAAATCTAACCAATTTTAGAAGAATAACAGACACCAATCTCTCAGAGGGCTTTCACAAAGGACTGCAAAACTGCTCTGTGGCCTACGTGGAAGATGAATGTCCCCAACCTCCCGACTTAGAAACAGCCATGTTTGGTCACCCCAATGCCATGTCTGACAGCTTCAGAGTAAAAGCCATCCGAGTCAAAGGGGACAGCTGTTGAGCAGTGATCCATCTAGGGTCCCCGCACAGTCCTGGAGGTAGACGCCTGTCTGCCACGTGCCACTGCGGAGGGCCTAGGCATCCTCACTCTGCTCCTGCTGCTCCCCACCTGGGAACACACCCGGTGTCTCTCAATCCAAAGAGGCAGGGGCAGAGCCAAGGTCCTTTTTGTCACTTGAAGATGCTCTGCCAATTTCCCACTGGGGCAGCATCAGAGTATTCCAGCCAACGGCAGGGTCACCGTGGCCATCTTGCAAAGAGCCATACCTTCCTGCTAGAAGTCTAGAAAGCTCAGACAGAGGCTGATCATCCCCTCTGGGTTTCCCACACTGGTATTCACAAGGCGGCCACTCGCACAGGCTCTGGCGGCATAGGTGTGCCACTGACTCAGCCAAGCCAGGGGCCAGGAGGGGGGTGACTACTAGGACAAAAGGCTCGGGGTATCTGCTCAGCCATGTGGCCCCTGGATCTGCAGCCACAGGCACACTCAGGGCTTTCCAATTTTCCTTTCTAGCACTTGTCAGTATCTGGACTAATTTTTTTTTTTTTTTTGAGAGAGAGAGAGAGAGAGAGAGAGAGAGAGAGAGAGAGAGAGAAGGCACACAAACAAGGGAGGAGCAGAGGGAGAGGAAGAGAATCCTAAGCAGGCTCCACACTCAGTGTGGAGCCCAACCCATGAATTCACGACTGCAGACGAAATCAAGAGTCTGATGCTTAACCACCCAGGCACCCCTGGATTCACCTTACTTGTAGGCTCTCGATATGACTTGTGGAAGGAGGCTTCCACCACCTTTCTTCCAGGAAGCCTTCTCTGATGCCCTAAGGCTGCCAAGTTGTTGGTCCCCCTTGGCTGACACAACCAGTCGCAGGGCAAGACACTGCCCAGCTACCAACCATTCACTGTCCCCCCCCTCCACCCCACCAACCACAATATCCTTAGGTTGTCCCTAGCAACTGCCTCGGTCCCTCCCCAACCCCGAAGTCCTTGAGGGTGGAAGCCATATTGGTCCAATTTCCTACTGTCATCCCAAGACCGAACAGAATGCCTGGTCCAGAGCTCAGACATAAGAAACATTTCCTGAATTAATGAACGCGCCAGAAAATGAAGGAAGAGATGGTGGGCTTGGGGGTCAGGGAGGACTCGGTCTAAACCCACCATCTCTTGGTAGCAAACAGTTTAACCTTGCTGAGCTTCCTGTCTAAAACCCACGGAACAGAGGCACCCACTTCACGTGGCTGCTGGGAGGATGCAGTAAGCCATTTGGTCCCCAGCAGGGCAGGCCCACTCCTTCACTACACCAGCCCCTTAGGCCAGTTTTCATGGCTGATGTCCAGTGGTGGGGGCGGCATGCGGTGGACCCCTACAGCTCCCAGCAGTAAATCCTCCTGGGAGTCCGCTGGTGCTAACGCAGGTAACTCGGCCACGGTGGTGAGCTGCCCCTTCACCTAGCTCTGTATCTGGGCCACCACCCCCACCGCCCACCTTGGATCACATCACCACCTGGGCTAAACCTCTCCCTCACCTGGTCCCGATGCTAGATGTTTCCTTCAGGCTTTAGCCAAAGCCCCAGAGAGCTCTCAAGATAGACTTACTCCCCTGACCTTGCTCAGGACAGATACAGGCACCTTCCCTCGAGGGCTTACACAGGTTCTACCTCACACCTATGCCACCCTGTGACGTTACCCATCAGAGACGCCCAGTTGAAGGCAGGATGGGACATATGCGCAGGCCTGCCGCTCACTCGTTAAGCAGGGAGGTGGACCATCAGCCATGCTGTGATGGCGCCACAGAAAGAAAGGGGTCCTGGGTGGTATGTGTTCCTGACAAAGGATTCCCATGCTCCACATCTTAGCGAGGCTCCTTTCCTTGGCATGTTTATGTTACATCAAGTGCCGATGGTGGCTGCATGTTTTCCCACAAGGTCCCAATCAGTCGGACCAAAGATCTACAGTTCATCTCTAAAGCTTCCCATACCCAGGACAACCAGTCTCAGGGCAAGGCACTGCCCAGCTACCAACCATTCACTGCCCTCCCCCCACCCTAACGTGGACACAAGCACACATAGAAGGGGAGGTCAGGGAGGGCACAAAAGTCTTCACCAAGACACCAAGGGAGCCCAGCTGCCAGAGCCGTCAGGGCCTCTGGCAAGTCCCTCATCAGCAAGTTAAGAGAAATGAGAATTTCATAAAGCATAAGCTGTCAAAGGGTAGTCTTCCCAAGGGGTCAGAAGGCAGAGGCATAGCACATGCGTCCACAGGAGTGTCAGCAAAGTCACAGGATTCTGGAAGGTCAGGGTGGGCTAGATCCTTTGAGACGGGGGGAAATTGGAACCCAGAGACAGGAGGGTGGCCACACTGTAGGTTAGTTGGGGGGAGCCAGGCCGGGAGGTCATACCTCTTGTTCCCTAAAATCACTCTTGGCTCGCTGATGCTTCGGATGGCTTCTGACCCACCCAGGGACTAAGTTATCCTCATTTAAGTGTGTAAAGATATGAGGAATGAGACTTGAGTGAATAACCAAGGTCCTAAACGGAGAACTGCGGAAACAAAGCCCCCACGGCCACCCCACCTCACCAGCGTCAGAAAATCTAGCTCCCTCCCATTCCGGACGCCTGCGGGATGAAAAAGCATCTGGAACTATAAAAATGTCGGGGTGGGGGGTGGGTGTGATGTCCGGAGCACTTGGCAAAATTCGGTTCTCCAACTCCACTGGGACAAGTGACAAAAAGGTCCGCAACAGAAAAACCCGAGGAGGTACTGGGGCTAGGAACAGGATTCCTGAGGCCGCAAGAGGAAGGCGGGCCGGGACACGTGACTGCTTCGGCAGGGCTCCCACAGTATACTAGGGAGTTGACACTCTGCCGGCCGCTGCCCGCTCTCCCCGCCCCTCCGGGGCTCCCCCCGCCCAAGACCCAGACCCCTGGGAAAGCCCAACAAAGGGCCCACTTGATCCAATCCCCTCACTGACAGCGGAGGCAGCCAATCAACTCCGGCGCGTAGCCCTCACCCCGCCCCTCACGGGGCCCACAGCCAATCGGGCTCCAAGACGCTCCGCAAGCCAGCCGCCCTCGGCCCGGCCCAGCGAGCGCTGCGGCTGTCCCCGCGGCCCGCTGCCCCTTCTCACCTCCCAAGGACGGCAGAGGAGGGCCGGTCTGAGCACCGCTTTCGCAGCGCCACCGATGACCGCCGCCACCTTCAGCGCCATGACGGAAAGTGAGAAACGCCGCACGTCCAGACACGTAGACACCGCTCTCGCGAGAGCTTGGCAGGGCGCGAAGTGCCGGGAGCCGGCATGGACCCAGTAGTGCGCACGCGCGCTGACGCGCCGGTTCTCACGCCCCCTTCCGGTGCCGAGAGCGCCGCCGCCTCCGCCGCCGCTGCCGCCGCCGCCACTGCCGCCGCCGTCGCCATCTTGATGGGGCGGCCACCGAGGCCTCTGGTCTGGGGAGGGGACACGTCAGTGCCGCCTGTGGCGTCACTGGCCCGCCTGGCCCGCCGGCGCCTGATTGGCTGCCCCCGCTGCTTACGCGTCGCGCTTCCTCTTCTGCCCCTCGTGTTCAGGGGAGTCTCCCTTTTTCCCTCGGCAGAGAAGAGGCGATGGCGACGCTGGCATCTCTCGGCGCCCTGGCGCTACTCCTGCTGTCCAGCCTCTCCTGCTGCTCAGGTAGCGGCCTGGCCGGAGCCCCTTTCTGGCGAGCCTCTCTCCCACGACTGGTGGTGCGTGGGGGGAGGAGGGGTGCGGGCGAAGCGGGGTTCTGGGCCTTCTTCCTCCGAGAGGCAGGTGGCCCCGGGGCGCGGCGACCGAGGCCACCACACGCTCCTGCACCACACACGTTTACCCAGCAGCCAGGCTGCTGGAAGAAACAGCCAAAACTTCCCAAACCGCCCCCTCCCGTCCGCCCCTCCGAGGAAGAGTACCAGAGTCTATCTCGTTCCCAGCTCCAGCAGGGAAAATGACATACGTCCCTGCTCCCACCCGGAGTTCCCAGTCCTGGAGGGGGTGGGGGTGGTCGGACAAGAGCAAAACTCGGCAGCGCAGGGCTATCCGAGTGAAAGACTAGGCTAGTGGGAGAGGAGCCACCTGACCCGGTGCAGTGGGGCCAGGCCTCCCCAGGAAGGGAGCTGTAAGTGAAGAGAGGAAGCGGGGATGGGGCCCGGCAGAAGGACCATGAACGTGGGCAAGTTAGATTGGAAAAGAGGGAAGAAAGGGGAAAAGGGTGGGGGAGGGCTTGAGTGCTGGGCCAGACCCTTGACTTTTTCCCTGAGGCCCTGGTGTATTCTTACAGGGCTTTTCAGCAGAGTTGAGCCACGGTCAGATCTACATGTACATTCTTGAGAGATTCTTAACACCTGGTGGCGGGGTTGAACTCAGGAACTGGAGTCCAGAAGCGTGTTGAGGAGGAGGTCCTTGCAGGAGCCAGCGCTAAGTCTGGGGGGCCTGAGTCAGGGATACTTTGTACACATTCACTTTACCTATGCGCCACACCACGCCGCCACTCGGGCCAGTGCCTTTGGTGCCTGGAGGGTTTCATCAGCCTAACTGGCTTCCCTACTCACGCCCTTCTCACCTGCCCCTCAGGAATTACCCATGGTGTAGCCAGTGGTGTCTGGAAGGGACAAACCTGACTGTAAAACCCTGTGGTGCTCCACAAGGTCCTTAGGAAAAAAGCCAAGCTTAGCAGGACACAGATGTGGCCCCTGAGAACCAGCCCCCACTAACATTCCCAGGCATCTTCCTCCTGTTGCCCAGCTGCAAAGCTTCTCTGTCTGCCTCATGCATGGCTGTGCCAGGACACATTCAGAGAGCAGCTGGCTGAGAACTTTCCCACTGGTAGCATCTGCTTGGCACCCTGTGATTTAGGCAGTGTCCTTCCTTCCCTGCAGCCTCGAGCAGCGTGATGATGGCTGAGGCAGCCTCCTTTCTCTCGGGGCAGCCCTGTTAAAGGGTACAAGCTGTGCCCGTTTCCTTCCCTCGGAGACACTGGGGCCAGCCGTGGGTGGGGGCAGAGACCCTTGCATCTCAAGCCCTCACGGGTTGCAAGCTGCACCATGCTTGGTGTCTGCGGAGGGTGCCTTCAATAAACCGGCCAGGGCTGTGCACAGCTCTGAATCGAGGTCCGGCTGCAACCCCAAGCCCTCGCATGGCTTCCGTGTCCATAGGTCCAGCCACAGGCCCCAGTTGTGCAGTGAGTCTGTCCTGCTGCTGCCGCCTCCACCCCCTCCCACGTGCGTGCTCGCTCACCTGCTCTTCTTTTGCCCTTACGTTGAGGTTCCGCCTGTACAAAGCCTTCGCAGCCCTGGCCTTCCTTCAAGGCCATCCCACCCTACCCCTTCCACCGCCACTGCACTTCTGACTGAGTGTTCGGATCTGTCTCTCACATCCCACCTGACAGGTTCCAAAGGGCCCCGTGTGTCAGCCGACAAGGTCTGGGAAGTGGGTCTGGGCGGTCCCTTCTGCCCCCCAGCACCCACCAGTTGGGCCTTACGTAAGCACGTCTGCCTCCTCCCCACAGCAGAGGCCTGCGTGGAGCCCCAGATCACCCCTTCCTACTACACCACCTCGGATGCCGTCATTTCCACCGAGACCGTTTTCATCGTGGAGATCTCCCTGACGTGCAAGAACAGGGTCCAGGTGAGGCAGGGTCCAGGGGGGATTCAGCCAGAGCCAGAGGTCCACAGGGAGCCTGGGACCTTGGGCATCAGGTCCTCACTGGCAGTTGATGGGATCAGACCCAGGGACCCATGTAGACAGAGGGAGATTGAGGGTTTTGACTTATGGGTAGAGGGGAGAGGGTAGGGCACAACCAGGCCAGACTGTGTGAAGCAGGTGTTAAGAGAACATTTTCCTAGTCTGCCGCGGTGTGGAAATGTAGGTAGACGTCTTGCTGTGCCTTGTAAGGGTGCTGGGAAATGAGAAACAGCAGAGGTTTGGCCCCTGAGCGCCCATAGCCCGGAGCCCTTTCCTGGTTGCTGTTTGCCTAGGTGGTCTTTTCTGAGTACAACACTCCTTGGGTGGCTCGGGGGCACCCCCTGACCCCAACACCCTCTCCCAGGCTCAGAGGAATGAGTACACTTCAGTTACCCCACCCGTGTTCACAGTTAACAGGCTTGCCGTGGGTTAGGGAGGTCGGGCCATAGCGGGGATGAGCCCCCCTCATAGGTAGATGTGCAGAGGCAGTAACAGCATCAACGGGGGTCGGCTTCCTGGCATCGCTCTGGTTGCGGCAGGCCTACCTCCATGGCTCTTATGTGGTGCCCCCTGCCAGACACAGTGTGGTCCCCAAGTGTGCCCAGCCTCCCTGCCCACAGGCCACGAGTGCTGCTGTGAACAGCACAGTGGGGTTTCTGCTGACGGTGGGGGGTGCGGGGGGGGAGAAGGTGATTCTCTCTTTGTCCCGTCCCAGAATATGGCTCTTTATGCTGATGTCAGTGGAAAACAATTTCCCGTGACCCGGGGCCAGGACGTGGGACGTTATCAGGTAAGGGATGCTGATGCCGCGGTTGTCATTTGGGGGGAGGCCACCTGCCCACCGGCAAGACTTTGAAGCCCTAGGGATGGCCCAGTGGAGCAGGATTGCGGTTGTTTGACTCAGGCTGCGGGTGGTGGTACTGTGTCAGTGCTGCCGGGGGGCCTGGATGTGTCCACTGTGCCCACCTCGGTCAAACCTACCCAACCCAGGTGTCCTGGAGCCTAGACCACAAGAGTGCCCATGCAGGCACCTATGAGGTCAGATTCTTTGACGAGGAGTCCTACAGTCTGCTGAGGAAGGTGAGTATCAGCGACCCGGAGCCCCGCCCAGGCCTACAGGAGGGAGGGTGCACCTCGCTTCCACGACCACCTTCGCCCTGTAGTGCCTCTTACCCGAGCTCCGGGCCACTAGGGGCCTTGCCTTCACAGAGAAGGCTGACCCAGGGTCGGGGGTGGGGGGGTGGCACACCTTCCTGACCACCTGCCACGCCTGTGCTCGCACCTTCCGTGTTTCTCTCTTGCCCGGCTCTTCTGTCTTCCGTGGCTTGGGCCAATGTTCCTGCCCGTCCAACCTCTCCCCACCCTGCCTGGTGGCACCCCTGACCCAAGCATCTCCTTGCAGGCTCAGAGAAATAACGAGGACATTTCTATCATCCCACCCCTGTTCACAGTCAGTGTGGACCATCGGGTAAGCGTGCTGAAGAGGCCGGCTGGTCTCAGGGGAAGCAGGGAGCACACCGCAAGCCTTGCCCTTTTTGAGGGGTGGGGACGGGCGGGGAGAGGGTCGGTGTGCCTTCGCGCCCTAGAGGGCAGGTGGCCGGGGCTGGCTGGTTCCTCGCCCTTCTCTCCCCTGAGGTGGCTTTGGTCTCCTTTCTTGCAGGGCACCTGGAATGGACCCTGGGTCTCTACCGAGGTACTGGCTGCAGCCATCGGCCTGGTGATCTACTACCTGGCCTTCAGTGCCAAGAGTCACATCCAGGCTTGAAGGTGGCACCGAGGGGCCCTCCTTGCTACTTTCAATAAACAGTTGCTGGCTGTCACCGGTATTCAGGACGTGGGCTCACGACTTGCGTGGTCGTGCCTTCTGCACATGCGCAGAGCTGGGCCACCAGTCCCCTTAGCCACCTGGATGGCGCAGGCACTGGCTGGGGCCTCACTCTGCTGTCACAGGCTGTCCTTCCTTGGCCCCAGTTAGGCCTTCCCTGCCCGGTGCCCACGGTGTCTGCCTTCTGCCTCTCCCAGCTACCCGCATAGGTTTGGGCAGGCCGTGGGGTTGCGCTCCTACCCAGCACCTGCTGTCTTCTGGCAGAGGGGATGGCCTCGTTCTCTCCCACCCTCACCTGGCCGCTGCACGGCAGGGTCTCTGTGGCCTGCCTGGGAGAGGGCCCGGTGACCTGCCAGCAGAAGGGCAGCTGCCCAGAGAAAGTCAGGGGCCGTGGCCGGCTTCCCTGGAACGTGGCAGTCAGCAGCACGTGTAGGTGCAGCGCCACCTGCGCGGAGCCCCGGGCTCGAGCCGCGCTCCTGAGCGCGTACCTCCCGCGCTGTTGCCGTGGGGTGTCGTGGGCCCCCCTACTCGCTGGTGCGGCTAAGGCCGCTGCACCTGGTGGTGGGCGGTGGGGTGGTCCCTCCAGGTCCCGCACCCCACCTCCGTGTTGCCTCCCCCTGTGCTCTCACTTCATGGTGTCCAGCGGGACGCATAGAAGGCACAGGAAAGTGGAAGGAAAGGTGACGTGAGTCCCCACGTCTCTGAGGAGCCAATCTCACCTCTTCCAGTTCGTCCTGCATCTTGTCTCAGTGCCCCGTCTCCCCTGAGCACCTAGTGCTCTGTGGCACTGGGAGGGCCCGGGTGTGTGGAGGGTGGCTTGTGACCTGGGACTGCCTGGGGACCTCCTTCGGGCTAGGGGACACCAGCCTCTCCCCACTCCTTGACTCTCAGTCCTCGAAGTGGGTGGGGACAAAGTGACAGGAATGGAGGCTGTGGGGAAGGGCTGACTCCTTCCCAGAAGCAGGGGTGCAGCAGGAGACTTGCGGCTGAGAGTCCCCCGAGGGTCAGGCGAGGCTAGGACTGCTGGCTGATGGGCTTCCCGAACTTCCGGGAAACCAGCGGTGGGGGGCTCGGGGGGCGCCCGCTGGCAGGGATTGCTGCTCCCCCGCCTTGCCGAAGGGTGAAGGGGGAGGGGTTCTGCCAACAACCTGTGCCAGGCACGCAGGGCGAACAGTGGCCGCTTGTGGCTGCCTGGTGGCTCTTTGATTCTGCTCCACGGCAATAGGACCCAAAAGTGACGTCCATTCCAGGGCAGCAATAGCTAAGGGTTGCTGGCCCTCCTGGCACCACCTCTCCCAGGACCCCTGGTGCCAGCTTCCACGTGGCAAGGGACTCCACACAGTTTATGGGCCTGTCCTGGCCCACGTCCCAAGAACACTGGGCCTCCAGCACTCTCTCCACCCAGACAAAAATGGGGTGCCTTTAGAGCCATCAAAGTGAGTCCCTCAGCAGCCAGAGAGGTTGGCCCCAGTCTCCAGTTGGCTTCCAGCCAGTTTTCCCGCAGCCGGGGCCAGGCTTTTGGGGCCCCATCCTCTATGGGGCCTGCTTGGGGCCCAGTTGGCCCCTCTTCAGAACAGATGTGCCTAGTGCTGGGCTCCAGAGGCCTAGGAGGGCTGAGAAAGCCTGTCCCCAGCCCCAACCCCTTCCTTTCCCATCTGCCCCTTTTCACCAACAAGCCCTTTCCTCCCTCCCCATGTGCTGGGGTTCCAGGCCTGCGGTGTGATGGCACATCACACCCGGCCTTCTCCCCCCCGCCCCCCCCCCCCAGCTGTGGCCCGCCCTCAGGGCCCAGCTTTTCCCACAGAGCAGGTGGCTTCTGGAAACACTGGGATTTCCCCGCTCATACCCATCTCAGTCAATCAGGGGGATTAATGAGAGGCCTACACTGATGTTTCAATACAATTTTAATGCCTCCTTGTGCACTTCGGCTGCTGGCAGCGTCCTGCGTGTGCTTGGGAGACAGCTCCTTCACTGCTGTGCTGCCCACCCCAGGGGGCACTGCACACAAGACGAGCTGGGGCCCCCGGAGTTGCGGTCTTTGGGGCCCTGGTCCCCCACCCAGCACTTAGCACATGCCCAGTTGCTGCACTGAACGGAACCTTGAACATCTGGCTGCCCCTCTGGGAGTTCCCAACACAGAAGAGGCCTCTGACCACCCAGATGTTCACCCATGTGGCCAAAAGACCTTTACTCAGCAAGCTCCGTACTAGGCCCCGTGGGGCCAAATAAGGAGAGGAGTTTGTGCCTTCTAGAACTTCCCAGCTCTGGGACGCCTGGGGGGCTCGGTTGGTGAAGCATCCGACTCTTGGTTTTGGCTTAGGTCTTGATCTCACAGTTTGTAAGTTCGAACCCTGCATCGGGTTCTGTGCTGATGGTGTGGAGCCTTGGGATTCCCTCTCTCTGCCCTTTCCCCACTTGCGTGCGCTCTCTCTCTCAAAATAAATATACTTCTGAAATAATTCAGGTGACTGTTGTGTGTGCTCCCAGAGTACACGACGGACTTAGGAAGACCTCGCCGTTCCTCAGTGACACCGAGAAGGCACAGAGCACAGCTTTCAATTGACCCATGCCTTGCCCGTGCCCGCCCCCAAAACCTTCTTCCCGTCTCCTGGCCCAACGAGAATGAACACAGACCAGGAGTCACCTCAAAAAGGCAGCTTACTTTATTCTCCCAATGCCAATGGGGGGGGCAGGGGCAGGCAGCCTGTGTGCCTCCGGTCTGAGGCTCTCTGAGCCGGGATGGCCCCGAGGCCTGGGCCTGGTCCACACTTGGGGAGCGTCTTCTCCCCAGGCAACCCGGCTGGCCGGCCCCTCTCTCTTGGGTGCGGCTGCTCCCTAAGGTCAGCACGGGTCTTGTCACTGAGTTCTTCCACTGCTACTTCCGTCTTGGCTCTCCCTCGGTCATCGGGGAAGGACGTGGGCTCCGGAGTGGGCCTCGCAGGCCACATCGAAGGCTGCCCATCCCCACACCTCAGGGCGGAGACCACCAAGAAAGCTGCTTCCCCTTCTCCCCTTTTTCTTCCCCGACCCTTCCCTCCCCCTGCCCCAGCCCTCCCTCTCTTCCTTCCCCCTCCCCCCACCTCCTTCCCAGCCATCACTGGGGGTCCGCTTTGTCAGGCCGCCTGAAGGAGCCGCCAGCCCCCAGGGCAAGTCCACAAAACAGAAAAACAACAACCGGCAAGCACAGAAAGGGAGAAAAACCACAAAACTCAGGGGTGCCTTTGTCTACAAATAACCAAGTCTCCCGGCAGGGGGCGAGGCCGTGCTCAGCTTCACAGCCAGGCATTCTCTTGTGCTTAGGACAGTCCTCTTGTCTCTCCTTTTCAGTCCTTTCCCGTCCCCAAGTACCCAGGCCGAGAGCTCCGGAGGGGGGACTGCGTGTGCGTGTGCGTGTGCCTGCGCTCGCGTTAGGCACACGTGGCCGGCACACAGCAGAAAGGGTGTCCCCCGTGCCAGCTGGCGACGTAGCCGCTGTGCTTGGAGAGCAGGAAGTAGCCCGTGGAGAGAGGCGTCCCTTCTCCTCAGGGGCTTCTCTCTGGCAACAAGGTCCTGTGCGCACACACAAAGACAGGTGCACACACGCCGTGCGTACACACAGACACACACTAGATTCTAAGGGAGAGCAGGGGACAGGGTCTTGGGAGGCTCCCTGGACCTGGGGCGGGGGGGGGGGGGGGGCGGGCAGAAGGCCTGCCCCGGAGCACAGAGGGGCTTAGACAGTGGTGACGGAGAGCAGAGGGTTGTAGACCCGCTTGCCGTCGGCGGAGCGAGTGCCGTGGGCCAGCATCTCCTGGATGGTGATCCAGTTGTCCAGGATCTTCTTGTTCCGCTTCTTCATGGTTTTGCGGTGGCTCAAGGCAATGATGTTGAGCTCGGCCTTGCTGTCGCCGTTCTGCTGCTCCCGCAGGCACTCCAGCCGGCTCTGCATCATGAACTCGCGCCGCTTCCGCTGCTCCCGGGCCCGGATCAGGTGCTGCTTCCGCTCCTCCTTGCTCCAGTAGCGGCCCATCTTCATCTCGCTCACCGCATCGTCGTCGGTGGTCATGCCGCTGCGCTCCTCCCGGATCTTCAGGGCCCGGGCTTTGAGGAGGCGATCGCGCACCGGCCGCTTGGCCACGTAGCGGGTCCCATCGCTGCGCACCTTGACCTTCCACTCCATGCGGGGGGCTTCGGTGGCCGCCGCTGCCCCGCCCACCCGGGGGCCGCCGGCCAGAGTGAGGGGCCCGTGGCCCAGCTCTTCCAGGCCGCGCGGCGGGGCCAGCTGCACACAGCTGTGGTAGTGCTCGCTCTCTTGGCCCTGGCCGCGGTGGCGCCGCGAGAGGTAAGGGCTGCCTTCAGGGCCCACGCGCTCCAGGGTCACGCCCGGCTTGGGGCTCCGGCGGACTCGCTCCTCCGAGTGCGGTCTCCGGCCCAGCTCGGGATCCCGGGAGAGAGATCGGAACTTGGCGGGGCTCCCCTGCGGGGGGGCCGCCTTGGGGTGGGTGGGGCCGGCGGGGCCGGGAGGGGTCCGGTTCAAGTTGGAGTTGCCGGTGGCGGCCCGCCGCAGGGGGCTCTCCGGCAGGGGCTCTGCGAGCAGCGGGGTGCTGCGGCAGCTCTCCCCGGTGTTGTAGGCGCTGGTGCTGTCCTTGTCCGACTTCTCTGGCAGCTCGGAGATGTCCGACAGCTCGTGCTTCTTGGGCTCGCCGGCCCCCAGGTCGTAGAGACCCTCCTCCTCCAGCAGCCAGGCCTTCATGCAGCGCTCGCGCAGCTGCTGCATCTTCTGCGCCCGCAGGATGTTGCGGCACTTGAACTCCAGGTGTCGCAGCTCCTCCTCCAGCACGGCCATCTCGTGGCCCAGGCTCTCGTTGCGGTTCACATCCAGGGCGCTGTTGCCGCCGCCGGATGCCCTGGGGAAGAGGAGGCCCAGCTGGTTGCCGTTCTCCAGGTGGCCCTTGATCTCCAGCAGCTCGCGGTAGCGCTCGTACTCCTCCTCTGTGAGGCCCGGGAGGTCGCCCCCACCCAGCGCCGCCCCCTCGGCCAGCAGGGAGTCCATGCTGAAGTGCAGGTCGCGGCTCTTGCGCAGGGCCCCGGGGGTGTCGGCGGCGCTCGCGGGCTCGTCGCCCAGCAGGTCGTGCTCGGAGCTCTCCTCGGTGCGGGTGCTCTCGTCGGTGCGGCCCACCCCACTGTCCAGCTCCTGGCTGTTGCTCAGGCCCGCGCCCACATCGGGGACCCCTTTCTCCTCTTCGTGGCCAAGCTGGGGCAGAGAGACGAGCCCCACTCAGCGTGCGGCCCGTGGAGGCCGGAGGGTCGGAGGGTCGGAAGGGCCTTTGGGTCCAGCGCCTCCCCCGCCCCCCCCCCACCCCGGCCTCCCATCTGCCCTCCCCGCGACCCACCTCCGGCCTCCTTCCTCACCTGCTGGGCAGGGGGGGGCTTCAGCTTCCGTGCGCGCAGCTCCCCCTCATGCTCAGAGCCAAAGTCATCCAGAAAGTCATCCCGGTCACTGTCCTTCCACCGCTTTGCCAGCTGCAGAGACAGGCCCGTGCTGTCCCCTCTGCTTTAAGGACCTCCCCAGACACCGCCCCCCCGCAGCGGCCTCTAGGCCTCACACCCGGCCTCCTGGTCTCAGTGAAGGTGAACACTCAGCCATCCGAGGCCGGAGGGGCAGACGCGCCCCAAAGACACTACCCACCCTCCAGCGGGGCCGGGCCGCTGGCATATCTTTGCCCTTGTCACAGATCAGCAGCTTCCAAGGCAGAAGCCCGATGCCAGGGGTCCCACAGTATCCCACCAGGCACACACACCTGGCTCTCAGGCCGGGCCACCAGCAGCGAGATGTTGGTGTTCTCCTCCTGGCTCAGAATGGCCACCGCCTCTTCCCGGTTCTGGACGTCCACGCCATTTATCTGTGACAAGCCAAGGGACCATCAACAAGAATGCCAGGGCTGGCTGTGGCACGGGCCCCGGCCGAACTGCTCGGATGCCCTCACAGGGAGCTCCAGGCAGAGCACCGTGAGCCAGGAAAGGCTCTGGAGCTCTGACAGGATGGAAACTGGCTGCAAGGTGCTCAGGACCAGGACAGCCCGGCCCGTGCAAGAGCACTTGTACCCCGAGGACAATGTGGCGCGGGCGGGGGGGGGGGGGTGCTCATGCCTGCAGGATGGACGGAGAGGCTGACTAGGTGCCAGAGCGGCACAGGCCCTCCTCGATGCCAGCAGATCCCATGAGCACACGGGAGCCACCAGGGGCAGCAGTACAGGAGAGGGAAGAGACACAGCCCTGGTTTCAGGCACAGCCGGAGAGAGCTGGGGCTGGGGCTGCTGAGGACCGGTAGCTGGGCGGCCAGGGCAGCAAGGCCTCGGTCAGGCCTGCCGGCCCTGCTCACCTGGATGATCCGGTCGCCCTCGCGGATCCGGCCGTCTTTGGCTGCAATGCTGTTGGGATTCACCTGCAAGGCAGATGCATCATGGTGGCCCAGCATGCTTCGCTAAGGTTCCCTTTGTAGCAAGGGGCAGCCTCACCTTGGGGACCCCCAAACCCCCAAAGCAAACTGAAGCCTTCTCCTTGCTTGCTCCGTCTGCAGCTCAGACCAGAAGCTTCCAAGCTCCAGGAGGCAGGAACAAAACTGGGTCTTGGGGGCGCCTGGGTGGCGCAGTCGGTTAAGCGTCCGACTTCAGCCAGGTCACGATCTCGCGGTCCGTGAGTTCGAGCCCCGCGTCAGGCTCTGGGCTGATGGCTCGGAGCCTGGAGCCTGTTTCCGATCCTGTGTCTCCCTCTCTCTCTGCCCCTCCCCCGTTCATGCTCTGTCTCTCTCTGTCCCAAAAATAAATAAAAAACGTTGAAAAAAATTTAAAAAAAAAAAAAAAAAAAACTGGGTCTTGGGCTAGTCACCGCTCCCCAGCACGAGCCGTGAACTTGCCAGCCGAGAGCTTCCCAGCCCCTGGCCACCACCCCCAGGCCCAGACCCATGCCCCCAGCTGGCACTCATATACTCTTTTTGCATGGAAACCTGTCACTGGCCGGGTAAATGGCGGCAGCCGGACACTTTCCCTTGCATACATCCACACCAAAATATCAGCCCTGGGGCTTGGTGGACAGTCAGACAGTCATACGGAGGCTGACTTGATCAGAGCACTACCAGCACGTGGGGGGCAGCTGGGGAGCCATCCACCCTCCTGCAGACACACAGACATCTGCCACGGGCCGGTGGGGAAGAAGGATCCCGTGAGTACCGGGAGAGGCTGGCTGCAGGGCATGGGAGGGGTACAAAGCCTGGCTGGGGCTTCGGCCTCACTCACTGTCCCCATCACTGTCCCCATCACTGTCCCCATCCCCTCCTGGGGAGGGCTGCCGGGATGAACACACACGGAAGCCATCAGCTGCCCTATGTGATGCTAAGTAGGCCCCATCCCCAGCGGTGGGCTCTTTATGCGCAGACCCAGTGCCCTGGGCGGCACGGACAGGCCACAGGGGTAGGTGCGGGGACTCTCCGCGTGCCAGACCCTGCGTCAGCACCCGCCACCATGGTGCCTCCCCCCGCTGCTGGTGCCGTGCAGGTGGACACCGTCAGAGTCTGGCCCTGACGTCCTGGCACACAGGGAGGAGGCGTGGGGCTCCACCGCCTCCTAGAACACTCTACTCCTGCGCCCCGCCTTCGTACCTCTCCAACATAGATGCCCAGGTCCTCCTCATCGTCCGTGCGGTAGCAAACCATCAGGCCTAGCTTGTCTCGGTGGCTGGTCTTATACAGCTCCACCTCCTGCCACGCGGGGAATGGGGGGCGCGGAGGAAGGAAGCCCCCAGAATGTGTGAGCGCGGAGGCGTGCTGCAGGGCCGGCAGCCGCAGCCCCGCCCCGCAGCCCAGCCCCACCCCCAGCAGCGGCACATCACCTGAGCCAAGCTTCCAGCCTCCGACTCAGAGGGTCTCTCTTGCCATCCCCAGGGCGCGAGTGTGCCACGGCCCACCCTCCCGGGAAATGCCCGAGACACATACAAGACACACGGGACGCACGGGACACGGACATGCGTGGGACACACACTCGCTGACACGGACTGGCTGAGGGACCTCTCCCATACCCTCCCGACTCAGTCCAACCTGACCCAACCTGGCCCGTGAGCCTGAGTAACCAGTCGCGCGTGGGCAAGGGCCACAAGGCTCAGCCACCTGCAGACAACAGGAGCCAGGCCTGAGCCGGGCTACAGACAGCCATCCCGGGGCTGGCCCCTGGAGCCGGCTGTGGGCCCCGCCCTGGCCTGGCCGCCTGGCTCACCTCATACTCCAGCTCGTCCATACGGTCTGCCTCCTGTGGGCCGCCCTCCATGAACTCCGCTGGGTCATAATACTCATGGCTGATGGGGGGGCTGCCCAGGAGAAGGGGGGTCAGGCCAAACGTCTGGTCTTCTCGTGCCCTAGCCTCAGCCCCCAGGCTGGCGGGTCCCAGCGCGCTCAGCACGGAGCCCCTGCTTCTGAGCTACATGCATCCATGCAAAGGCCGGGAATGCTTCTTGGACAGGAGTGTGCAGGGGACTGCACTGAGGACACAGGCATGCCTACCTCTCCCCCCCCCCGCCCCACCCCGTCGCCCAGCCCCCACCAGCCGACAGGGTGCCAACTTCTCCAAACTACAGGTGTCCCTCCCACCTGGCACTGGCCCCGCTCATGCAACGCCCCCAGGAGTTATCCAGGCCCCAGAGGACTGCTGGGGAGGGCAGGAGGGCCCGCTCTACCTCCCTGCAGCCCGGGTTTAGATTAGCAGAGTGAGCCACGGGCCTGGACGAGAGGCCCTTCTTCTGAGCGGGCCAGAAAGAAGCCGAAGAGATGGATGGGACAGACCAGGATGGTGGAAGATTCAGAGAGGGAGGCTTGAGAGGCAGAAGACGATGGACGGCAGAGGGGGACAGAGGAGGAAGAAGGAAGGGCCGAGGCAGCAAAGTCCCCTGGCCCTGCGGTAGCTACCACAGGGAACCTGTATGTCAGCCTCCCCTGGTCCCTTCACCGGCTGCTGTCCAGCCTGAGGCTAGAAGCCTAGAAATTTCTGAGCCCGTGGATGCCACGGTCAGCTCTGGAGGCCAAGGAGCCTGCTTCCCGCCTGAGAGGACAGGCCAGTCGGGGTCTCCCTGCCGTGCCCAGAGCTGCGGCAAGGCAGCATCTGGGTGGCGTGCCCTCTCTGGAGGCAGGGCCCGGGGCCCTCCTGAGGGCGACTCACAGCTCAGACAGGACGTACGGCTCCAGGATGACCATGGGCGGGGTGGGCGGGCGCAGCTTGCCCAGCGCCATGATATGCTCAAAGGTGATGTCGGTCTGAGTGCCACTGTCCACCAGCTGCAGGTCATGGCACGAGCTGTCCCCCCGGAGGCGGGGGCTGCGTCTCAGCACCTGGATCACTAGGGGCTCCTTGGAGGAGCGCAGGGCCTCCAGGGTTTGCTCCTGAGACAGCTTGGAGAGCTCCTTCCCGTTCACCTGCGGCAGAGACACGCCCCCGTGAGCACGCGGCGAGCCCCGCCCCGCTCTCCGCCACCTGCCACCGGTGGCAGGTGGGCTCTCCACCCTCATTCCCAAGTGAGCCCCCTTCGCCCTGCCCTACACGGTTGCCGTCCGGGGCTCGGGGAGCCCCGGCGACCGTGCACTGGGTCTGGGGGCTCTGCCCTCGCCCTGGAACACGCCCCGGCCCTCCTCCAGCAGAAGCCACCCACTCCTCCGTCCTCCTCACTCCTTTGGGCAGTACTGAGGCCAGAGCTGGTGTCTAGAAGCTCATCTGACAGCAAGGCTGGAGGAAGACCTTAAATTTTTTTTTTTTTTCAACGTTTTTTATTTATTTTTGGGACAGAGAGAGACAGAGCATGAACGGGGGAGGGGCAGAGAGAGAGGGAGACAAAGAATCGGAAACAGGCTCCAGGCTCCGAGCCATTAGCCCAGAGCCTGACGCGGGGCTCGAACTCACGGACCGCGAGATCGTGACCTGGCTGAAGTCGGACGCTTAACCGACTGCGCCACCCAGGCGCCCCTAGGCTGGAGGAAGACCTTGATTCCTCTCCCAACGGGAGTCAGTCAATAAATGGGCTCAGGCCGGAGGGCTGGAAAGAGCACGCAGACACGAAGGACAGGATCTCTGTCGTCAAGGCAATGACAGGCTTGCTGAAGAGAGAAGGTGACACACAGAGCCTCCCTCCTGACACTGCAAGGCAACCTAAGGGAGGTGCCAAGGAAGTGACCCTTACAAGACCATCACCATTTCTCTGGTGCCTTGATGTGCGTCTCCCCCGGAATCCTGACCCCAACCACCATTTTGCAGATGAGGAAACTGAGGGAGCAGAAGGGAGGGAGTGAGTCAAGGTCATGAGCCAGACGGGGCTGTAGTGGTCAGAGTTGGGGGCGGTGTTCAAGGAGGCTGGGCTGCTGCAGCCTCCCAGGAAGAGACCCCCGGTGGTGGGTGGTGGGTGGTGGGCGGAGGGCGGAGTGCTCTCTGGGCCCTGCTGGGCGGAGCAAGGTGTGCCCTCAAGGCAACCGGGGGCAAAGGGCCGGCCCCAGCCTGGCAGCTTGTTTCTGCTCGTTTCTGCAGCAGCCTGGGTGCGCTGGGCCCTGGGATGGCCAAGGTGGGGTTGCGAACCCGGCACCACGCGCTGTGACCTCCATGTGCTCCTTGGCGCGGAGGCAAGTAGACTGAGGCCCCAACAGACACGGACAGAGTTCAGGACACGTGCCACGAGGCCAGTGAGGGGCGGAGGGTGAGGATCTGGAAGCAGTTCCAGAAGGAGGGGAAATGGCAGCGGCAGCTCACGGAAGGGAGCACACGCACTAGTGGGGGTACTGCAAACGGCCACACCCAGCGGGTCGCCACTGAAGCAGACCTTTGCTACCAAGGAAGCACAGGGCCTGCCACACCCCATCTAGGAAGGGGGTAGGGAAGGCTCCCCGAGCAGGGGCACCTGGCCCGCATCAGGAGAAAGGAGAGGGGAGGCTGGTTTGCAAGGGGAAGTGAAGGCAGCACGGAGAGTGCAGGGCCCACGGACCCAGCACCCGTGCAAGGACAGAGGTTCAGCAAGAAGAGGGGGGAGGGGCCGCACTTGGGCACAGGTCCTAGTCTCCGAATTCCCACAGTGCCACCTCTGTCCCTGGGTGTCTCAGGGGGATGGGGTTCTTCGCACAGATGCCCAACCCAACTGCAAAATCGTGTCTTCTGGCTGCCGCGTAACAAATCGAGCCCTGGCTGTCATTCCAAGAAGGCCGTCTTAGGAAGCACAGGGAGTCCTAGGGCCCCCTGGCCAACCAGTGGCTCCTCTGAGCCATGGAGCCCAAATAATTACCTATCTGCTACTTGATTATGTCCTTGTAGATAATAATCTCAGTATTTAGGTCTCCCTCTCCCCAAACTCTCCATAGTCAGAAAATATTTTTTTAATCAGTAGGGTCTAATCATCAAAGAAGCAAAGGTTCATTGCAGAGCATTCGAAAAACACAGAAAATCATAAAGAAGAAAACAAAAACCAGCCAAGAAGGTATTGGTTTGCAACTAATGGTAAGTGTGCGAATGTGGCGGGTACAGCCCTAGAGGCTGCAGGGTCAAGACGGGGCGGCTGAGCGCGCAGGGGAGAGGCCCGCTGCAGGTGTGCATTGGAAAGGTGAGGAAAGGGCCGTCTGGGAAAGCCTGTAGACACAGGGATGGCAGGAACGGCCCTGGAGCCCTTAGCAGAATTGACTGTGAAGCTGCCAGGAAATTTGCAAGCCCCTTGTTAAACACAGCCGTTATCGCCATTTTGATGGACTAATCTTACAACGGAATGAATTATATTACAAGCAAAGGCAGCCAGTACTCCAAGCTCACGACTGTCTAATGATCTTCCCTACCCTTTCCTGTTTGCACTCTCAGGGTTCCTAATGCGTCGCGTGTCTGGAAAGAGGACATCCTATATAATGGCGCGGGACCTCCATCTCTTTCCGTGTTCAGCAACATCACGCTGGTGGCCGTGATGGGAGTACTTGCACCACAGAAATTAGCAACCGCTCCAAAGTGGGGCTTTTTGTTTCGGACGCTTCCCAGCGCCCCAGCGCCCTTAAGTCAAGTGCTTCCCTAAAATGCAACAGGGCTGGGCTGTCCTCGGGATCTCCAAGGGGTAGGTGTCTCCCTGGAACTCCTGGCGCAGAGCCACAAGTGTGCAACAGGATGCTCAGGTGACACTGAGAAATGCAGGAATGTCTTTCTCCCTGGAATCTGTTGGTTTTCCGGCTGCAGCGTTGCTATGGAAACTGGGCCCAGACAGTGGGGAGGGGAATGCGGGGTGGGCTGGGATGTCACGAGGAGGATGGGCACCTGCAGAGATGGGTCATGAGTCATCAGAGTGACGCCTGGGCAGCCCAGCAGCCTTCCCTTTGACCCGCGTGTTCCTTCAGCCTCCTCTCTTTCCCCTTCCTCATGCAGGGTGGGCCCCCAAGCCAATGAAGGTAAGTGGGGCAGAGACAGCCGGTGACAAGTAAGAAATGAGCCCCTCCCACAGGGGGTGAGAGCCACCGGCGGGCTACGGAAGTGTGGGGGATGGGCAGAGTATCTCGGGGGGCAGGCACACAGTGAGGACCCAGTGTTGTGTTAAGACCTCTCCTCGTCCTGCCTTGAGCCCTGCCCTCGTCCTGCCATCTCGAGTTAAAGTCGTGCACACCAGCCTCAACATTGTCCGAAACCAGGCCGGCTTGCCCTCAGATTCCCCTCCTCGGGTCACACGCAAACGTGCACACATGCCAGAGACTGTCCCCACGGAGACACCTGGGACTCACTCCCGCTCCTCCCCTGCTGCCCACACTCCAAGCCCCCGACAGGCGATCCAAAATGGATCAAAGTCCTAAATGGACAAAGCAAAATCGCCTACCTTGGAGGCGAGAGACCAATGTCAATGGTGTTGCAACAGAAAAGCAATTCTTAAGATTACAAAACAGACAAGCAAGAATGGAAAAGACACAAATTTGAACAAAGGACATAAGCACGGTGAAAAGAGAAGATCGGCTGTGAGAAGATCCTTACAAGCATAGAACCGATAAAGGACTATCCTATCTTCTGTAAGGAGATTTCCAACAAAACACAGAAGATTTCCAACAAAACAATAAGAAAATGCAAACAACTCAACAGGAAAACCAACACTCACGGAAGAGGGAGCCCGAAGCAAGCCATAAGCATTTGGGAAGATGCCCCTTCTGGCCGCTGGGGTGTCAGCAGCATCGTGTCACAATGGCCAATGCGGGGAAACAGCCCAAGGATGTGCCGTGGGTAGGATCGATCAAAGAATCGGGCTCGCTCGTGCGTGTGGCGTATGGAAACACTTGTGCTCATTAAGGGTATCAGTAGGAGAAAACGGGCATCAGGATGACAAACCCAAATCTGTCCACAAGGGAAGGAATAGAATGGGGTCAGGGATGGGTGTGCGCAGGCGGCTTCGGACCTGCCTTTTTAGGGGAGAGACGCTGAGGCCAACAGGCCAAAAGCGAGGTCGGACGGCTGTATGCTTTTCTGTACTTGAGAAATATTTCAAATCGGTTGCGTGTGGAGGGGCAGCCGGGGGCAGGGAGGCCTGCTGGGCAGCTCACGATGCCATCACCTACTTGGAGGGCGACACTGGGGGGCTTGGGGCCATGGAGCTTTCTGGGCTGGGTGGCCTGACGGCTGTTACTGCAAATAGCCACAAAGCAGGAATAGAGAGCGGCTCCGGTTTGCCGAAGGGCGACTGTGCCAGGCTGTGTTCAGAGTGCTCGCACAAGCGCGTCGAGTGGGAAGCAGAGGAAGCGGGGGCCCAGTGCCGGGGCATCTCGGGCCACCGTGGAAGAAAGCCCGTCCTTTCTATACAAGCAGCGGTTGGGGGGGACGTGGGAGGTAGGTGCCCATGAGGGTGGCAGGGGTGAGGGCTGGGGGCATGTGAGTGTGGGTGGGTGGGAACGGGCATAGGGGTGTGGGTAGAGCGTGCGTGAGGGTGGCCTTTGTGGGTGGGGAGTGGGAGTGGGTGGTGCGTGTGGGTGGGCGCTAGTGCTCGGTGGTAGGGGGGCGGGTTTTGACCCTGTGTTGAATCCCCTTCTCCTTCCAGAGGGTCTCCTCCTCCCCTCCCTCCCCCGCCATGTCCCTGCTTAAGCTGGGTGAGCCTCTATCATTCGGTCTCCTCCGTCCCCTGCCTCACACATCCTTCTTTCCTCCCCCCTGTTAGCCGCTCATCACTGCCTGGCCCCCTCCTGTCACCCACACCCAGGCAAGGACAGGTGCCAGGTGCATCCATCCCTGGCCGAAGAGTCACACTCGCTGGCAAGCAGACACATGCTGAGGGCGCCACGAAAGGCCCAACGAACACCCCGGGACAAAGAGGAGACTCAGCATGTGGACGTGGCCTGACAGGCCTGTGACTCGACTCCCCACGGGCAGGCGAGACGTCCTCATCCACAGCTCGGAGGGGAAGCCAGGCCCCGAGGGGCCCCACCCGAGCCTCCGAGGTGGCCCTCAGCTCTGCTTCTACGTCTGTCTCTCCCACCAGGCCAGGGAGCCTTCTATCCAGAGGGAATCCACAATTAGGATCATACTGGCGATGTCACTTCCGATCCGGGGAGAGCGGTGCTTGCTGGACACGCTCGTTGTCAGAAAGTCTATTAGAAGATGCTGCCTTCATCAAGTACAAACCTCCCGCCTTTGGAACAATCCAGAAGAAATCCACTTCGTCTTGCAACACCCACACACGCCCGAAGCCCACCTCAACGGCCCCCCTGACTGCCAATCCTGCTGGTGTCACGGTGCGCTCGCAAAGCCAGCGGATCGTCAAGCACTGCCCCTCGGGAGAGCGACTCGGTGCTCCCTGCTTGAGGACTCCGCACACACGGAGCCGGTCCCCACTGCCGAGATGGGCCCAGGCGGGTTGGCCAGAGACCTGCCGCTCCAACCCAACGCTGAGCTGGAAGTCACTCCACTTCCACGGTGGGGAGAGGGGATCGAAGCCTTGGAGGCGCGCCCCGTTGCTCTAATGTGGCCCAGGCGGCCCTCACACTCTCCTGGCACATGGCCCAGTTCCCGTTTACACACTGGGAGAGCACTCGCTGCCCCGGGTCCCCAGACACCAAAGCACCTGGCAAGCCCCGGCTCCACAGGTCCCAAGGGCAGTGGCCCCTCGCAGACCCCACGGCACTAAGGGTTCCCTCATCCTGGCTGACCCTGTCGCCCAGTCACACACTCTGTCTGAATCTCACCTGCTGTTAAAAGGGGAAACTTTCTGGAGAAATTTGTTAATAACTCTAAAGAATCTTGAAAATGTTCATCATTTCCCCTTTGATCCAATAAATCATCTCTAAGTAGTAGATCCTAAATGATAATAACAGCACGTGAATTACAAGGCTGTGCAGAGCAGCATAGTTTTTTGTGTTCCTGTAAAATATACCTAACATAACATTTATCATTTTTACCATTTTAAAGGGTGCACTTCACAGGTGCCTGGGCGGGGGGCAGTCAGTCGGTTAAGCGTCCAACTCTTGACTTTGGCTGAGGTCATGATCTCACAGCTCCTGAGTGCGAGTCCCGCATCGGGCTCTGTGCTGACAGTGTGGAGCCTGCTTGGGATTCTCTCTCTCCCTCTCTCTCTGTGCCCCTCTCCTGCTCTCTCTCTCTCTCTCTCTCTGTCTCTCAAAACTAAATAAACTAAAACAAGTTTTTAGGTATACACTTCAGTGGCACTTAGCTCATTCACATTTTTCTGCAACCACAGCCTGTATCTCGTTCTGGCACATTTTCATCCCCCCGGAAGGTGACCCCCTGCCCCTTGTCTCCACATTCACCCCAGCCCCTACCGCTCTCTTTTCTGTCCACACATAAATGCAAGTGAACAATGTCCTTAGCACGGTTTATAGGTTCCCGCGAGGCTGCAGGAGGCATCGGCACTCCATTCTGTCTACGGCTGAACATTCCCTACTAGTCCCCCAAATGCAGGGACCACATTTCGCTGGCCCGTTCATCCGTCAGCAGACACTGGGTTGTTTCCACTTTGGGGCCACTGCAAACAGTGCTGCCATGCACCCCTGTGTGCGACTTTTCATCTGAGTCCCTGTTTTCAGATCTTTGGGGTGTATGCCTAGGAGTGCAACTGCCGGGCCCTGAGGTCATTCTATACTGAACTTATTGAGGTACCAAAATTCGTTTTAGTGGCAAAACCTTTACAACGATCTTTGGTATGAAGTGTCGACCTCACTGAAGCATACGGCTGCCCTACCGCAGTCTGCCAACAGCAAGCCTGTTTCTCAAAAAAAGATATAAAATGACATGGGAACTCTGAGGCCTATCTTATAAAATATCTGTTTATGGACAAAGGCTGAGAAAGAATATATAAAAACACTGTGCGAGGGAAATCTGAGATTTTTTCCCCCTTTTCCCAAACTGTATAGAACATGCCTATACTGTTTTTGGGGGAAAAAATGCTTATAAACTTCAAAAAAAAAAAATAAATAAAAAGAACGTGGCTGGAAAATTCTCACGATAAAATATTAAGCAAAAAGATCTGCTTAAGGCAGTGTGACCCCAATTCTGGGAGCAAGGGTCTCAGTGAGTAGGAGGCAGCCCAGCTCGGACAGAGGCAGGCTGAGTTTTCACTCGTACGTGCGTATGTGCGAATGGGTTCAACGTTACACGATACTTTCTTTAAAGACTATCAGGAAATTCACAAAAATAGAAAAGCGTTAGCAGTGGTTGTATCTTGGAGATGGATTTACAGGGGATTCTTCTTCTCTCTTTTGTTTTTTATAGTACTTTCTCCGATGAACATCACCTTTATAATCAGAGAGAAAACATACAGAAACAATGTGGCCTGTGATATGTTCCGAGCTTTCCTCAGTTTCCCCCCGGCTCCAGACTCGGTGGCAGGCTCTGGTTTGTGCTCCTGGCTCCTGGACAGCCCGAGCGGGGACTGCAGCCTCCAGGCTCCAGCCCCTTGGGTGCCGATTAAAGGAGAGTGGTGGTAATGAAGTTACATCACACTCCACATCCACACCCGATCCGACGAGGCTCAGGAGACACTCCTTTGTCCCTCTACTGCCTTCATTGCCCTGCCTGGGTGTCCCACAAAAGGAAGAGGTGGCTTCCAGGTGCCTGGAGTCCCAGAGGGAGTGAAGGAGGCCCCGGGGGGCCCTTGGGCTGTGGGCCCAGGTTGGGGGGGATGGATCACAGCCACCCACCCCCTAGACGAAGCGGCCAAGAGGGCCCCACGCCCACCACAGGGGCCACTGGGAAATGGGCTCCGGAAGACAGATGGGCCTGACCACGGGGCTGGCCAGTTAGCCTCAAGAGGCTAACTAGGGGCGGGGGGTGCCTGGGTGGCTCAGTCGGTTGAGCGTCCGACTTCGGCTTAGGTCACAATCTGATGGTTTGTGAGTTCGAGCCCCGCATCGGGCTCTGTGCTGACAGCTCAGAGCCTGAAGCCTGCTTCAGATTCTGTGTCCTTCTCTCGCTGTGCCCCTCCCTCATTCATGCTCTGTCTCTCTTTCTCTCAAGAATAAATAAAACATTTTTGAAAATTAAAAAAAAAGAGGCTAACTAGGGGGACAGGACAGGACTGAGCAGACACCCCCCCCCATTCCCCTGGCCCAGCCCCCTCTGTCTGCTCCTTACTGGCTCCCTCTAAGGTGGGATTTACGGAAGGTGTTCTGTGGGTGACCAAGGTGTGGGTCCCAGTGTCTCAGCAGAAGATGACAGGAGGGCCCTGGGGTTGGGAGAGAGCACTGATTCCGTAAGCACCAGCCAAGAGGCAGGGAGGCAGAGCAGACAGGCCCCCAAGGTCTGCCTTCAGAAGGAGCCCGTGCCCATCCCACCCACAATGCCCACCCCGGCCCCTCAATGCAAGCCAGGTGGCAGGGGTGGGACCCCTCCCCACCAGAGGGTGGACAGGCTTGGGGTAACCAGTCAGGTAGTGGGGTGAGGAGACAAGACGTGACTAGGGCAGGGACCTACCACAACCCAGGCTTTAAAGGAGGGTCGGCATAACCAGTAAAGAAATTGAGTCAGTAACCAAAAATCTCCCAAGAAATCAGAGACCAGGGCCAGATGGCTGTCCAGGGGAATTCTACCAAACATTTAAAGAAGAGTAAACACCTATTCTTTTGAAGCTGTTACAAAAAATAGAAATGGAGGGAAAACTTCCAAACTCATTCTATGAAGCCAGCATTATCTTGATTCCAAAACCAAAGACCCCACTAAAAAGGAGAACTATAGACCAATTTCCCTGATGAACACGTATGCAAAAATCCTCAACAAGATACTAGCCAACCAGATCCAACAACATATTAAAAGAATTATTCACCACAACCAAGTGGGATTTATACCTGGGATGCAGGGCTGGTTCAATATCTGCAAATCAATCAATGTGATTCATCACATCAATAAAAGGACAAGATCATGTGATCTTGATCCTCTCAATAGATGCAGAGAAAGCATTTGACAAAATACAGCATCCTTTCTTCATAAAAACCCTCAAGAAAATAGGGAGAGAATGATCATACCTCGAGATCATAAAAGCCATATACGAAAGACCTATGGCTAATATCTCCTCAATAGGGAAAAAGTGAGAGCTTTCCCCCTAAGGTCAGGAACACCACAGGGATGTCCACTCTCGTCACTGTTATTCAACTATAGTACTAGAAGGCCTAGCCTCAGCAATCAGAAAACACAAAGGAATAAAAAGCATCCAAATCGGCCAGGAGGAATTCAAACTTTCACTCTTCACAGGGGACATGATACTCTGTATGGAAAACCCAAAAGATTCCACCAAAAAAACTGCTAGAACTGATCCATGAATTCAGCAAAGTCACAGGATAGAAAAATCAATGCACAGAAATCAATTGCATTCCTATACACCAATAATGACGCAACAGAAAGAGAAATCAAGGAATTGATCCCATTTACAACTGCACCAAAAACATAAAATACCTAGAAATAAACCTAACCAAAGGTGAAAAATCTATATCCTGAAAACTATAGAAAGCTCATGAAAGAAACTGAAGAAGACACAAAAAAATGGAAAAAGATTCCATGCTCCTGGATAGGAAGAACAAATATTGTTAAAAATGTCAATACTACCCACAGCAATCTACATATTCAATGCAATCCCTATCAAAATAACACCAGCATTCTTCACAGAGCTAGAACACACACTTCTAAACTTTGTATGGAACCAGAAAAGACCCCAAATAGCCAAAGCAATCTTGAAAAAGAAAACCAAAGCTGGAAGCATCACAATCCTGGACTTCAAGCTGTATTACAAAGCTGTAATCATCAAGACAGTATGGTACTGGCATAAGAACACTCAGATCAGTGGAACAGAATAGAGAACCCAGAAATGGACCCACAAACGTATGGCCAACTCATCTTTGACAAAGCAGGAACAAATATCCAATGGAATAAAGACAGTCTCTTCAGCAAGTGGTGCTGGGAAAACTGGACAGCGACGTGCAGAAGAATGAACCTGGACCACTTTCTTACACCAGACACAAAAATAAACTCAAAATGAATGAAAGGCCTCAATGTAAGACAGGAAGCCATCAAAATCCTCGAGGAGAAAGCAGGCAAGAACCTCTTTGACCTGGGCCGCAGCAACTTCTTACTCAACACGTCTCCGGAGGCAAGGGAAACCAAAGCAAAAATGAACTACTGGGACCTCATCAAAATGAAAAGCTTCTGCACAACAAAGGAAACAATCAGCAAAACTAAAAGGCAACTGACAGAATGGGAGATGATATTTGCAAACGACATATCAGATAAAGGGTTAGTATCCAAAATCTATAAAGAACTTATCAAACTCAACACCCAAAAAACAAAGAATCCAATGAAGAAATGGGCAAAAGACATGAATAGACACTTCTCCAAAGAAGACATCCAGATGGCCGACACATGAAAAAATGCTCAACATCACTCATCATCAGGGAAATACACATCAAAACCACCAGGAGATACCCCCTGACACCTGTCAGAATGGCTAACATTGACAACTCAGGCAACAACAGATGTTGGCAAGGATGAGGAGAAAGGGGATCTCTTTTGCATTGTTGGTGGGAATGCAAGCTGGTGCAGCCACTCTGGAAAACAGTATGGAGGTTCCTCAAAAAACTAAAAATAGAACTACCCTACGACCCAGCAATTGCACTACTAGGCATTTATCCAATGGATACAGGTGTGCTGTTTCGAAGAGACACATGCACCCCCATGTTTATAGCAACACTATCAACAATAGCCAAAGTACGGAAAGAGCCTAAATGTCCATCGATGGATGAATGGATAAAGAAGATGTGGTCTATATAGACAAGGGAGTATTACTCGGCAATCAAAAAGAATGAAATCTTGCCATTTGCAACTACGTGGATGGAACTGGAGGGTATTATGCTAAGTGAAACTAGTCAGTCAGAGAAAGACAAATATCATATGACTTTACTCATATGAGGACTTTAAGAGACAAAGCAGACGAACATAAGGGAAGGGAAACAAATAATATAAAAACATGGAGGGGACAAAACACAAGAGACTATTAAAAATAGAGAACAAACTGGGGCGCCTGGGTGGCTCAGTCGTTTAAGTGGCCGACCTCAGATCATGATCTCGTGGTCCGTGAGTTCGAGCCCTGCGTCAGGCTCTGTGCTGACAGCTCAGAGCCCGGAGCCTGTTTCAGATTCTGTGTCTCCCTCTCTCTGACCCTCTCCCGTTCATGCTCTGTCTCTCCCTGTCTCAAAAATAAATAAAACTTTAAAAAAAAAATAGAGAACAAATTGAGGGTTTGCTGGAGAGATCATGGGTGTGGGGATGGGCTTATTGGGCAAGGGGCATTAAGGAGGACACTTGTTGAGATGAGCACTGGGTGTTACATGTAGGGCATGCATCACTGGATGCTACTCCTGAAATCATTATTGCACTATATGCTACCTTGGTTGTAAATTAAAAAGTAAATAAATAAAATAAAAATAAAGGAGAGTCAGGAGGGAGTTTTGGTGGGGGTGGGAAGAACTTTCTGGCAATCAGGGGTGTTGGGAGTGAGCAAGGAAGGGGAGTGGGGCGTCAGAGGCTGTATGGAGGTGGGTCTGGGCGACTGGGCCACTGCCCACTGCATTCTCTCGTTCCCAGGGGGCTGAAGACAAGGGACTCCAGGCCCAAACCTGCGCTGTCTCCAAGTGGCTTCTCCAGGAAGCAGAGGGACAGCGGAGAAGGGGCCCAGGCAGCAGGGAGGGCTCCCCTCTGCCCCAGGGCACCCTTCCAGAAGCTGACTGCTTCAGGCTGTGGGAAGACGTTGGGAGGGGAAGGGGGCAAAGCGCATGTCAGGAGCTCCGTGGCAGACAGCCCAGGAGATGAGCTCAGCACAGGGTTATGGGTGCACAAATGACCCTCTGTGTCCTCAGTCAGCTGGGAACCACTGGAAGGAAGAGGGCATGTGTTCCCGAGCGCGGCAGGCCCACAGCCTTCCCCAGACTAACACTCATCAGAACACTGGGAGGACTGGAAGAACAGCCATGAATGAGACAGACGTGATCCCTTGGGGCAGGGGAGGCTGGTGCCCCAGGGCAGAACCCAGGCAAGAAACCAGCAATCGGGCTGCATAACTCATCCCACTGAGTTATGTGGGAGAAACTGCTGAAGTGGGGACGGTCTCCCTGGGGATACTGGCACAAGACCTGAATGATGACAAGGAGGCGGCCACGGGAGGGACTTTGAAGAACATTCCAGGCATCACTAAGCCCTTGGTGCTCCCAGAGAATAACGCGCACACACAGGAGAGGCCGGCCATGGCCATGGCCTCCGTGAGGAGCACGGAGCAGGGGACCAAGTGGCGGCAGGGGAAAGACCAGCAGGCAACCACAGTGGCCCAGACCAGAGATAACGATAGCTTGGCCTGACATGGAGGTGGCAGTGGAGATGGGGACTGCCAGGACCTGCTGCTGGGCTCGGGACAAGGGACAGGGTGGGAGGAAGGACACCCAGCAAGCACAAGAGAGAGTGCCTGACATCACCCATCATCAGGAAAGGGCATATCTAGAGCATACAGCCTCACCCGCCCCACTAGGGGTAGGTGGAATTAAAAAATGGAAAAGAGGGGCGCCTGGCTGGCCCAGTCGGAAGAGCATGCGACTCTTGATCTCGGGGTCATGAGTTCGAGTGCCACATTGGATGTGGAGATTACTTTAAAAAAATTAAAAAATAAGATCTAAAAAAACAATGGAAAAGAAATGTTGATGAGGATGTGGAGAAATGAAACTCTCACACATTGCTTGTGGGAATGTAAAATGGGGCAGTGCATGTGGAAAAGTCTAGAGTTACCATATGACCCAGCAATCCCACAAGAATGGAAAACAGGCATCCAAACAAAAACTCGTACACAAATGTTCAGAGCAGCACTATTCATAATCACCAAAATTTGGAAGCACCCTAAATGTCTACCAACAGATGGATAAACACAGTGCAGTAACACCCACACAAGCGGGTCATTCGACCACATAAAGGGATGAAGTCCTGATACCTGCTACGACATGGATGGGAACAGTCCAGTGAGGGGAACAAAGGGAGAGGCACAAAAGGGCACATACTGTATGATTCCAGATGAGTGGAAATCACACTCATCTGCACAAAGCAGATGAGTGGTTGCAGGGGGCTCGGGGAGGGGAGAATGGGAGTGCCTGTTTCATGGGTATGAAGTTCCCACGGTGGACGTGTTCTGGAAATAAACAGTGGGGATGGTTGCACAACACTGTGAATGTATACATGGCACTCACGGTAAATCTTATGTCATATTTTTTTCCACAATAAAAATATAAGACTGCCGCCTAGATCCACAGAGGCCACAGAAGTGAGGACCCCTGGGGAGGATGCAGGGATTGGTGTAAACACAGGAGGTGGGCATGTTTTACTAATGGAAAATTTTCGTCTCTGATGTGAAGCTCCTGAAACATGCAGACATCCCCATTGCCCCATTCCACCTACATGTGTCCCAAACCCAAGCCACCAAACCGGTTGTCATGTGACCACTGTTAACGAATTCAACTAGGGAATGTTCTTGATTTAAAATGAGACGGGGCGCCTGGCTGGCGCAGTCGGTAGAGGATGTGACTCCTGATCTCAGAGTTGTGGGTTCGAGCCCTACATTGGGCCCAGACATTACTTAAAAATAAAAAAGAATTTAATAAAATAAAATAAAACCATGAGATGGAGGAGACCACGAGGGATTGAACCTAGACAAGGGAAGAGGCCCATGGAGGACCATGAGCGGGTGGAGAGAGACCCAGAGTTTACGGGTCAGCCAGAGAGGAGGGGGGAATCAGAGCAGGACAGAACGACGAGGAGGAAAGGACTGACCGTTGGCATTTGCATTTGTTAAGAGGTGGACCGCCGCAGAGGGGGGTACCCAGCTGGCTGGGGAGTGGGGGTGGGGGGCGAAGCTCGGCCCGTAGAGACTCAGCCTTTGGAAACTTTTGCAAAGAATGGGATGGGAGTGGCCGGGGGCTGCGGGAGAACGCTGCCTTTGCATTTTACCAGGCGAGACACCGGAGCGGTCTGAACGCCCACGGGAGGTTCGCACGGGGGAAACTTCCTGCCCAGGACGGCGGGGTGGGGGTGGGGGGAAAGACTGCGGGGACCGGACCTCGAGAAGGGGTGGGGGCCGCCGGGAGTAGGCAAGGAGGCCACGGGGGCGGGCGAGGGCTGCGCGGGAAGCGGGCCGACCGATCGGCCGCCGCAGGGCATGGGGGGGGGGGGGGGGCGCGCGCGCGCGCGCGGGGGGGGAGGGCTCAGCCCCGCCCCGCCCCCGGCTGCGACGCCCCGGGCGGCGGAGGACGGGGCCCAGGCGCGCTCGCCCCGCCCCCCGGGCGCGGAGCCGCAGACAAAGAGGGCGGCGGTGGCGGTGGCGGTGGCGGGCCCGCGGGGAGGGTGGCACGCTCGCCTCCCGCGCGGGCCGCGGGTCCTCCGACACCCCGACCCCCCCACCCACAGCCGGAGCCAGTCCCCAGGCCCTGACCTAGGGAGCCTGGCGCAGCGGTGCGGGGGCTCGCGGTGGGGGGTTCCTCGCCATATCCCAAGTGCTGGGATCCGACATCTCTGGGCAAGGCGAGGAGGAGGCAGGAGGGCGGAGGGGGCTGAGAAAGGAGCGCTGGCCTGTGTGTCCGGCGGGGCCTGCGACCCCCGCGAGGCCTGCGAAAGGCCCCTCCCACTCTTGGTAACGCGGGGAGTAGGGGGTTAACTACATAAATTTCTAGTGGGGCCGTAGGCTGCTACGTGAGGACTCCGCCAACCCCACCTGCGGATTAAGAAATGGGCCAGGGGGGAGCAGAAGCCGGAAGTTGCCCCCTGCCCTGGGGCCCTGAGTCCTGATCAATGGTTCTAGGTTGGCTGACCCGAGTGCCCAAGGGTATACCCTGGGTGTACCTGTGTCTCTGGCTTCCCGGGCCCAGAGAAGTGTCACGGGGACCCCCACACCGAGCTCCACACAAAGCGTGGGGGGGGGGGGCGGGAAGAGAAGCCAGAGAAAGGAGGCCTGAGCCAAGGGCAGGCTGTCTGCACACTTCTCTTTTCAATGGCCCAGCACAAGTCCTCGTTCCTATTTTCCCAACTCTGGAGTTTGAAATTTGTCAATCCACAGGACCCTCGCAACATCTGACAGCGGATTCCTGCATTCCCTTCAGGCAGCTGGCCCCCAGAGTGCACACTGTGACACCTGCTCTCTCCTTTCTACACACACGTTTTGCAAAGGAGGTGCCAACACCAATGCTCCCATTCCAGGAGAAACCACAACACCCTTAATATGCTCATGGATTTAGCACGACCCAATCATCAGCTGCTCCCACATCTCTCCAATTGTACCACTAATGCCTTTAAAGCTTGTTTTTCTTTCTGGACCCAGGATCCAATCAAGGCCACACACGTTACATTTGGTTGTTGTGTGTCTAGTATCTTTTAATCCAGAACAATCTATCCACTCTGTGTTGTTGTTGTTGTTTTAATTTCATGACATTGACCTCTTGGAAGAGTGCAGGGCAGCTGCCTTGCACAAAGCCCCAGAGTCTGGATCTGCCCTCGTTACATTCAGCTTAACTGCTTTGACAAAGTGCTGGGTTCTACCCCCTCCCCACCAACAGCATCAGGAGGTACTGGATCAGGCTGTCCTATTGTTGGGGAGGCTTGATTTAGTTTAATCACGTGGTCAAGGTCGTGGCTGCCAGTTCTCTCCTTTTCCCTTCCAAATTTACAAGAAACCTGGGGTAATGCCTTGAGACCCTACGACTATCTTGTTCCCTGACCACCTTTATGTAATGGTTTCACCATCCAAGGATGATCCTTGCCTAAACGAATTGCATCAGTGGCTGAAAAAAAAAAGGCCTTAGTTTGTATTCCAACGGGGACACGGCATTACGCTCCATCATGATGTCAGTGGCCCAGCAACTAGCAGGCCCCCGGTCGTGGCTGCCTGGACAAACCATGACAGCCAACCCCATAATCGTGCCCACCCCTTCTTGCCCAGGGGCAGGAGAAAGAAAGAAAAGGAAGCATGGGTGGGGGCTTCCTCCCAGAAGCCTTCATAGTTTGGTAGTTCGGTGTACGTGTGGGTGTCCACGTCAGCTGTCTGCACGTTGGTAAGGGTGGATGGGAGAGGAGGATTGGTTAGTTGCACCCAGCACAGAAAAGTAGACGATGTCCCTGGGGACCTCAGTTGGGCAATGACCCCTGGGAATTGGTTTGGTAGGTCTAAGGTGATGCCCTGCCTCTTGTTTATAACAATCACATTGTAAGGTGGCGCTGGTGTGATTCAGGGCCTCACTGATTTACCCCATTTCTTCCGGAAGTCCTTGCTACTTGCTGTGGTCGGTCCAAGCACCAGCAGCATGGACATCGCCTGAGCACCTGTGAGAAACGCGGAATCTCAGGCCCCAGACCTGTTTAATCAGAGTCTGCATTTCAACAAGGGCCTTGCGGTGGCGTTGCACTGGCCCAGGACGCCCTCTCGAGGAACCGGTAAGGATGCGCGCGCACACCTGAATGGGGTTCAAACACCAGGTAGATGGTTCAAAGGGTCTCTCCTTCCCTCTCACCCCTTCCCACCCGAAAGCTGCTGAGCAGATGGGTGGTGGCCACCCAGGGTCTGCTGTAATCTGACCATCGGCCCTGGCTCCTGTGCCCTTCTAGCTGCGAGCAGGCCTCTCGGGTGCTGGGAAGGGAGGATACCCCATGCAGCCTGTGTGAAAACACGAAGCAATTCCTGAGGTCATCGTCAAGATCAAGCTTTGGGTGTAAGCTCACCACAACTGAAAACATCCACCCACCCACCTCTGGGCTCACCTGACTGGTCCAAGGGCATGATCCAAGTCTAGCAGTAATCGAAAGGATATTCTTTATGAGGTGCCCTTCATTTCCACTGCTCACAGCAAGCAAGAGGCAGATTGCACTACAAAGAGGGGACATGCCTGCCACAGCCCAAAACCAGCCCCTGAGCCCCAGCTTCTCAGTTTTCTCCTTTGGCTCCTAACTCGTCTCATGCCTTACACTTCTTCACAACTCAGGGCTCCTCTTCCTGTGTCCCCCCGCCTTCTTTCCCATTAGAGAAACCCCAATTAGAAAATAATAGTGAACATTCTTCTGTCACTGGACATTAACAGTGTCATGTCCATGAGTGAGGCTGTCTCCATCCAGCTGCCTTCACCACCAACCGAATGGCCTGATGGCAACAATTCCAACCCGGGCCAAATGAGATCCCAGGGGAACTGGTGCAGCTCAGCAAAGGTGGGTGATGTCCCCACGGCAATGACCTTGGGAGGCGGGAACTCTTTATTCCCACATGGCCTGTTCTTCCCTGGTGGGGACCCTAAAGTAGAAGGAAGGAAAGACCCGCCCACCCCCACCGGGTGCCCCTGCTGGGCTAAGTGCTTTTTCCTTTGGTGAGTGTGTGTTACCCGCATTTCTTGTTTTTAAAGCTTTACTGAGGTGTCCTTGCCATATGATGAAATGCACATATTTGGAGCATACAGTTTAAAGTTTTGTAAACATACACTCACGAAACCATCATCACAATCAAGACAGTGACCATTTCCATCATGCTGAAGTGTCCTCGTGTCCCTTTGTCATCCCTCCCTTCTGCCCATCCCTGCAAATGCTGATGTGCTTTCTGTAACTGCAGATTAGTTTGCATTTTCTAGGATTTTCCATCAACGGCTCAGACAGTCCTTGGAACTGAGGGAAGGAAGGAAGACAGGAAAGGCATTTAAAGATTTTGAGACAGGGGTGCCCGGGTGGCTGTTGGTTAAGCATTGGCTTTGGCTCGGGTCACGACCTCACAGTTCATGAGTATGAACCTCGCATCGGGTTCTGTGCTGTCGGCACAGAGCCTGCCTGGGAGCCTCTCTTTTCCTCTCTCTCTGCCCCTCCCCCACTCACACTGTCTCTGTCCCTCTCTAAATAAATAAATAAGCTTGGGGCGCCTGGGTGGCGCAGTCGGTTAAGCGTCCGACTTCAGCCAGGTCACGATCTCGCGGTCCGTGAGTTCGAGCCCCGCGTCAGGCTCTGGGCTGATGGCTCGGAGCCTGGAGCCTGTTTCCGATTCTGTGTCTCCCTCTCTCTCTGCCCCTCCCCCGTTCATGCTCTGTCTCTCTCTGTCCCAAAAAAAAAAAAAAAAAAAAAAAAAAAATTAAAAAAAATAAATAAATAAGCTTTAAAATATATATATATAAATACATAAACATTTAAATATACGTGTAAATATATAATAAAACATTTGAGACAATGGTAAAACATGGTGACGCTATGCAGATCATGGCTGTTGGACTTCAATGCCCCGTTCACGGACTGCACAATTATTCCCAGAGGGCCCACTCCAGGACAGGCGGTGTGCAAGGACACAGCCCAGTCGGGATCACAGGACGCCCCCACTCAAGGGGGAGGGAGCATGTCAGGGCGAGGAGAGCCGCCGTGCAGGGTGGAGGAAGATGGAAAGAGGGGACAGGCGTGAGCCCACTGCCCTCCCCATGGCCCCCGCAGCCCCGTGGGCCCTTCTCTCCCCCAACCGTCGCCTCTTGCTCGTGGCCAGCCTCTCCCCTTGTGAAAAGGCCCGGGGGTAGGGAGAGAGGGGTCTGTGGATCCTCAGCACACAGAACGGTGGCTGGCTCAGCAAGCAGGTGCTGGAGGAAAGACCTTCAGGCTGGTGTTTGACGTCTCTGAATGTGGACAGAGGGCGGAAGGTGGTGGTGGTGAGGCACTGGGCCCCCAGACTGAGAGAAGAGTGGAGCTGTGGCCAGGCCTGGCAGGGAGTGGGCGGAGTAGGCCGGGAAGCCAGTTTCCTTTGTCACAGAGGGTCTCCTATGCACCTGCCAGCAAGACGGTGATGGTGGCAGGGGGCGGGGGAACCAAGGTATGGAAGACTGGGGTGACAGGGGCGGGGGGGGGGGGGGGGGCGGGGCGACAAAGATGGGCTTGATTAGATCCCTGACAAAGCAGTCCAGGTGCCAGAGGGCAGGACGCAGGCCCCCAGCAGGAAGGGCTCCAGGAAGGGCTCTCAGAAGGCACTGTGTGCCTTGGTGCTGATGCTCTCCCTCCCCACCTTCCACCGTCTGCAACCTGGATCCTTCCTCTTCCTAACTCAAGGGGCAAGACCGCAGGATCTTTCTACATTTTCAAGCTTGTCAGTACGTCGCATCCCCGCCCCCACCCCCGCCCGCACCCCAACACCCCTGCTCGGTTAAGTGGAAGACAAGAAGATGACAGAAATAGAAGTAGGGCTCTGACATGCCACATTTAGTGCGTTTGTGGCAGGTGCTTGTGGCTGGTGCTCGTGGCCGGTGCTCATGGCAGGCCACAGCGGTAGAATAAGGGGCCCGAGCAGTGAGCATCTCAATAGCCACTGCAAAAGCATTTGACAAAATCTAACAACTCTTCATGATAAAAACACTCAAACTAGGAATAAAAGGGAACCTCCTTGACTTGATAAAGAGCATCTGTGAAAGACCTACAGCTAATTTTATACTCACTGGTGAAAGACTGGAAGCTTCTCCTGTTAGATCAGGAGCAAGGCAAGGATGTCTGCTCTCACCAGTCTATTCAATATGGTACTCGAGATCCTAGCCAGAGCAAAGAGGCAAGAAAGAAATAAAAGGCATCCAGATTGGAAAGGCAGATGTAAAACTATCTCTATTTGCCCATGACATAATCCTACATATAGAAAATCCTGAAGAATCCACTAAAAAACAATTAGAGCTAATAAATGAATTCAGTAAGGTTGCAGAATACAGGATCAATATCTAAAAATCAACTGTATTTCGATACAGTGCCAGTGAGAACAATGAAAAAGAAATTAAGAAAACAATTCCAGGGGCGCCCGGGTGGCTCAATCGGTTAAGCGTCCGACTTCAGCTCAGGTCATGATCTCACGGTTCGTGGGTTCGAGCCCCGCATCGGGCTCTGTGCTGACAGCTAGGAGCCTGGAGCCTGTTTCGAATTCTGTGTCTCCCTCTCTCTCTCTGCCCCTCCCCCACTCGCACTCTGTCTCAAAAATAAATAAACATTGGGGCACCTGGGTGGCTCAGTCGGTTAAGCGGCCGACTTCAGCTCAGGTCAGGATCTCACGGTCTGTGAGTTCGAGCCCCGCGTCGTGCTCTGTGCTGACCGCTCAGAGCCTGGAGCCTGTTTCCGATTCTGTGTCTCCCTCTCTCTCTGACCCTCCCCTGCTCATGCTCTGTCTCTCTCTGTCTCAAAAATAAATAAATGTTAAAAAAATAAATAAATAAATAAATAAATAAACATTAAAAAAAATTTTTTTAATATAAATAAATAAATAAAACAATTCCAGGGGTGCCTGGCTTGAGTCAGTCAGAAGAGCGTGCCTTGGTCTCGAGATTGTGAGTCTGAGTCCCATGTTGGGTGGAGAGACTACTAAAAAAGAAAAACAAACTTAAAAAAAAGAAAGAAAAAGAAAACAATTCTACTTATAAAAGCATCACAAAGAATAAAATACTCAGGAATAAATGTAACAAAAGTGTAAGACACTGTTTAAAGAAACTGAAGAACCAGGGCAGCTGGGTAGCTCAGTTGGTTGAAGGGGTTGAGCAAAGGGCTCTTGATTTCAGCTCAGGTCGTGATCTCGAAATTCGTGAGACTGAGCCCAGTTTGGGAACACGTCGGGCTCTGTGCTGACAGCGCAGAGCCTGCTAGGGATTCTCTCTCTCCCTCTCTCTCTACCCCTCCCTTGCTCATGTTTTCCCCCTCTCTCTCAAAATAAACAAACATTAAAAAAAAAAGAAAGAAACTGAAGACCCACGTGGAAAGACATCCCATGTTCATGGGTCATACTCCACCCACAATTGATCTACAAATTCAATTCCGCTGGCCTCTTTTCAGAACGCGGCAAGCTGATCCTAAAATTCATATACAAACTGAAGGGACCCAGAACAATCAGAACAGTCTTGAAGGGTACAAAAATGGAGGACTCACACTTGCTGAATTTAAAATTTACTTACAAGGCCAGAGAAAAAGCAGCGTGGCACTGGCATGAAGGCAGACATTTCTCCAGAAAAAATCTCTAAGTGGCCAACAGCGCACGAAAAGATACTTCACATCACTTAGACATCAGGAAATGCAAATCAAACCCACAGTGATACCACCGCACAGACAGTAGGATGGTGATAATCAGATGCACGTGTTGGGGGAATGTGGAGAAACTGGAACCCTCTCCCACTCCTGCAGGAATGTAAAATGGCTTGTCCCTGCTGAAGAGTTCCACAGCTCCTCAAAAAATTAAACAGAATTACCATCCGACCCAGCAACTCCATTTCAGGGTATAGACCTGAAAGAATTAAAAGCAGGGACTCGGGGCGCCCAGCTGGCTCAGTCGGTAGGAGCGTGCAACTCTTGATCTTGGGGTTGTGGGTTTGAGGCCTACGTTGGATATAGAGATTACTTAAAATCTTTTTTTTTAAAGAGTAGACCCCAGGGAGGCCGCCCGCAGAGTCCATCCTAATGACCACCACTCCAGCCAGCAGCACCGCTTGCTAGAAGACAGTGGTCCAGTACCTCTGTGCTCTCTTTTTTTTAACATTTGTTTATTGATTGATTGATTTTTGAGAGAGAGAGAGAGAGAGAGAGAGAGAATGGGGAAGGAGCAGAGAGACAGGGAGACACAGAATCCCAAGCAGGCTCCAAGCCGCTAGCGCAGAGACTGACGTGGGTCTTCAACTCCGAAACCCGAGCTGAAGTCGGACCAAAAATTAAACTTTTTAAAAAATGAAATAACGGGCAACCGGGTGGCTCTGTCCGTGAAGCGTCCGACTCCGGATTGTGGCTCAGGTCACGATCTCGTGGTTTTTGAGTTCAAGCCCGGCATCGGGCTCTGTGCTGACAGTGCAGAACCTGCTTGTGATTCTGTCTCTCCCTCTTTCTCTTCCCCTGCCCTCCCCTCTCTCTCAAAATAAATAAACTTAAAATAAAAGCAGGGACTCAAACAGATATTTGCACACCCATGTTCACAGCGGCATTACTCACAATAGTGAAAAGGTGGAAGCAACCGCAATGTACATCAATGGATGAACAGATAAATATTATTTGCTACAGTCACACTGTCATGTTATTCAGCAGTAAAAAGAGATTTAGGGAGCGCCTGGCTGGTTTGGTCAGAAGCATGTGTGACTCTTGATGTCAGGTCATGCGTTCAAGCCCCACGTTGGGTGTAGATATTACTAAAAATAAAAATAATAATAATAATAATAATAATAATAATAATAATAAACGTAAAAACAGAAATTTAGTACTTATTTGGGCTACAATATAAATGAACCTTGAAAACATGGTAGGGGCACTCTTGATCTCGGGGTTGTGAGTTTCAGCCCTATATTGGGGGTAGAGAGCACTTAAAAAATATTTTTTTAACAGAAAACATGATAAATCTAAGAAGCCACACACATAAACAATCAAAGACTGTATGTGTATGGTTCGTATGGTTCAAAGTAGATTCGTGGTTGCCAGGGGCTGGGAGGCGTTGGGTTAAATGCATATATGACTGCTTAAGAAGACGGGGTTTCTGGGGCACCTGGCTGGCTCAGGTGGTTGAGCGTCGGACTCTTCATTTCGGCTCAGGTCAGGATCTCATGGGATCGGGTCAGATCTCGTGGGATCAAGCCCTGTGTTGGGCTCCACGCCATTAGCCCTTAGGATTCTCCCCACCCCCCCTGTTTCAAAATCAATAAACTTAAAAAAAAAAAGAAAAGGACGAAGAAAGAAGAAGACAGGGTTTCTTTTTAAGGCGAGGACAATGTTCCGGAATGAGGTAGTGGGGACAGTTGCACAGCTCTCTGAACATAGTAAAAACCGCCGACTGCACCTATTACCAGGGTATGTGAATTATACCTCAATAAAGCTGTCGTCTGTTCTGTGCATGTGAGCCATCAGGAGCAAAGAACCTGGAACTCAAGGCTAGGACAGAGACTTGGGGTTCTTGACGGGGTGGCAGAGGTATGCACGTATGTGCATTTCCCTGGGCTGCACCGTGTCCCCAGTGGGGTCCCTTAGTCTCATACGGTGCAGAGGCCACAGACAGACACAGCCTGGACAGGGAGAAGTGCCACTGACACTAGAGGAGCACCCATGTCTACAGGCAAGGGGTCCGGCTGGTCTTTGGGGACAAAAGTTCCTTTCTGCTCTGAGAAAAAGATCAACTGGGCCAGGGAACGCTCTCCCTGCTGTGCCTGGGGCTCCAGCCCCGAGAAATGGGGTCTTGTGGGACAACGAATGGTTTTCCCTGTTTTCCAGATCCTTTGTATTCAATCCTCTTTTGTCTCCTCTTTATTTTTTTTAATTAAAAAATTTTTTTAATGTTTAGTTTCGAGAGACAGACTGAGCAGGCAAGGGGCAGAGAGAGAGGGAGACACAGAATCTGAAACAGGCTCTAGGCTCTGAGCTGTCCCCAAAGAGCCCTATGTGAGGCTTGAACTCACAAACAGCGAGATCATGACCTGAGCCTAAAACTGACTGAGCCACCCAGGTGTCCCGAGTTTTTTAAAAAAAATTTAAGTTTATTTATTTATTTATTCTGAGACAGAGAGAGAAAAAGAGCGAGCGCAGGGGAGCAGCAGAGAGACAGAGAGAGAATCCCAAGCAGGCTCTGCACTGTCAGCACAGAGCCTGACGTGGGGCTGGAACCCAAGAACGGTGAGATCATGACCTGAGCCCAAACCAAGAGTTGGGTGTTTAACCTGAGTGAGCTGCCCAGGTGCCCCAAAACTACATCCAGCCTCTGACTCGGTCCAAATTTCTTCAAGAGTTTTAAAAGGGATCAGTGTCCCCAGAGACTGGTCTGTGATGGCTGCAGCTCAGACTAGGAAATTGCAGAGGACACCTGGCACGACGGGCTCTCCTCCTGGGGGTCTACTTGCCCCGGGGGCCTCTCTCTCAAGGAAAGCTTGGCTCTGAACTTTGCTGCACAGGTTCACCCCAAGCGCTCCTCCGACATGGAGCCTCCCCTGAAGGCAGTCCCAGCCTCAACTGTGGCAGCCTCCCCCCAAGTGCCAGGGGGAGCCCGAAGGGTCACCTCCGTGTCCCCTCTCAACCACGGCTCATTTCACGCCTGTCACGCTGCGCAGATGGCCCTCGGCTTTCCACGAACCCCCATGAGGTCGGCCTTAAATGAAGTACTACATCAATCCCTCTCTGAGGAAGTGAAGAGCCCACAGCCTTGGGGTCGCTTGCCTTTCGGTGGAATGACTGCAAGAAAGGAAGCAGTGAGGGTGGGATCCCACGGTGTCACCGACCAACCAGTGCTGCCCAACCTTTCGCCGGCAGCCCCGGCGCCCCACCACTGGGATTCCAAGGGACTGCCTTTCGGTCCGGGCCCGAGTTATTACCGAAGCCGATTCCACGAGCGGGTAATGACAATGGCCGAGCAAGATTTCCAAACAGCGGGAACACGACGAGAGGAAACAGCCCGGGGCGGATGGCGAGAAAGGAAGAAAGAAGGCGAAGGGCGGCGAGCGGGAAAAGCGGAGGGCGGCGCGCGCCCCGGGAGACAGGGCCTGAGACACTGAATGAGTGGCGTGGCCAGGACCGAGCAAGGTTCCCCGTCCCGCCCCCTCCCGCTCGCAGTGGCCAGAACTAGGCTCACAGCACTAAAGCTGGGCTCCCGCGGCAGCCCCCATCTCCCCCCCCCAACCGCTCCCCACCGATGCTTACAGCAGCTCCCCCTATTCCTCTCAAGAGACCCCATTCCCGCGTTCAACACCGCGCGGACGAGCACCCGCTCCCGAGTCCTGACCGGTAAAGCCGGAGTTGAAGTGCATACCTGTCTGCGCCGGGTCTGCCCCTGGGTCCCGACTCCCTCCGACCTTGAACTCCCTCCACTCAGCCCCGGGGCGTGCGTCTCAGGCCCCTCCATCCGGGACATTCCCCTAGACACCCCTCTGAGCGCACACAGAAAGTACACACGCGCGGGGCCGCAGGAGCCTCCGCGCACACACAGACGGGGCACAGGCACGCACTCACGAAGTCACGCCACGCACAGGCAAGGAAACCCCGCTCCGGGCCACCTGGCTGGGCTCGGGTTCCGAGCCCGCGGCCGGGCGTATCCCCTCCCTCCTCGCCGAGCACCTGCCGGTCCACGCCCCCCGCCCCCGCCCCCGCCCGCGACTCGGGGCCCGAGGCCCCGCAGGGCAAAGAGCCAGCCGGGCACCGCCGCCCGCACAGGGCGCACCCCGCGCTGAGCCCGCGGCACCCCGGGCCTGGGAACCCACCATTTGGGCCGGGCCGGGCCGGGCCGGAGAGTGAGCGCCGGGCTAAGCACCCAGACCGCCCACGGGCTCCTGCTCCGCTGGGCCGCGGGGACCTGAATTCGGCCGCCCCCCGCGCCGCGGGTGCCCGGCTCCCTCCTCCGCCCTGGGGCCAGCGGGGCCAGCGTGTGTCGGGAACGGAGCCCGTTGCTATGCAACCTCCATCCCGCGCCGGCGCCGGCGGCATCGCGCCTCCGGGCTCCCGGGCCCGGGGGTGCAGGCGCGCCGGACCCGGGGCCGAGCCCCACTTCCCGAACCGGGCCGAGCCGGATCCAGGGCTCACGTCCCCTCTGGGCGCCCGAAGGATGCGCCCTGCACCCCATCCCCACGCAGCTCTCCCCCCCCACCCCCATCTGTGACCGGTTCCCACGGAGCGCCAACACCCAGCAGCCCCCGAAACTGAGGGCGGGAATGGCTCCCTACCTCTTCCTCTCCGAGCCCTCCAGCCCCAGCCAGGTCTGTGGCCAGCTTCTTCCCCAGGTGGCGCCCACGCCCCCCCGCCCCAGCGGCCCCGCCGCCCTACCTGAAGCATCACTTTGTACTGCTCCTCCGGTTTCTGAACCACGCACATATTACATCCCATGGTGCTGGCCGGCGGGGGAAGGAGGGCGGGAACGGGAAAACGCCTTTCACTGGCCGGAGTGCGGGACCTCGGGTCCCGGGCCGGGGCCGGGGGCCATACCCTAGCGCAGGGGGCGGGCCGCCTAGCGGGGGAGGGGAGGACGGCCCGAGGGAGGGGCGGCTCCACGCCCCTCGGGTTAACTGGGCTGGCTGAGGCCGGGCGCGGGCATGCTCCCTCGCACCCGGCCAGGAGAAAAAGGGCAGCGGGGGATGGGCGGGCGCGCCGGGCGTTGCTGGGCGACGGCCCCCCAGGAGGCGCGGGGGCGCGCCGGGCCGCCGGGGGCCGTCAGGGGCCGTGGGCCGCGCGCCTCCCCGCCCGCGGGGCCCGCCGCTGCCGCTGCCGCTGCCGCTGCCGCCTCCGGCTCCCACCCATGGCCACCGGCCCCGGGAGCCCGGCCCTCGCGCTCGGCGCCGCGGCCCGGCCCGCCGACTGGGGGACGGCGGCGCGGCGGCGGTCCCCGCCCGCGGCCAGGCCCGCGCCCACGCTCCCGCCTCGCCCGGCCGCGCTCACGGCGCTCCCGGCGCCCGCTCTCTGGCCCGCAGTCGGCCCCGCAGCCTCCAGCTCCCGCCCGGGACGACGGGCACGCGCGCGCGCCCGCGGCGGCGGCGGCGGCGGAGGTGGGGGGGAGGGGCGCGGGGACGGGGCGCACGCGCGCGGGGGAGGGGAGCTGGGCGGGGTGGAAGCGGGAGCGGCGGGGGCCGCGGGAGCGGGCGCGGAAAGGCGGGGGCGGGGCCTTGGCTTGGGTGGTCGGGGGGTCCCGGCTCCCCGCTACCGCCGGCGTCGGGTCCCCGGGCTCTCCGCGCTGGACGTGCGGCCGACGCGGTGCGGGCCCGGGGGACAGGCGTCCTGTTCGGAAGAGCGCCTCCCGGGATCCCCCAGAGAGCTCGGGGCCTCGGGAGGGGGGCGCGATTTCAGCCCAGTTCCCGGCGTCTCCACCCCTCCCTCCGACTTCCGTTTAATGACTGCTTCTAGCCTTCAAGTGAGGCGTTCCCCCGCTGTCGTTTAAATGGACACCTTTGTTAAAATAAGCTAAAAACAAGGAAAAAAGAGGTGGGGGGAGAGCCCACCAGGGCTCCGGATGCCCTGGGTCCCTCGCGCGCGCGCGCGCGCACGGAACTGGCCCACCTGAGTCCCCTGCCTACCTGTGTCTCTCAGCCCCAGCCCGAGCTCGGGCACACCGCTTCGACGTTCCCTCCATCTGTTTCTCTCTCTCCCACAACCTGCCGTCTCTCTTCTTGGACAAGCCTGGAGAGAGAAGGCCTTTGCCTGGAAAGCAGCGTCGGATTGAGGGCTGGGTTCCCATGGGGTGCCCGGGAGAGTTGCTGAGCCCAAGCCCCCCCTCTCCCCCCCGCTGCAGAAGATCACTTGATTAAATTGCTGCACGCTTCATTTCCAGGCGTTGGCAAGTGACGGAATCATTAACCACACTGGGCGGTTTAATTAGACGGCGGCGGTTGGGGAAGGCCCCTTCTTCCTCCCTGACTCCTGGGCAAGAGGATAGGAATCGAACGGTGGGTCTGCTCCAGAGTTTTGCATCTTGTGTCTCCTCTGTATCTGTGTCCAACCTTCTCTTTTCTTATAAGGACACTGGTCATTGGATTTAGGGCTCACCCTACTGCAGCATGACCTCTTATTAGCTTGATTACATTTACAAGGGCCTGAATTCCAAATAAGGTCATATTCACAGGTACCAGGGAGGGGGACTTGAACTTTTTGGAGGACAGAATTCTACCCACCACACATAGCGAAGTCCAGATTCAAGGACAGCATAGACTGCTCCTTCTTTTTAATGTGTTTATTTCTTTTTGAGAGAAAGAGCGCGCACACCTGAGGACACGACCAGGGGAAGGGGAAGGGCAGAGAGAGGGAAACAGAGCCCAAGTAGGCTCTCCGCTGACAGCAGAGAGCCCCATGTAGGGCTCAAACTAACAAACCATGAGATCACGACCTGAGCCAAAGTCCGATGCTTAAACGACTGAGCCACCCAAGTGCCTGCATAGACTGGGTCACTGGGAATGATGATGGGGAGAGCAGCAATCCTATTCCCATTCCTTGGTTCGCAGCACCTTGTATTGACTATTGACTCATTGCATTTGTCACATTATGGAGTAAGGTTCCCCAGCACCACAGGATGTTTGCCCTGAGCCAGCATCTTTGCTGCACCTTCAATGGGCTCTGAGTGTTTCTGGGTGATGCAGTGTGAGGCAGGGCAGTGGCTCCCATGCATGTCTGCTTCTTGCCACACCTCGTTTCTTGGAAAAAGACACCCTTGCTCTGAAGTATTGTTCTGTGGCATACCATGTCAATAGATCAGGCGTGTGTAAGCCCTCAGAGGGGCTAGCAGAGACGCTGTGCATAGGGAAGGCAAATCCAAATCCAAAGTTGGACTAATTACTCCCCCCCCCCATCAAGGTGAGAGGGATCCAATACAACCTTTCTGCTACCAAACGGCTGGCTGGTCCCCTTAAGAAATGGCATCGCACCAAGAGCTCCACATTGATCTCTGCTTGCCGGTGGGTTGGGCATTCAATGATGGCAGTATTGAGATCAACCTTGCTGAGAGAGAACCCTTCCTTCTAGGCCCACGCAGAACCTCCAGCCCTTCCACCACAGCCATTGCCTTCATGGATCCATTGCACCATGGAGAGAAGCTGGCTGACCACCACAGGGTTCCTTCTATCCACCTGGTGGCTCAGTTTGAGTTTCCTGCTCTGCCAGGGGTCATTGGCAGAGACACAGGAATCCACGTACCCTTCCCGTGCACTCCCCTAGGTACATTAGGTATCTCCACCTCTTCTCCAAAGCTTCTGGCCTCTTACTGTAACATTGTGATTTATGATGAAAATTATATATGTTTGGTCTTTGTCCCTATTTTTGGCTCAGAGCTCCTAAAACTCTTGGAATTTCCTGTGATGAGAGTCATAAAGGTGTCTTTTGTTTTGTGAAAGCAGTGACTTTTGTACGGCACCTAAGGATGGGGCTGGTTGCCAGGAGACCCAACTGAATAATTAGAGGGTTGGAACTTTCCTTCCTCCTTCCCCAACCTCCACAGAGGGAAGAGGGGCTGGAGATTGAATCAGTGGCCACTGGCCAATGATTTAATCAATCACGTCTTTGTAATGAAGCCTCCTTTGAAACCCAAAAGGAAGAAAAAAGGAACAGGGTTCGGAGACCTGGGTTGGAGGTATGGGAGAGTGACATGCTTCGAGAGAACACAGAAGCTCTGTGCCTTGCCCTCATACCTTGCCTTACATATCTCTTCAATCGGGCTACTCCTGAGTTATATACGTTTATAATAAACTGGTGATCTAGTAAGTTTCTCTGAGTCCTGTGAGCTGCTCCACCAAATTAATCCGGCCCATGGAGAGGGTCTTGGAAACCTCTGCAGTGGCAGTGGGTCTGCCAGTACTTACTTAGCTCATGATGGATGGCCTCAGTCACATAGGTACTTGATGGCCCATGGCCAGTTTCTTTTTTTTTTTTTAGCGCTTATTGATTTGTTTTGAGACAGAGCACGCACAGAGAGAGAGAGAGAGAGAATCCCAAGTCAGCACAGAGCCCGACGTGAGCCTCCATCTCACCAATTGTGAGATCATGACCTGAGTTGAAATCAACACTCAGACACTTAACCCACTGAGCCACCCAGGCACCAACACCCCTCCCCCACAGTCAGCTTCTAAGTCTGTATCGTGGCCCAGTAACATGATGGCAGCTGCTTTATTGTTAAGGTTGATTTACTTTTGAGACAGAACAAGCAGGAGAGGGGCAGAGAGAGAGGGAGACAGAAGATCCAAACCAGATTGGGCTGACAGCGCAGAGCCCAGTGCGGGGCTTGAGCTCACGAACCTCGAGATCATGACCCGAGCAGAAGTCTGACGCTTAACGGACTGAGCCACCCAGGCGCCCAATAGCTGCTTTTTGAAGAGTAAGTACCTCTGCCACAGAAGATAGGGCCTTGCTCCAGACCTTTATGGGTCTGTGCTGGGATCCTTCCACTGAGGTTTCCCAGACTCTTCACAGCATCATTATTATCTACCACGGACAGATCCTCTCGAGCCTTTAGGTTGGCTGTGTCTTATGGCTGTAATGGCACAGCAGTTTGCTCTGCGCCCCACTCAAAACAGGTCATGCCTGTGTGTCCCAAGACCTGCTTGAGCAGACATTCCACCAATTCAGTGATCTACTCAGCATCATGCCAAATACATCCCTTTCCTTGTTGGAGTTAGTGGCTGTTTCCTTTTGCCATCAGAAAACCCTAACAGCCTTTTGCCTCGTTGAGTCCGAGAGAACAAAATGGGTCACCAGCAGCTCTACTGGAGCCACTGGAGGAAATTTGGCCAGGGTTCTCAGTTCTTGCTGAATCTGCTTAAACCACCACAGTCTGATCCGGAAACCCGGCCTTAATGTGTGCCGCCGGTGTTTCCATCAGTGCTTGAAAGACCCAGGCTTCATTAAGTTGGATTTAGTGAACTTCCTTGAATGGGTCATCCAAGAGACCTACCTTAACTGCACAGATCCAAGATGCCTACCTTACTGCTATCTCATTGTACATAAAATAAAATAAAACCACTTCAATGAGGACTCCTGGGTGACTCAGTCAGTTAAGCATCTGACTTTGGCTCAGGTCATGATCTCACGGTTTGTGAGTTTGAGTCCCGCATGGGGTGAGCTTGAGCCCTGCATCGGATGAACACAAGCCCCGCTTCAGATAAGCCCCAAATCTCTCTCTCTCTCTCTCTCTCTCTCTCTCTCTCTCTCTCTCTCTCTCCCCCCCTTGCTCACTTGCACCCTCTCCCAGAAAGAAAGAAAGAAAGAAAGAGAGAGAGAGAGAGAGAGAGAGAGAGAGAGAAGAAAGAAAGAAAGAAAGAAAGAAAGAAAGAAAGAAAGAAAGAAAGAAAGAAAGAAAGAAAAGAAAGAGATCCTAACAAATACAAAGCCCTCTGAGAGTGTGGGGGAAGAAAGATCAGACACAGTCAATTGATTCAGGGATAGCTAGAGTAGAAGGACACCCCCGCATAGCAGGAGGGCTGTCTCCACCATGATTGTCATGGCTGTTGTAACATTCTTTAGCCTGAAGACCAAATGCCAGGGCGAGCTTCACCCAAGCTTTTATCTGGACTGGTCCTGTCATGACTCTGCTGCTATCCCTCCATGCCCTGAAGCTTGGATCTCCTGAAGACACCATATCACCTTGTAGAAGGGTTCCACTTCAAGCCACCCTTGGTAGTTGCAAAGAGGTCAGGAGCTTACTCTTTTATTTTTTCACTGGATATGGTTCCTGGTCCCCAGCCCAGCCCTGCCAGATGCCCATCTGGGGAACCCTGTTTCCCAGTAGTCACTCATGACCTTGCCCACTGGCTTCCCCAGAAAGGAACTCCCAGGGAAGCTGAGGCCAGACCCCAGCCCAGAAACTCTGTCCAGCTTCTCTTCAGTTTTTTTTTTTTAACGTTTATTCATCCTTGAGAGACAGAGAGAGACAGAGCATGAGTGGGGAAGGGACAGAGAGAGGGAGACACACAATCTGAAGCAGGATTCAGGCTCTAAGCTGTTAGCACAGAGCCCGACACAGGGCTCGAACTCAGGAACTGAGAGACCACGACCTCAGCCAAAGTCAGACGCTCAACCGACTGAGAATCCTAAGCAGGCTCCTGGCTCAGTGTGGAGCCCAACGCAGATCCCACGATCCTGGGATCATGACCTGAGCTGAAATCAAGAGTCAGACTCAACCGACTGAGCCATCCAGTCGCTGCTCCTTTCTAGTTTTTTTTTTATCCAGATGCACAGAATCTGATTACTCACTATCCATAAAATTTGTCCACTTAAGACCCACTTTCATTTTGTTTATTTTTTTTTAAGATTTTTTTTAAGGGGTGCCTGGGTGGCTCAGTCAGTTAAGCGTCTGACTCTTAACCTTGGCACAGGTCATGATCTCATGATTCGTGTGTTCAAGCCCTGCATCGGGCTCTACAATGATGGTGCAGAGCTTGATTGGGATTCTGTTTCTCTTCTCTCTGCTCCTCACGTGCTTGTGCTCACTCTCTCAAAATAAATAAATAAAAAAAAGATTTAAGGTTTAAAAATTTTGTATATAATTTATTGTCAAATTGGCTTCCATACAACACCCACTGCTCATCCCAACAAGTGCCCTCCTTAATGCCCATCACCCACTTTCCCCTCTCCCCCCTGCCCCCCATCAACCCTCAGTTTGTTCTCTGTATTTAAGAGTCTCTTATGGTTTGCCTAAGATTTTTAACTTTTTTTAAAGTGTATTTTATTTATTTTGAGAGAGAGTGTGAGCAGGGACAGGGTAGAGAAAGAAGGAGAGAGAGAATCCCAAGCAGACTCTGCACAGTCAGCACAGAGCCCCACACAGGGCTTGATCTCACAAACCATGAGATCATGACCTGAGCCAAAATCAAGAATCAGGCACTTAATTGACTGAGCCACCCAGGAGCCCCCCTTTTGAGAGATCATTTAAAACTAATCTCGGGGCACCTAGGTGGCTCAGTCGGTTACACATCCAACTTCGGCTCAGGTCATGATCTCACAGTTTGTAGGTTCGAGCCCCGCATCGGGCTCTGTGCTGACAGCTCGGGGCCTGGAACCTGCTTTGGATTCTTTGTCTCCCTCTCTCTCTGCTCCTCCCCCACTCATGCTGTCTCTGTCTCTCAAAAATAAAATAAAACATTAAAAAAAAAATCTCTGTATCCAACGTGGGTCTCGAACTTACAACCCTGAGATCAAGAGTCACGCACTCCACCGACAGAGCCAGCAAACACCCCACATTTTATTTTAAAAATAAACTCATTAACACCCACGAAGCTACCACCTGACCCTGGCACAGGACCACTACCAGTAACTTACATGTACCATCATGACCCTATAGTGGCCAATAGCCTGCGTTAAGACTTATCATTCTCAGGGCGTCTTGGTGGCTCAGTGGGTTAAGCATCCAACTCTTGATCTCAGTTCAGGTCTTCACCTCAGGGTCTCAGGCCCCACATTGGGCTCCATGCTAGGTGTGGAACCTACTGAAAAAAAGATTTCATCATTCTCTTGCTTTGGAAAATTACAATAGAATATATATAACACAAAATTTGCCATTTTTACCATTTTTAAGTATAATTCAGACACATTAACTACATTCCCAATGCGCAACTCTAACCATTATTTCCAAAACATTTTAATCACCCCAAAAAGAAACTGTATCTCCGTTAGGCACTGGCTCCCCATTCCCCTCCTCCAGACCCTGGTAATTTTTTTACCTATTTTCTGTTTCTGTGAATTTGCCCATTCTAGATATTTCATTTAGGTGGAATTGTATAATACTTGTCAGTTTATAACTGATTTCTTTTAATTAGTATAATGTTTTCAAGACTCACCCATGTTGTAACATGTATCAGAACTTCATATCTTTTTTTTTAAATTTCCTCCCATATCAAAAAATGAAAAATTCCCTCTCATTTCTGCAAATCCATGCCCTTCTCTGCAGTGGGAGGCCCTCAGGCCGCACTCTCAGGTAAAGACTATTTCTCGAGAAGCAAATGTCCCATCAGTCACTTGAACTCACAACCCTGAGATCAAGAGTTGGACGCTTAACCAACAGAGCCACCCAGGTGTCCTGAGAATTTTATGTCATTTTAAGGCTGAATGGACCACATGTGCCTTTCCATTTATCTGTCAATGGGCATTTGAGTTGCTTCCCCCTTGTTTACATGTTTTTTAAATTTTTTTGACCATAGTTGACACACAATGTTACGTTAGTTTCAGGTGTACAACAGGTCTAGATGTCACGCTGTGTCCACCACCATTGTGACTACCTTCTGTCACCGTACAATGCTGTTACAATACCACTGATTCCCTATGCTGTGCCTTTTATTCCTGTGACCTTCTTTATTTCATAATGGGAAGCCTGTATCACCCATTTTGTCCATCCTTAGTTTTTATTTTTTTAAAGAAATTTTTTCAATTATTTATTTATTTATTTATTTATTTATTCTTTTAAACTAGGCACCATGCCCAATGTGGGGTTCGAACTCACAACCCCGAGATCAAGGGTCACCTGCTCCACTGACTACGCCAGCCAGGTATCCCCTTAAGAAATTTTTTAGGGGCGTCTGGGTGGCTCAGTTGGTTAAACATCTGACTTTGACTCAGGTCATGATCTCACGGCTTGTGAATTTGAGCCCCATGTTGGGCTCTGTGCGGTCAGCTCAGAGCCTAGAGCCTGCTTCGGATTCTGTGTCTCCCTCTCTCTCTCTCTGCTCCTTCCCTGCTCGCACTGTGTGTGTGTGTGTGTGTGTCTCAAAAATAAATAAACATTAAACAAAAATTTTTTAAAAAGATGTTGTTTGTAGCTGTAGTCCATTCAGGTTTTTACTGGCATGTAATATCCCATAATTCATTTCCCCGTTTCCTGAAGGGTTGTGTGAACATTTGTGTGCACGTCTCATAGGGCAACATAAGCCAGGTTTTCTCCTGTCTGTGCCCACGAGTGGAATAGCGCACACGTGTGCACGAGTGTGTATGCATGTGTTCAATTTGACTGGTGGGGGGGGGGGCTCATCGTTTCCCAAAGTGGCCCTACCAATTTATCTTCCTAGTGGGGTATAAAAGATCCCTTGGAATCGATATCTTCGTCAACTCCTGGCATTTTCAAACTGTTTCCACCAGGCGGGTGGGTGGAAATGGTCTCTCACTACTCTTCCATTTCCCTGGTTACTGCTGAGGTCAGTCTTTTCTTCAGTGGTTTCTTGGCCATATGCATTTTCTGTTCGGTGTTATGCCTGGCTTTGGCTTTTGCTAGTTGTATTTTTTTCCTTTTGCTTATTTATTTGTAGGAATTATTTACATATTCTGAATACTAATCCCTTGCCAGTTACATGTATTACAAATGTTTCTCGCAGTCTGTGGCTTGCCTTTTCATTTTCTTTAAATCTTTGGTAAACAGAAGTTCTCACTTCTAATATAGTTAAATCTACCAATTTCTGTTTGGGGGAATTAATAATTTTTATGTCTGGTTTCAGGAATCTTCCTCACCTCAAAGTCAGCAAGATACTCGACTGCATTCTTTCCTTTTTTGTATTTTTTTAAAGAGAGAGAGGGCACAAGTGAGCGAGGGACAGAAAGAGAGAGAGAGAATCTCACTAGGGGTAGAGAAGCGGGTCTCACCGAGGTGAGCTTGAACTCGCTCAGTGGGAGACTCAAACTCACAAATGGTGAGATGATGACCTGAGCTGAAGTCAGATGCTTTTTTTTTTTTAAGAGAGAGAGGGGCAAACCAAGAAACAGACTCTCTCTCTCTCTTTTTTAATGTTTATTTTTGAGAGAGGCAGAGACAGAGCACAAGAAGGGGAGGGGCAGAGAGAGAGCCGGAGACACAGAATCCAAAGCAGACTCTAGGCTCCGAGTGGTCAGCACAGAGCCTGACTCGGGGCTTGATCCCACGAAACCACGAGATCATGACCTGAAGTGAAATCGAGAGTCGGATGCTTAGCCATCTGAGCCACCCAGGTGCCCTTGTATTACTTAGTCTTGACGTTCACTCCCACAAAGCCAACAACGAACTTAATATCTAAACCTACTAAAAAGAGTCTAGAACAAAACCTATGGACAGCTCTCACTTTTGAATACAAGTGCAAACATTCTAAAGAAAAAACAAGCAATTGGATTTGGGCAATACAGCAAAAGAGTAAGATATTATATATGACCAAATAAGGTCTAGTCCATAACTACAAGGACAGTTCAACATCAGGAAGTCCTTTCACAGAAGTCATTACTCGGCAAATCAGAGGAAACTACCTGATCACATCAGTAGGTGTTAATAAGGCATTTGATAAAATCCAACATTCACTCTCTTAAAACCGAGTACAAACACGAACATGGTGGTGAGAGACAGTGCTTCAACTCTGCTGGTGATCTCACAAAAGCAGGGAGGTGCATGGAGACCCCCTACCAACTCCATTTTCAGCAAAACTGGGAGACACGTATCCTCAGCCCCAAGCAAAGTTTAAGGGTTTCCCAAAGTAGTTAGAATTCGCATGGGGGCACTTGGGTTGCTCGGTCGCTTAAACGTAGGACTCTTGATTTCCCCTCAGGTCATGATCTCATGGTCCCTGAGTTCAAGCCCTGCACTGGGCTCTGCGAGCGCTCTGTCTCTGCCTGTCTTCTCTCTCTCTCAAAATAAATGAATAAACTTAAAAGAATATTTTAAAATATTAAGAATTTGCATGGAAGCCACAGGGGACAGGCAGCCAGAGTAAATAGCGGGCCTGTCCGGTGATAACATATCCCAGATAAGACCAGTGCACTTTGTCTAAGTCCGGGGCTTACTGTGAAGAGGTAAACCAATATCCGTTGCAAACGGCCAGAGCTATAGGACCTCAGGAACAGGGGGAGGAGATAGGCCCTGTATTACGCAAGGCTGAGTGGTACTTCGTTTCTGTATATGTATGTGCAGCAAGGCTGAGTGGTACTTCGTTTCTGTATATGTATGTGCACAGTACCGGAGCTTGGAGAACTGGGGCAAAGAGAATGGAGATCGTAGAATCCATCCAGTAGAATCCACACTGTGGCATGCGTGGGAGGTACATTGGCAACATGTGAATACCACATTGGCCTAGTGCTGGCAGAGCTCAGAAAATGTTAATGTACCAACACTTTCCCTATGGTTAGTGCTTTCTGTGTCGTAAGAAATTTTCCCCAACCCCATGATCGTGAGGATGTTCTCTCGTTGTCTTCTCCAAGCTTTGCTGTTCTGTCTTTTATTTTTAGATTTTCAGTACAATTGGAATTGATTTTATGTATAGTGTCAGGCAGTAGCCAAGGTTTTTTCTAAGAAAGGAAAGGAGAGGAGGGGAGGGGAAGGGAGGAGAGAGGAGAAGAGAGGAGAGGAGAAGAGGAGGAGGGGGAGTGGAGAGGAGAGGAGAGGAGGAGAGAGGAGAGGAAAAGACTTTTCTAGGCTGAAGATGCTCTGGAGGGCTCTATAGGGTCTTATCAGCAGGTCTAGGGTGGTTGTTTTGATTGTTTTAACAATGCCAGGAAACCAGCCAAAGTACTCCTTTCCTTTAAAAGGACCTTGCATTGAGATTTGAGTCTCTTTGGGGGCCTGGGGGCCTTTGCTTATACAGAGGAGTCTTAGGCATTTTTAAATTTTAAGGGAAGCCCTTGGAAATTCTTAGGGTCAGATCACAATTGCCTCCTGGAGTAAATGCAAACTAGGGGTTCCTGGGGAGTGGATATTGTCCTTTCTTTTCTTTCTTTCTTTCTTTCTTTCTTTCTTTCTTTCTTTCTTTCTTTCTTTCTTTCTTTCTTTCTTTCTTTCTTTCTTTCTTTCTTTTTTTGCAACTCTCCACTCTTTAAAAACTGAAGTTCATTGAAATGCAAGTCCCTTTGAGGGCAGAGACATTTGCTTATCCATATCAGGTCTGGGCTACTTTTAAATTGTAAGGAGGCCATTGGAAATTCTCAAGGCCAGATCACAGTTGCTTCCTGAAACATACCCATCCTGTGAATTCCTGAGGGGGGGGATACTGTGAATGGATCACGCTGTCAATTCTCAGAGGGACCCTTCCTCTCTCTGCCTCAGACCCCACGATCTCTGCACAGACTTGCCTGTGGCCTCCGAACCACTCTCCCTGTTTGGTTTCTACCCGTCACCCATCTTTCTGTGGCTCCTGGAGAGGGCTTTTGCAAATGCATCTGTGTCCTTGGGAAGGGGTGGTGACCCAAATCGGGTGTGTGTGTGTGGGGGGGAAGGGAGGTGTCTTCTACTATCTTTGGGTCTCTAGCTGCATCTAAGAATAAAACTGACATAACACAGCTGAACAAGAAAAAAGCACAGATTTTGTTGAATTTTTGCAGGTACACGGGAACCTTCTCAAAGCCTGAAAACCTGAAGAAGTGACCAAAGCAGGCAACCTTTCTACCTTTTATACAAAGAAGTGATGAATCTGAAGAATTGGCAAGACAGAGGATAAAGGTGAGTTTAACGAGGTCTGTTTGTACAGATTTCTCGGTCCCCCGTGCCTCACATACTTTTGATATTAACACTCATTTTTAAATAAACTTATTTTACTCTTAGCCAGCTTGGCCACACATTAAAAGTCCCTTTCAAAGATTCCTTTCCACATTCTGATTTTACCCTATGTTTTTCTTCTTTATTTTATTTTTAAAGATTTTTTATTTTTCTTTTCTTTTATTATTTTTTTTTGAGAGAGAGAGAAAGAGAAGGCACAAGTGAGCAAGGGGCAGAGAGAGAGAGAATCCCAGGAGGGGCAGAGGGAGAGAGAAAGAGAGACAGAGGCAGAGAGAGAGAAGCGGGGCTCACCCCAAGTGGGGCTTGAACTCACAAACCGTGAGATCTTGACCTGAGTCAAAGTCAGATGCTTAATGACTGAGCCACCCGGGTGCCCTAGATTTTTTTTTTTTTTAAGTAATCTCTACACCCAATGTAGGACTCAAACTTACAACCCCGAAATGAAGAGTCACATGCTCTCCTATGAGCCAGCCAGATGCCCCTGTTTTTCTTCTTTAAACAATCAACCTCACTTTAGGACAAAATTACTTTCTTTTCCCTCAATTAAAAAAAACCCATCTCCAGGGGCCCCCCGGGTGGCTCAGTCAGTTAAGTATCCGACTTCAGCTCAGATCATGACCTCATGGTCCATGGGTTCGAGCCCCGCGTCGGGCTCTGTGCTGACAGCTCAGAGCCTGGAACCTGCTTCGGATTCTGTGTCCCCCTCTCTCTCTGCCCCTCCCCTGCTCGTGCTCACTCTCTCTCTCTCTCAAGAATAAATAAACATTTAAAAAAATAAAAAAAAAAAACCCACCTCCATTTCTCATGCCTTCTGTAACCAAAAACACATCTTACTTTCCTGGCATACAAAGCTGTTTCTCTTAGTCTAGTAGCTATTACTTAGAATTCCTAACCCTTAGAAACCTTAATCTCTAGTGAAAACTAGACAGTATTGTGAAATATACCAAGATTCTTTCGATTTGCCGATTTATGAGGACATTTTATAAATTCTGGAAGCATATGCCTTTGGAATGGCTGTAATTTAAAGAGCAGTTAAGGCAGTCACACAGGCAGATATCTTTTAGTTTCTCTGCAATAAAAAGACAAGAGTAGATAAACTGGTGTAAGGAAGAGCCCCAGCGGCCCAGACCACCCAGGTCAGTTTGATCTCAACCCCTATTCACGCCTGTGCAGATGGACCCCCCCCCCCGCCCCAGTGACCCACAAGATCTCCTTATTTTCTGCAAGTAAAGTTTACTTTGTGCTACCACTCCACCTGGTGTATCTGTGACTCCCCCGGGAGCGGACCCTTGTTGGTTTGGTTACATAAAGATATACTTGTTTTTTGAAAAATTGGTTCTTCATTGCCAGACTTTTGCCATCCTTGTAACGTGGCAAGGGTCTGCGCCTGAATCAGAAATTAAGATGGCCACTTGGTTCTTCCTGGCCTGCTGGTAAGCCCTGTGTTTTGGGTTTTGCATTTTTTCACCCACCGTAAACATTTAAGGTGACTTAAATTATGAATAGATGTTGGCGAAAAGACTTCTATAAAGTTATGAAAACAATCTTCTGGCAATGTCTGACCTGTTAGGTTCATCATCCTGGAAAAACTGGTTTTGTTCTCCGAGGCTTTGGATCTCCTTCTGGACCCTTTATTTTATTATTTTTTTAATGTTTATTTATTCATTTTGAGAGAGAGTGAGCCTTAGCAGGGGATGGGCAGAGAGAGGGGGAGAGAGAGAGTCCCAGCAGGCTCTGCACTGTCAGCGCAGAGCCCGACGTGGGGCTCAAACTCTTGAGCTGTGAGATCCTGACCCGAGCTGAAAGGATCACCAACTGAACCACCCAGGCACCCCTCCTTCTGGACCCTTTAAACGCCTGTGGCTGGACTTTATTCAACTGCCACTTAGCATGGGTTGTTAATGTGTTCTTGTTATTATGTATGTGTCTTCCAGATAGGTTGAAGCTTTCTCCTGCTGCAAGGCCAAGGTCCTCATGATGGCGAGGAAGCTGTCAGAACGTGTTTCTCACTTGCTCTACCTTCTCCAGTCTCCAGTGATCAAGGAACCCCCTTCACTGGGCAAATCACGTGAGCTATGACAAAAACCCGCAGACTTCTTGGAATTATCACTGCCCCTGTCATCCGCAATCATCAGGTAAGGTCGAGAGAACTGATGATCCTCAAACTTCAAACTTATAGACTTGTCAGAACCGCTGGACTTCCCTGGCCTCGGGTATTGCTTCTAGTGCTATTGACTGTCCAACTCTTGGTTTTGGGTCAGGTCGTGATCTCACGGTTTCGTGGGTTCGTGCCCCGCATCAGGCTCTGTGCTCTGTGGCAACAGCGTGGAGCCTCCTTGGGATTCTCCCTCTCCCTCTCTCTCTGCCCCTCTCCTGCTCCCGCTGTCTCTCTCTCTCAAATACAAATAAATTTTTAAAAAAACTAAAAAAGCGTTAAACATGAAACCCTTTCTCCTTTTCCTTTCCTGTATCTCCCAGGCCATTGCAAAGTGGGGAAGTCACTTCTGGAAATTAGACCAACCTTTTATTTCAGCCCAGGAAGAAATGTAATTATGCCCCAATTTCTCACAAGCAAAGCAAGAGATTTCATCGGTTGACTCCCTGCATTGAAATTGTCGAGTTGGAAAGGCCTTACCAGCAAGCGTTCATGAACAAGACTCATTCCTCTGGCCTGTCCTGACTTGGTTAGGGATAAATGTAAATAAGTCTGTGATCCGAAATTTTTCCTCAGTTGGAATTATTATAGAATCTTCTGCTAAAGATCCTTAGGTTCTCTAGCCCAGATAGTTGTTGAAAATAGGATAGCCTTGGATTATTTTTTAGCTGAGCAAGGAAGTGTCTGTACTGTAGCTGACATCACCTGTCATATCTGGATTCACACTTCCGGGGATGCTGAAATTCCCTCCCATAAGATCACGGAGCAAGCCACTTGGCTTCAAAGGGTGACTCCTTCACTGAGGTCTTTCTTGGATTGGTTTGCATCTTGTGGGCCATGGCTCTGAAGCGCACTCCAAACGTCATGAACTGTCCTGGTTATAGTTACCAAAATCCCCCTGGTGGATAGTGTCCTCTCAAAAGCTGTAAATGCCTGTTCACAGCTACTGACTACCAAGCAAGCGATGTCCCTGCGACTGGAACTTCAGAGGAAAAGTGAAAAGAATGGCTGACTTGAGGGTTGTGGACCTGGAATTGTAGCCTGTGAAGATCACAGGGATTCTGCAACAACGTGACCCGTGAGTATCACACTGAGGCTCGCTAAGAGCCATGAGCACCACAGAGCAGAGCCGTGGCGCAAAGACGTGCTAACGCCTTAGGTTTCAATCACATCTCTCTGTTACGCTGAGAGGCTAATCAAAAGGGGGGAATTGTTCAAAAGAAAACCGCAGGCCCCAAATAGCATGACATAGGCCAAGTCACCCAACCAGGGCTTAGTACCCAAGCTAATCGCATTGTCAAGTTACCCTAGAAATGTAAGTCGTAATGGTCAGTCAGGAATTTTCTCATCAGCGCCAATGAAGAAATCTGTCCCATGGGCCTTCTCCATCCCCCAAAGGAAGATGAGGTCATCCACCTAATAAGACTCCTTGTGTCCTGGGGCACCTGGGTGGCTCTGTTGGTTGAGCATCCAACTCTTGATCTCAGCTCAGGTCATGATCTCAAGGTTCGTGAGTTCGAGACCTGCTTCAAGGCTCTGTGCTGATGGTGTGGAACCTGCTTGGGATTCTGTCTCTCCTTCTCTCTGCCCTCCCCTGCTTGTGCTCTCTCTCTCTCGAAATAAATAAACTCAAAAAATAAAAAAGGACTCCTTGTCCTTCCCCCTAAGGGAATGTGACCTTGCCTGGAATAATGCTTTTTTTCGTATTTTGCTAATAACTTTTGGGGCCTACCTTCCTTCCCTTAAAAACCTTCCACTTTGTACAATTCCTTAGAGCAATCTTCCACTTGCTAGACAGGATGCTGCCCGAATCATGAATCACTTTGAATTTACACAGTTGAATTTTCTTCTTTAACAACTTGTTGAAGCCCTGATCCCCACTGGAATGATATTTGGAGGTGGGGGGATGTTGGGAGGTAATTAAGTTTATTTTTTGATTTTTTAAAATTTATTTTGAAAAAGAGAGAGCACAAGGGGGATGGGGGCAGAGAGAGAGGGAGAGAGAGAATCCCAAGCAGTCTCCACACTACCAGCGCAGAGCCCGATGCAGGGCTCGAACTCACGGACCGTGAGACTATGACCTGAGCCAAAGTCAGACGCTCAACTGAGTGAGCCACCCAGACACCCAGCACCGTTCTTTTTTAAACTTTTTTTAATGTTTATTTATTTTTGAAAGAGAGAGACAGAGCATGAGCAGGGGAAGGGCAGAGAGAGAGGGAGACACAGAATCCGAAGCAGGCTCCAGGCTCCGAGCCATCGGCACAGAGCCCAACGCAGGATTCGAACTCACAAACCATGAGATCATGACCTGAGCCGAAGTCAGACACTTCACGGACCGAGCCACCAAGGCACCCCCAGCATCATTCTTTTTTATTGGGAATGTGGAAGTATTAGGGGGTGAGTGCCTTTTCAAAATTTTCTCTTGTTTTTCTAATTCTTTTATAATGGGTTTTATTTTTTCTACTGCAGCTTTTCACAAAGGATATTGTTTTACACATGATTATGGCTTATCCTTTCAGTAAATTTTTTTTTTTTTGGTTCTATATCTCAAATTGAACCACCAGGGTGCCGGGGTGGCTCAGTCAGTTAAGCATCTAACTCTTGATTTTGGCTCAGGCCATTATCTCACAGCTCGCGGTTCAAGCCCCGCATTGGGCTGTGTGCTGACAGCTCGGAGCCTGGAGCCTGCTTCAGATTCCATGTCTCCCCCTCTCTCTGCCCCTCCCCTGCTTGTGCTCTGTTTCTGTCTCTGTCTCTCTCTCTCAAAAATAAACATTTAAAAAAATATTTTTAAAGAATCCTTTAAAAAACAAGAAGAAGAAGAAGGCACAGAGTAACCAAATCAAGTGTCTTCCCCCAGGAGCTCTACAGACATCCCCTCCAGAAGGAGAACATGGCAACCTCTCCCCAGCAGTTTTCTGGGCAAGCAAGTAAGAACACATATCCCCAGAGAACCTATTTGTGTGGAGACCACGAAGGAAGAGGAACAGTAGAAAGGTAATCCAAGATACCAGCCACCTGTACCTTCCCAAAAAGGTAAGGATGGGTTAGCCTTAGGAAACACTGTTGACATACAGAGTCCCCGGTCCCCACCTCTGAGATTCCCTCAGCCTTTGAGTTTTGAGCCTTTTTTTTTAGACTTTATTTTTAAGTAACCTCCACACCCAACATGGGGCTCAAATTTACAACGCTGAGATCGAGAGTCGCACACTCCATCAACTGAGCTAGCCAAGCACCCAGAGTTTTGAGCCTTTCGTTGAGTGTTTCCTAGCTGAGGTTCTTGTCCCTCTAGGCTCCTGATTCTCCTGTTCCTGGAGCTTCTTCCTCCTCCAGTCTTTTTGTACAATCCCTCTTCCACTATCCTAGTTTCTTCAGACAAGGACATACAGTCTCTTTCTTCCTTTCTCCCCCTTACAGATTGGCCAGAGTAGAGTTCACTCTCTTTAGGAAAAAAGTTCCAACTGAGCAACTAACACAGCAGTTTTTGGTTTCTTTTGTCCGTCTTCCTCTGGAGTTCCCCGAATAGGGTATCTGCTGCTGAGCTTGGGTAATCGTCAGTCCCCGCCAGCTTCCCACCTTCTCTTCATTTGAGTTTTGAGAGTCAAGACAAAGGTGGTCAGGGACAGGGAGCGATTTTGATATACCCTTGGATCCATGGCCATATATTTTCAGAGACAAAAATCCCCAATAAAACCGAGGGTGAGACATGTGAGGGACTCACTCTCTCCTGAGTACACCGCTGCAGCTTCTCTCAGGTCACCTGTCCCCAAAGGCTTTGTGTACGGCCGTCAGTAACCCCTCCCAGTGGGTCTCCCATGCCTTCAGTTTTTCCAGACTCATGGAGGGTGGTGGTGTCCGGACCCCAGCATGCTTCCTCCACCAAACAAGCAAAATCTGGTTGTAGAATTCCACGAGCAAGGCTCGAAACGGAAAACACACTGACAAATGCTTTTGCAAACGTCTGGGGCACAGGACGAAGAAGGCTTTAAACGGGTAGTATCAGATGACAGAAAAGGCGGGTGGATGACCTCAGAGGCCCAAGTAGCTTCTCAATGGCAGCAGCTTTCTGGCCACCCAAATAGGAAAGACTGCCTTTCCTTGCATTGAGACAAGAAAAAAGTTAAAATTACATGTCATTTTTGGTCTCCTTTCCCATATTGACACCCATCGGCCAAACACCTTAATAATAACAGAAAGACAACAGGAAAATCTCCAAACACTTAGAAATGAAATGATATACTTCCTAACAATCAAAGAAATGTCCAAGGAAATTTTAAAAAATACACTGAACCGAATGACAATGAAAGTATAGTGGCCCCTGGGTAGCTCAGTCGGTTAAGCATCCGACTTCAGCTCAAGTCATGATCTCACCATTTGTGAGTTCAAGCCCCACATCGGGCTTGCTGCTGTCAGTGCAGAGCTTGCTTGGGATTCTCTGTCACCTTCTCTCTCTGCCCAACTCCCCACTCTTGCGTGCTCTCTCTGTCTCTCTCAAAAATGAGTAAACGTTAAAAAAAAGAAAATGAAAATATAGCTTCGCCAAGTGTGTGGGACACAGCTAAAGCAGCACTGAGAGGGAAATTTATACACTAAATGCATACATTAGAAAAAAAAGGATAAGTCTCAAATCAGCAACCTGAGCTCCTACCTCGAGGAATTAGAAAAATAAGAGTAGAATGAACCTAGAGCAGAAGGAAACAATAAAGATAAAAGGACACCGGGGTCACCCAGCTGGCTCAGTTAGTAGAGCATGTGACTGTTGATCTCAGGGTTGCAAGTTCCAGCCCCACACTGGGTGTAGAGCTTAAAAAATAAAATAAAAAATGAAAAAGAGGACATCAAAAGCAGAAAAACAAGAGAGAATCAATGAAACAAAGAGCTGGTTGCTTGAAAAGATCAATAAAATTGACCAACCTCTAGAAAACTGACAAAGAAAAAAGAGAGGAAACACAAATGCCTGATATCAAGAATGAAATAAGGGATGTCAACACAGACCCTCCAGGCATCAAAGGGATAATAAGGAATTTAACCAATAACTCACACACATACGTGTGACAAAAACAGAAATGGAAACGGACCAATTCCTCGAAAACACAAACCACCACAACTCATCCAATATAAAATAGATCGTTTGAATCACCCCATAACTATTAAGGAAATAGAATTGATTTAAAATCTCCCCCCACCAAAAAAAAACACTTCCAGTCTCAGATGGTTTCACTGGAGAATTCTGCCAAATGTTAACAGAAGATAACTGTCCATTCTATACAATCTTTTCCAGAAAATAGAAGAGGAAGGAGCACTCATCAATTCATTTTATGAAGCTGGTATTATTCTGGTGCAAAAACCAGACAAAGACAGATAAAAATTAAGGCAAACTACAAACCAGTATCCCTGAATACAATGAATATAAACAGGAATTCTTTTTTTACACAGTTTTTTAAAGTTTTTATTTGTTTTGGGGAGAAAAAGAGAGCATGAGTGAGGGAGGAGCAGAGAGAGTGAGAGTGAGAGAGAGAGAGAGAGAGAGAGAGAATCCCAAGCAGGCTCCAAGCTCTCAGTGCAGAGCCTGACTCGGGGCTTGATCCTTTGAACCATGAGGTCATGACCTGAGCACAAATCAAGAGGCAGACACTCAACTGACTGAGTCCCCCAGATGCCCCTGAACATAGAAATTCCTTTTTCTTTAATTTCCTAACGTTTATTTATTTCTGAGAGAGAGAGATGAGTGTAGAGGGGCAGAGAGAGAGGGAGACAGAGGGTCCGAAGTGGGCTCGGTGCTTAGAATGGAAAGACCAATGTGGAGCATGAAGTCATAAACCGTGAGATCGTGACTTGAGCCAAAGTCTGATGCTTAACTGACCGAACCACACAGGTGCCCCTAGAAATTCTCAATAAAATATTAGTGAATGGAATTCAGCAGGATAGAGAATTATACACCAAGACCAAGGAGGGTCTATTCCAGGGATACAGGCTGGTTCAATATTTGAAAATTAATCAATGCAATCCACCATATTAACAGCTTAAAAAAAGAAGAAAAAATACATCCTGGTATTAATTGATACAAAAAAATTGATACAAAATGCAACACCTGTTCACGATTAAAAACTCTAAGAAAAATAGGAAGAGAGGGGGAAGCTCCCTAACTTGATTACAAGCGGCTACAAATGCTCTACAGTTTATATTATACTTAAAAGTGAAAGACTGGGGGCGCCTGGGTGGCGCAGTCGGTTAAGCGTCCGACTTCAGCCAGGTCACGATCTCGCGGTCCGTGAGTTCGAGCCCCGCGTCAGGCTCTGGGCTGATGGCTCCGAGCCTGGAGCCTGTTTCCGATTCTGTGTCTCCCTCTCTCTCTGCCCCTCCCCCGTTCATGCTCTGTCTCTCTCTGTCCAAAAATAAATAAAAAACGTTGAAAAAAAAAAAAAATTTAAAAAAAAAAAAAAGTGAAAGACTGTTTTCCCCTTAAGATCTAGAGGGGACCAGGCAAGGATGTCTGCTCTCACTACTCTTATTCAAATAGTGCTAGAAGTTCTAGCCAATGCATTGGCTTGCAATGTAAGGCTTGCAAGACTTAGGGCAAGAAAAGAAAATAAAAGGCATACAGGTCAGAAAGGAATAAATAGGGGCACCTGGGTGGCTCAGTCGATTAAGCGTCCCAACTTTGGCTCAGGTCATGACCTCACAGCTCGTGGGTTCGAGCCCTGTGTTGGACCCTGTGCAGACAGCTCAGAGCCTGGAGCCTGCTTCGGATTCTTTGTCTCCCTCTATCTCTGCCCCTCCCATGTTCACTCTCTGTCTCTCTCTGTCTCTCAAAAATGAATAAACATTGTACAAAATTTTTTAAAGGAAAGGAAGAAATAAAACTGTCTTTATCTGTAGATGACATGATTGTTTATGTGGAGAATCCCAAGGAGTGTACAAAAAAACTCCTGGGACTAATACGGGAATTCAGCAAGGCTACAGTCTACAAGATCAGTGTGCAAAAATCAGTATACTACAAATGAACATATGAACACCAAAATTAAAATACAATATCAGTTACAAGAGCTCAAAAGAATACTTAGGTATAAATCTAACAAAATATGTATAAGACTTGTATGCTGAAAATTATAAAACCTCATGAAAGATCTAAACAAGACTCAACATAGAAGAGATGTCAATTGTCCCCAAATTAACATGCAGATTTAATGCAATTCCTATAAAAATCCCAGAAAAATTTCTTGTAGATATAGACAATATTATCCTAAAATCTATGTTGAAAGGCAAAGAAATTAGAATAACAAGAGATCTTTAAGAAAGAATAAAGTGGGCCAGACTTCAAGCTGTATTACAAAGCTGTGATAATCAAGACAGTATGGTATTGGCACAAAAACAGATAGATCAATGGAACAGAATAGAGAACCCAGAAATGGACCCACAAATGTATGGCCAACTCATCTTTGACAAAGCAGGAACGAATATCCAATGGAATAAAGACAGTCTCTTCAGCAAGTGGTGCTGGGAAAACTGGACAGCGACGTGCAGAAGAATGAACCTGGACCACTTTCTTACACCAGACACAAAAATAAACTCAAAATGGATGAAAGGCCTAAATGTAAGACAAGAAGCCATCAAAATCCTCGAGGAGAAAGCAGGCAAGAACCTCTTTGACCTGGGCCTCAGCAACTTCTTACTCAACACGTCTCCAGAGGCAAGGGAAACCAAAGCAAAAATGAACTACTGGGACCTCATCAAAATAAGAAATTTCAGCACAACAAAGGAAACAATCAGCAAAACTAAAAGGCAACTGACAGAATGGGAGATGATATTTGCAAATGACATATCAGATAAAGGGTTAGTATCCAAAATGTACAAAGAACTTGTCAAACAACACCCCAAAAAACAAAGAATCCAGTGAAGAAATGGGCAAAGACATGAATAGACACTTCTCCAAAGAAGACATCCAGGTGGCCAACCAACACATGAAAAAATGCTCAACGTCACTCCTCTTCAGGGAAATACAAATCAAAACCACAATGAGATACCACCTGACACCTGTCAGAATGGCTAACATTAACAACTCAGGCAACAACAGATGTTGGCAAGGATGTGGAGAAAGAGGATCTCTTTTGCATTGTTGGTGGGAATGCAAGCTGGTGCAGCCACCCTGGGAAACAGTATGGAGGTTCCTCAAAAAGTTAAAAGTAGAACTACCCTACGACCCAGCAATTGCACTACTAGGTATTTATTCAAGGGATACAGGTGTGCTGTTTCAAAAGGACACATTCACCCCAATGTTTATAGCAGCACTATCGACAATAGCCAAAGTATGGAAAGAGCCCAAATGTCCATCGATGGATGAATGGAGAAAGAAAATGGGGTGTGTGTGTATATATAGATATTTAGATAGATATATAATGGAGTATTTCTCGGCAATCAAAAAGAATGAAATCTTGCCATTTGCAACTACGTGGATGGAACTGGAGGGTATTGTGCTAAGCAAAATTAGTCAGAGAAAGACAAGTATCATATGACTTCACTCATATGAGGACTTCACTCATATAAAACATGAACATAAGGGAAGGGAAGCAAAAATAATATGAAAACAAGGAGGGGGACAAAACATAAGAGACTCTTAAATATGGAGAACAAGCAGAGGGTTGCTGGAGGGGTTGTGGGAGGGGGGATGGGCTAAATGGGTAAGGGGCATTAAGGAATCTACTCCTGAAATCATTGTTGCACTATATGCTAACTTGGATGTAAATTTATAAATTAATTAATTAATTAAATTGAAAAAAAAGAAAGAGTAAAGTGGGAAGAATCACTTTTCCCAACTTTAAGACTTATTATATGGTTATAGTAACTGAGATGGTGTGGTTATTGGTAGAGGAAAGGCACACAAATCAATGAAACAGAATAGAGAACCCAGAAATAGACCCTCACAAATATACCCAAACTGATTTTTGACCAAGACGCAGAAGTAATTCCATGGAGTAAGGACAGACTTCCAAGGAACCACTGGAGCAACTGGACATCCATAGGCCAAAAAATGAACCTTGGCCAAAGTCTCACACCTTATACAAAAATTAACTCACAATGGATCATAGGCATAAATGTAAAACTCTTAGAAAAAAAAAATAGAAGACAAATCTCTCAGGACCTAGGGCCAGGCAAAAAAGCTCATACATATGACACAAAAACATGATCCATACAAGGAAACATTGATAAATCAGACTTCATTAGAATTAAAAGCTTTTGCTTTCTGAAAAACTGTGTTAAGTAAGGGGATAAAAACGCAAGCTACAGTCTGGTAGAAAATACTAAGAAGCCACATACCTGAGAAAGGACAGGTATCTTGAACATATAAAGAACATGATAAATTGTCTTCTGTAGCTGCCCCAGTGTGCCTGTCCATCACACGCCCACTCGTGCGAGAACGTGGATTAAAGCCTCGCTTCACTGTGCTCCAAGTCCCTGCGTCCCTCCTTTGATTGTGTCGATGGGCTTATTTCTAACGGGAGGAAAGTCTTATCTCCAACGGAAGCACAACACTGATTCCATTGAACTGGAAGTTAAGACTGCTGCCCCGCCGCTTTGGGCTCTTCCCTAGGGGCAGTTACAGCAGACAGTTTATCTCCTAGCATGCAAGTCCCCCCCTCCCCGGTTCCTCATTGGCTGAGTACTGCAGAGGTCACAGCCTGACCCGGACGTTCCCTATGCCCAGGGAAGACTAAAAGCAGTCTGATTGGAACAAATGTACATTCCCTGAGGTGATGGAGAGACTTTTAGTCCCTCCTCCCTTTGTTCTTTGGAGCATGCTCATTGCAAAGCCTGAGAAAATAAGCCAATGAATCGGAGAAGGGAAGAAGAACCAGGAAGTGAAATGTCCAAGGGTTTGGGACTCCATTAAGGGGTGGGGGGGTGTACATATTTCCAATAGGTTGTAAACCTACTATTAACTAGACAGCACAGCTTTTATTTGGTATTTCTGAGAATGAATCATTTCCCTTCTCAGACCTCCCTTTGGAATTAAGACCTCTAGGACAGCAGAGCATAACATCACAGGAACAGGAAGCAAAAATTTTGCTGGCAGGTCACTAGGAGTTGTAGGGAGTTAGTGTCATTTCCACCCCTTGATTCCTGGACCCATGAATCCTGGCTATGGGAGAAAGAGCACCATTTACTAGATGTTGATTCAGAGTATATATAGCTTTCTGGAAAACTTTGCTCTAGCCCTGCAAGGTATTGCCACCTAGCCAGCACTGTAACCGAGTCTTCCAAAGGCCATTCCACTGTTCTATCAAGCCAGTTGCTTCAGGATGGTGGGGAACATGGTGAGACCAGTGAATTCTATGAGCATGGGCCCATTGACACATTTTTTTTTTTTTTGGACACACTTCTTTTGCTGTGAAGTGAGTTCCTTTATCAGAAGCAATGCTGTGTGGAATGCCATGAGGGTGGATAAGGCACTCTGTATGTCCACACACGGTGGTTTTAACAGAAACGTTGTGTGCAGGGAAGGCAAATCCATGGATTTGAGTAAATGTGTGTTCCAGTAAAGAAAAACACTGTCCATCAATGATGGAATGCATACCATGTATACTAATATTTAAAGTTTTTAAATTTGGTATATTATCTAGCTTCTTGCTTGTTATCTTATTGAATTAAGGCCAGACTGATGAGAATTTACTTGCAAAAGATAATATATATCTCAACTATTTAATATTTTATTTTGATAAATCTCATGGTAGAGGAACAATAATATATTTTCAGGAATGGAAAAAGAGGTTTAAAAAATTTTTTTTAGTTTATTCATTTTTTGAGGGGGGGAGGGGTAGAGAGAGAGGGAGAGAGAGAAGCCCAAGCAGGCCCCGCACTGTCAGCACAGAGCCCAAGGTGAGGCTCGCACTCAAGAAACGTGAGATCATGACCTGAGTCAAAGTCGGATGCTTAACTGACTGAGCCACCCGGTGCCCCGGAAAAAAAATTTTTAAAGTAATTTTCATAAACTCAGGATGTTCATTTTAAACTTTTACCTAAAATGAAGCAAGTGATAGTATATTTTCAAAATTCAACTTCAATCCTTCACCAAGAGCCAGTTCCAACAAAGTATACTGTGAAATTATAGTCAAATTTGAATAATCTTTTTCTACCATTTTTTAATGTTCATGTATTTATTTTTGAGAGAGTGAGCATGAGTGGGGGAGGGGCAGAGAGAGGAAGAGAGAGAATCCCAAGCAGGCTCTGTGCTGACAGCACAGGGCCTAACACGGGGCTCAATCTCACAAACCGCAAGATCACGACCTGAGCCAAAATCAAGAGTTGGATGCTTGACCAACTGAGCCCCTAAATGATCTTTTGATGAGAGAAATGGACCTCATATTTTAGACACTTTAGGGTTTACAGTCGACAAAGGGTGTTAAGACACACCTTGTAACTTGGTCCTACTGTGCATACCTAACATACACCTTGTTCCACATATGATTCACCACCAAGTTGGACAGCACAACTGACCTATATCATACTCAACAAGGCAAGGCCACTAATTATGCTCTTTAGATGTCTCAGCATTGTTCAATTACGGTCCATGTTTCAAAAGCTTGCGACTTTCTTTGGTGAAGCTCTACTAATAAGGAGTTCACTCTGGTTTTTTTCTTTCTGAACGTGTTTTTATTTTACTTCCTCCTCAAAGTTTATCAGTTAGCTTTGGTATGCAGTGAACCTCAACCAAACAATAATTCATTCACTCACAATTACGTGTGTCAGCGATTTAGGCCATGCTCAGCTGCATGGTTCTTATTTTGGTCTTGCCTGGGCTCACTCATGTGTTTACTGTCACCTGACAGGATCGCTGGGGTCACTGGGGCCTGTGTCTCCAGCGGACAAGCCCAGGTGGATTCACATGGTAGTGGTCGTAGTATTCCAGAGAGCAGCAAGGGAGGAAGTCCTGACGTACAAACGCTTTTTAAGCTTCACACTCAGTAATGTCCCATTGACCAAAGCAAATCACATGGCCAAGGCCATATTTGACCATGCAGAAATGGATCCCGTCTCCTGAAGGGAGGAGCTGCAAAGTCAAGTTGTAAAAGGATGTGAATACAGCAATAGGAAGAATTTATTGCCACTTTTGTGGTCTATCATAGATATTTTCATTGGATGCAAGTATTCTACACTTGTACTATCCTTTTACCTCTCCAGACTTTATTCTGGCTATTTTCTTCTTTTTTTTTTTAAGCTTATTTATTTTGAGAGAGAGAGTGTGTGTGTGTGTGTGTGTGTGTGCACATGAGCGAGGAAGGGGCAGAGCGAGAGAATCCCAAGGAGGCTCCATGCTGTCAGCACAGAGCCAGACGGAAGCTTGATCCCACCAACTGTGAGATCATGACCTCAGCTGAAATCAAGAGTCGGTCACTTGACCCACTGAGCCACCTGTGCGCCCCTGGCTATTTTCTTCTGACCTAACTTCCAGCTCACTGATTTTCTCTTCAGCCCCTGTTTAACCAACCCACGGAACTCTTAATTTTGGTTGCTGTATTTCACATTTCTAGACTTTTTATTTTATTCTTTTTGTAGTTTCAAAATGTCTGACAATTTCTCGGTTTTGTCTTTTATTTCCTTAAATGTATTAACTAGAATTATTTTAAAGTCTATGGGGGTGCCGGGTGGCTCAGTCAGTTTAAGCATCCAACTCTTGATTTTGGCTCACGTTGTGATCTCACAGTTTCTGCACGCTGACCTGCTTGGGATTCTCAATCTCTCCCTCTCTCTCAGCCCCTCCCCCAGTCACGCTCTCTCCATCTCTCTCAAAATAAATAAATATATATAAATAAACAAAATAAAGTCTGGCATTAATTCCCTTGCTGGAGTCCCTGGAGCTCTGTTACTGTGTTTTGTTTGTTTCTTTGCTTGTTTTTTAATGAGATCTACACTCAATGTGGGGCTTGAATTCACAACCCCGAGCTCAAGAATTGCCTGCTCTACTGACTGAGCCAGTGAAGGGCCCTTCTGTTATTGTTATCTGCTGCTTTTGTAACTTTATTTTTTATTACACTTTCTTCCCTCCCTATCACCTGGCTGTTTTTAATTGAATGTTGGACATTGTATATAGAAAAGTGCATAACTAAAATGAGGCAAAGGATGATGCTATCTTCCTCCAGAAAAGATTTATATCTGCTTCTGGCAGGCAGCTAAGACACTAGAAATCTTGGATTTCCTTAATCCAGTTTCCAGGTATTGCAACAGCTCGGGTCTTGACTACAGTCCCTTATGGGACAGGGCTACAGTCCATTTATAGGGCTATTCTATATATAGTTTATGTTTACTCCTAGACCTTTGGGTTTTCAACTCAAAGATGCCACCTCTTTGGTGGGCCCTGAACCCCAAGTCTGGATCCCTTGCCTCATAAGTCTGTCCACAGCTGTGCCCAGCTTCTCATACTCCCAGCTGACTCTTCTGGAATCAGCAACTGAGATCACTTCTTTCTGTTTCCCCTTTCTCCCATATCTTGGCCCCATAATGCTTCACTACCTGTTATCTCTTCTTGGATATTTTCTTCCTTTTTTTCTTTTTAAAGATTTTTATTAAAAAAATGTTTTAAGTTTGTTTATTCTTTTTTTTAATTTTTTTTTAACGTTTATTTATTTTTGGGACAGAGAGAGACAGAGCATGAACGGGGGAGGGGCAGAGAGAGAGGGAGACACAGAATTGGAAGCAAACTCCAGGCTCTGAGCCATCAGCCCAGAGCCTGACGCGGGGCTCGAACTCACGGACCGCGAGATCGTGACCTGAGCTGAAGTCAGACGCTTAACCGACTGAGCCACCCAGACGCCCCTTTTTTTTTTTTAATTTTTTTTTTTAACGTTTATTTATTTTTGGGACAGAGAGAGACAGAGCATGAACGGGGGAGGGGCAGATGTTTGTTTATTCTTGAGAGAGAGACAGAGAGAGTGAGCAGAGGAGGAGGAGGAGCAGATTCCAAGCCGGCTCCAAGCTGGCTGACAGCACGGAACACAGCGTGGGGCTCGAACTCACAAACTGTGAGATCATGACCTGAGCTGAATCCAAGTGTTGGATGCTTAACCGACTGAGTCACCCGGGTGCCCCCTTAAAGATTTTTAAAGTCATCTCTACTCCCAACATGGGGCTTGAACTGACAACCCCGAGATCAAAAGTCACATGCTCCACCAACTAAGCTAGCAAGGTACCCCTGTCACTCGGGTATTTTCAAGCAAATGTTTTCCATAGTTTGTTGAGCTTGTCTGCTTGTTCTCGGTGAGAACTGTACTTCAAATTACTTCTTCCTCAGTGATGGATGTCCACATTGCCTGTGCTTCCCGGGCACCACAAACAAAGCTGCAATGAGCTTCTTTTACACATGCCACCTTACACCTTGTGTAAGAACTACTTTGTGGCATATACCAAAAAGCAGAATTACTAGATGTGGAGGCTAGGCATCTACTTAATACTCATATGTTGTTGTCCAGAATGGCTGTGTCTGTCTATATTCCCAGTGGCAGTACACAGGTGCCCCTATATCCCTACACTTCTGCCAGCATTTGGTATTATGTTTGTTTCTAGATGTGTATGTGTATTTGCCAGCTAATGAATAGAAAGTGATAGCTCATTGTTGCTTTCATTTGGATTTTTGTGATAACCAATGGGTTTGAGCATCTTAATATCTTTTTGAGCCTCTTCTCTACATGCCTCTTAACATTTTGGGGGTTTTCTTCTGTAAACCCCTTCTTCCTCTACTTTGCCCATTTTTCTTCTTTTGCTAGGTATATTGAGAATGTAATTGGCATATAACCTTTAAAGTGCACTATAAGTCAGGATCCAGCCAGGAAAACAAAAGCTACGCAAAGTATTTCCACAGAGCAGATTTAATATAGAGACTTGATTAACCAAGCAACAGACGCCTGGGTACTAGAGGAACTGAGCACAGAGGCAATGAGGGCGGGAAGCCACTCCCACCTTCAAGACTGGGAGAAGAAAAGGAAGGTGCTGGGTTATGGACCTCGAAGCTCAGAGGAGGGGCTCTGCAGAGCTGGAAATCAGACTCTGAGGAGAGGGTGCTGAGTGCCTGCTGCCCATACTGCCAAGGCCTAGAGGAAGGGCCACACAGGTCTGGGACTTCGACCTCTGAGGAGGGGTGACCCCTGATGAGTTCTGAGAACGCTGAAATTAGCTGGAAATCAACTGATGCTCCCAGGCTGCGGGCCAAGGCTGGGTGACAGCAGTAGGAACAGAAAGCAAACAGGAAGGAACAGGATCTTTGTCCCCTTCTCTGGGCTTGCAGTCTTCCTCTAGTGTCCCTGCTGCTGGAGCCTAACAGAGAGCCAGGAGACAAGGAAGAAATGTGGTTGTGGAGTCCCAGCGCGAGCATCACAAAGCTGTATTTACCCCCCTCCCCCCCACCCGCCGTGCCCCCCTTGGCTTCTCAGCATCAGTACAAACACTTCTACATGTATTTGAACTTCAATCGGCAATGGTGACAACTTTTTGTCTCTGCCTGACAAAATGGCAGCATTATTGATAAAAATATGACCCCACCCGGGGCGCCTGGGTGTCTCAGTCAGTTGAACATCTGACACTTGATATCAGCTCAGGTCATGATCCCACAGTCGTGGGATCGAGCCCCGTGTCAGGCATGGAGCCTGCTTAAGATTCTCTCTCTTTTTCTGCCCCTCCCCATCACTCGCTCTGACCCCATCTCTCTAAAAAAATAATAAAATCAACAACAACAACAACAACAACAACAACAACAACATGCTCCCACCCTGTCCCCCAGGAAGAGAGACACAAAGCCCCAACAGCCTTTGTAATCATCTCCAAATCACAGCCACAGTATTGATGATGTTAATTTCTCCTCTAAATAAGTCGTAGTCCCATTTGAACATTAAGTGACACAGTGACTAAATTGTAAAATTACCTATCAAACGAATTGCTATATAAAGTACTAAGGGGAAAGGAGAGGAAGCAGAAAATAAATTATAATAATATAATATAATATAATATAATATAGGAAGAAATTGTACATAGCTGTAATACTTATTTCTATCACTGGTCAGGAGTCCAAAATTGATTTTTGTTTGCTTCTGTGTTTTAATCCAATTTACACAACTGTGTTACTCTCAGCAAAACGATTGCTAGGAGAGTATGCTTATGTCTAGTAAGTAATCAAAGCATTCCTTCTAAACCACAACGATGCCTTCCATATACTTTCTGACAATATTTTTGATAAGCAAATTTTCTATGCATCTTTCAACAAACATTTATGGTGTACTTAACGCATAGTATGTATACATATATGTATATGAAATATGTTTATCTGTATGTATGTATATGTGTGTATTCTATTTTTTTAGGGAACACCCTCAGAGACATTCAACTAGTAATACCACTTATGTTCTGCCCAGGTTGAAGAACCAACAAAAACTCCCTAGTAATATGGCTTTTGCATGGTGATTGAAAACATGGGCTCTGGTGCGAGACTGACTGAAATATGGGGATTGTATGACTTAATTTATGTGCAGAACTTGGAACCATTTCCCACATATATAATAAGCATTCAAAGCTAGTATAGGTTATTATTATAATGCTCACTATCACTATAATTATAATATGTAATAATTATTCACAGCTATTGTTTTTATCATTATTAGTAATATTATTATTAAAAAGTTGGTTTAGTCTCCGGAGAACTTGTTAGAGGAGCAAATTCACCTTTTCAAGGACCACAAAACTGTTTATATTCAGAAAACTAATCAACCAAAGTCAAATATAAAAGCACTGAGCTTAGAAGGAAGGTTTCTTCTGCTTGGGACCGAAATGGTGGTAGAACATGAATTTGAAGAAGGTTGGACAAATGGAACTTAAATGCTGTTTGGCAACATGGCAAGAAGACATCAACCAAGACCCTAAGACTCCAAATACCTTGTACCATCTCATAAAAAGTACGAAAGGACTAGTGGCGTCCCCTTTGGAAGAAGTGCAAGAACAACGTGGGACCGAGGGTCACTGATACGGCCAGAGACTTGGCCAAAAAATACAAAGACTATTAGAGTGTATCCTTTTTGTTATATATCCATCTTAAGTTTACTCTCTTAACCATTAGCGTGCTTAAGATAACCATGTATTATTATTTAATATGCTCCCTAAAGAGTTTAATAATGTCTTAGAACAAGGACGTGTAGACTGTTCTTAAACGATCAGACTGTACATACTTTAAGTAGCCATAGGCGACACTGAAATGAAAAAGCTTGGCTGTGTTTCAATAAAGCTTTATTTGCAGCAACAGGGGATGGGCCAGATTGGGGCTTGTGGGATATTGTCTGCCAGTGCTTGTCTCAGAAGAGTTCAACCACTCTTCTCGAGACTACAACTTTCACTCCCAGTGAGTGCTTGAGACTCGCTAGGAACTTCAACGTTGCTGAATCTCGAATGGTTTATAGAGCAAGAAAGTCCACACCACTAGAGCGTGTGTCTGAAGAGGAGGAAGGCAAGCAGTTGGTCAGCCTCGGGTCATGTCTCAGTAGTGGCGTGGAAGAGACAGGAGGTGCCCTTGCTCAGATTATCAAGCACGTGCCATGGTGGGCCTCTAACGAATCTGGGTTCGAAGATTGAACTGTAACAGATCAAGCAGAGATATTCCTACTAAGGTGAAACTGGAGGAAGGCAGTTGCATAGGAAAAACTCCGTGAACAAGGCTAACTGATGAGAGGAAATGAAAGGAAATGGCTCCTTAATATAGGGCAGTCATTGGACTGTGAACATGACAATGACAGAGAACATACCTTGTCGTGTGTTTGGGGCCCTAACACAGAGCCTGCACTCAGAAAATGTTCCCTAAATGTTTGTTCAAGTGTATCCACTCAGGTGGTAATAGGGAATCCAATCTAACCGTACCAATAAGGAGTCCAGGTGGCGTCACCATTGGACACTGTGTCTGTATGTGGAAGATGTCTGGCTCAAAAGATGACAACCTGAGAACAGAGTCTAGTCCTAGAAAGTAGAAATACAAAAGCCAAGCAGAACTTTGTGAAATGGGAAAGAAGACAGAAGGAAAAATCCAGGCACTACTCCAGAGCAGGTCAGCACTGGAAGAGGAAGAGTCATTGGAATTCATGTGTCATGAGAAAGTATGAGCATTTTATGTCTGCAGTACCGGATTCCCAATCTGGCTGCTGAAAAAGAGACTTGGATCTCCAAAGGCAGTCCAACAAGGGACCTGTCAGATGTGATTGGAATACTGACTTCTAAGCCTACAAGAAAGTCTGAGCTTCAAAACTCAAGGAGGTTGATGATATATTATCCCAAGTCAGGGAAGATGGTCGGGAAATAGTGGACCTTATAGGCATAGGTGTTTTATGGATATAGCCAGGAAGGATAGGTTGAGAGGCTGAGTTATTACAATACAGTGTAATCACTAAAATCATGAACCTCAGAGTCAGATAGCCTGGATTTAAATGTTGACTCTTCCCCCATTGTTCTACCCCATTTAGCTTTTACTCATAAGCAAGTTATTTAATATATAGTGTTTATCTTCAATTAGCTTTCCTACAAAAATGGGCATAAAAATAGCCCCTACCTCATAAGATTGCCTCATAAGAAACTTAATGAAGGAAATATGCAGAGTGCTTTATGTCTGGCTATCCAGTAACTTTTCAAGAAAGGAAAGACTTCAAGTAGGAAAAGAGACTGGTAGGGATATGGGTTTAGCACTTCCTACATCGGTGTTTGTTAAAATATATTTAGATTTCTCAAAGCACAGATCCAGGAGCACAAAGCCCATTTTTACATTTTCTTTTCTATTTTGCCAAGAGCCAGCACTCGTGGACTTTGCAAATTTTGCTAAAAGCAATTTCCAGGATAGATGGAGAGCCTCCAGCAAATCAGAACCCAGCCTGTGGATTCCGGTTGAAGTTCAGAAAATGAATCTCCCAAGCCTGTTATGATTTTAATCTGAACCTTTGGAGGGGTCAAGGGAACATCGTACAGGAGCTTTTATTCTTTAGGGTTTTCTGGGACACAGTGACCTCTCCTCCCAAACCCTGCAAAAGCCCTAATTTGGACACAGTGTAGAGGAAAACTCAGTATAAGGAGAATGTCCTCAGTCTCCCAGACCTCCCCGGACATGAGCTTCAGAGACTCACTTCAGAGTCAAGTAATACTAGCACATGGCATAGCACCTGATGCCAACTGCCTTTTGTTTTTTGTTTGTTTTTTTTTTTAATTTTTTTTTCAACGTTTATTTTATTTTTTGGGACAGAGAGAGATAGAGCATGAACGGGGGAGGGACAGAGAGAGAGGGAGACACAGAATCGGAAACAGGCTCCAGGCTCTGAGCCGTCAGCCCAGAGCCTGCCGCGGGGCTCGAACTCACGGACCGTGCGTGAGATCGTGACCTGGCTGAAATCGGACGCTTAGCCGACTGCGCCACCCAGGCGCCCCCCAACTGCCTTTTGGAGCAGATTAAAACCAGAGCTCAGGTGCTATGAAATCTTGTCACAAATGGCATTTTCTTTTTTCCCCATTCTTCTAGACGTTAGGCGGTTTCAGCTTCCCCCTGAGCTCTGTCAAACATTTCAAATACGATACATCTTCATTGTGATCATAAGGCACTTAAATATTCTCGCAAAGGTGGCTTGGAAGATGTTTTAACCCATGCCCAATTTAAATATCATCTTTTCGTCTTTTCTCTCCTGAGTTGAGAGGCAAAAAGTTCAAATCAGAAAAGAAAATTTTTAGTTTCTGCGTTCTCTTATTTGGAATGATTGCGCATAAGAACCCGCGTAGCCTCCAGACGTTGTAACACTTAAATTATGTTTTCATCCAGCAGAACCAATATGGTCCTTTGTCATTAAACAGTCACTCCTAAGGAAAATATCAACAGCACAAGGACATTTCATTTGCATTTTCTCTTGGACCTCCTACATCAGAATCAATAGGAGTATTACTGAAAAATGGTGATATCTTAGCCCCACTCAAAATTGAGTCAATTAAAATACTAGAGTTGGGACTCAGGAATCTGCTGCTTGGCAAAGATTCCAGCTGATTCCTGTACACTATAAAACTTGAGGATCAATGATTTAGGGACTCAGTTCTAACACTAGATTTAAAAGTTAAAAGGATTTTAAAAGTAATATTGCATAAACTTTGTAATTCATTTGTGTCCGTAATTTCTACCATTTCACTGATTGTTTTATTATATTAAAATGTTGTACTACTAAATTCATAAAGCCAAATAAAGGGGCGCCTGGGTGGCTCATTTGGTTGAGCACCCAACTTCAGCTCAGGTCATGATCTCGCAGTTCGTGGGTTCGAGCCCCGCATCGGGCTCTGTGCTGACAGCTCGGAGCCTGGAGCCTGCTTCGGATTCCGTGTCTCCCTCTCTCTCTGCCCCTCCTCTGCTCACACTCGGTCTCTCTCAAAAATAAAGAAACATTAAAAAAAATAAAGCCAAATAAAAATTTTAATCATGAACCAAATATGCAAATTTTCAGTATCTTTTTCTATTGGCACCATATATAATTTTCTTAACTCGAAATTTCAAGAAGAATTACATTGTTTTTCACAAGAAAAAGAGGAAAATAACAAAAACACATGAAACTGTGATCAAGCATTGGAAAATAAGAGCCAAGGGACTCTCACAAAGGGGGCACAAATGAGGTAAGCCCTATAATTTCCCTGGCTTCACTTCAGCAGACTCTTCTAAGAACGAAGTTCTGGGAAGAGGGACTGAAACAGATCAAGGTAGTCTTGTTGCATTGAGGAGATAGAGATTTAACTGTGAGAAAGTCAAGGCAAGAAGAATTTTCAGGCCAGGGACCTGGAATGAGTTACACAGAGGAAGTACCTCAAAAATCTAGGTAGACGTCTACTTGGGCATGTTGCTAATGACCAAGTTGTATATGCATGAAGTGAAGTTCCATGATATCAAGCAAAAACCAAACAAAATGGTTAACTACACAATTCCTGAGCTCACACAGGGGTAGAAGATATTCATCTTCTAACTAGCCAGACAGTAGAATTCTCAATAAAAATTCAGGGTATTTTATCAGAGACCCCAGAGAGTCAGACCTTAATAGTAATGCTACACTAGTCCCAGATAAAAAGATATTCAAAACTTTTTCTTTTTTTTTTAACTTTCTCTTTTATTTTTTAAAAGTTACATCCAAATTAGCATATAGTGAAGCAATGATTTCAGAAGTAGATTCCTTAATGCCCCTTACCCATTTAGCCCATCCACCTCCCACAATAAAACTTTTCTAACAAAGACTAAAACTAACTTAAGGGGCACCTGGGTGGCTCAGTCGGTTAAGCGTCTGACTTCGGCTCACGTCATGATCTCATGGCTCATGAATTCAATCCCCACATCAGGCTCTGGGCTCACAGCTTGGAGCCTGGAGCCCGCTTCGGATTCTGTGTCTCCCTCTCTCTCTGCTCCTCCCCCACTCACGTTCTCTCTCTCTCTCTCTCTCTCTCTCAAAAATACAATAAACATTTAAAAAAAACTAACCTAAAAGGATCAAGTTGATTGGCAAGTGATTTACCTGCCTACCAAAATAAACAACATAATTTTTGAACAAAGACAAAATTCACACACACATATATATATATTCTGTGAAAGGGAGGTATATGCAAAATGGTCTCCAAAGGCCAAAGGGGCTGTAAGACCAGTTTGATGAGAAATGATTTATGCGGAGGAATTAGCACACACAGAATAAATAAACTTAGGCAGCTGCAAGATGAGTAGATCTTTGTCCCAAATTGATTTTTATACCTTCCTTCTTCTTCTGTCTTTTCCATATTTCTCTTACCAGCAGCTAGCACTTTGGCCGCTTGAGGATCTATAGCTGGTGGAGTTTCTCAAACTTTCATTCCTGAAGGGTCTGAACACCTTTCAAATTTTTTCTTTAACGTGTATTCATTTTTGAGAGACAGAAAGAGACAGAGCCTGAGCAGGGAAGGGGCAGAGAGAGAGAGGGAGACACAGAATCGGAAACAAGCTCCAGGTTCTGAGCCGTCAGCACAGAGCCCAACATGGGGCTCGAACTCACGGACTGTGATCATGACCTGAGCCGAAGTCGGACGCTCAGCCGTCCGAGCCACCCAGGTGCTCCTGAACACTTTTCAGAGTGCTGTCTCCACTCTGGAGCCATAAATTGGCTGCAATTCATGGGGCAGTGAGTCTCTGCTGTGAGTGGATTAGGCCCGCAGCTGCAGCGAGGGCCAGGTTGGCCTTGGCAAGGGACAGTCTATAATGTTGAAGTCATACATAAGCCCTCCTGTCACCATAGCCACTTAGTTCAAGGGCCCGTTGAGACAACACTGGAGTGGCGTCCATCTGGCTATTGAGAGTCTCCCCTACAGTGAATGCCCTTCTGAGAGGCACATCCACATTCCTCTTCCCCAAACCTGTCCCCCAACTTCCAATCCTGTTCTTGCCAGGTCACGACCTTTCAGCCAAATCATTAGCAGTTTCCTATGAATCAATGTTGATCCATACTTCTAGCCATCTCCCAGGCCAGTCAGAATGACCAATCAACTACATCAAGTTAAATAGCCACTACATGGGGTGCCTGGCTGGCTCCGTTGGTAGAGAATGCAACTCTTGGTCTCAGGGTTGTGAGTTCAAGCCCCACGTGGCTACAGCACAGCAAAGGAAACAATCAACACAACTGAAAAAGCAGCCTGCAAAATGGAAGAGAATATTTGCAAATCATAAATAAGATAAATGGCTAATATCCAAAATGTGTGTTTAAAAAAAAAAAAAACAAACTCCTACGACTCAATAGCAAAAACCCCAAATAGCTCAATTTAAAAACCGGCAGAAGACCTGAATACACATTTGTAAAGAAGACATACAAGAAGGGGTGCCTGGGTGGCTCAGCCGACTCTTGGTTTCGGCTCAGGTTGTGATCTAGTTCGTGAGTCTGATCCCCACATCAGGCTCTGCAGTGCAGAGTCTGGTTGGGATTCTCTCTCTCTCTCCTTCTCTCTCTGCCCCTCCCCTCTTCATGCTCTCTCTCTCTCTCTCTCTCTCTCTCTCTCTCAAAATAAATAAACTTTTAAAAAAATTTTTAAAGAAAAAATAAGACATACAAATGACCAACAGGTTCATGAAAATGTGCTCAACATCACCAATCATCAGGGAAACGCAAATCAAAATCACAATGAGGTACCATGTGGAAGGTACTCTCCGTCGGAAGAGCATGTGAGTCTTGATCTCGGGGTTGTGAATTCCAGTACCATATTGGGTGTAGAGATTACTGAAAGAATAAATAAATAAACTCAAAAAAAAAAAAAAAAGAATAGGTATCATCAAAAAGACAAGAGATAACGAGTGTTGGAAAGGATGTGGAGAAAAGGGAGCCCTTGTGCACACTTGATAGGAATGTAAATTGGTGCAGCCCCTGTGGAAAATAAGATGGAGGGTCCTCAAAAAAATGAAAACAAGAAATGCCAGATGATCCAGCTCTCCCAACTCTGGGTATATATCCAAAGGAAATGAAATCACTATGTCAAAGAGACATCTGCCCTCTTGTGTTCAGCAGCACCATTCACAATAGCCAAGACATGGAAACCACCTGTTTATTAATGGGTGGATAAAGAAAAGATGATGTGGCATACATATATGAATATATTTTCCAGCTGTAAAAAAGAAGGGACTCCTGTCATTTGGGACAACGTGGATGGACCTTGAGGGCATGATGTTCAGTGAAATAAGTCAGAGAAAGACAAATACCATATGACCTCATTTACATGTGGAAGCTAAGAAAGTTGAATTCATGGGGCACCTGGGTGGCTCTATCAGTTAAGTGTCTGACTCTTGATTTTGGCTCAGGTTATGATCTCACAGTTCGTGAGATCAAGCCCTGCATCAGGTTCTGTGCTGATGGTGGGGAGTCTGCTTGGGATTCTCTCTCTTTCTCTCTCTCTCTCTCTCTCTCTCTGCACCTCTCCCGCTCACACTCATGCGCTCTTTCTCTCAAAATAAATAAATAAACTTAAAAAAAAAATAAGAAAAAAGAAAAAACCTGAACTCCTAGAGGCAGAGAGTAGAAGGATGGTTGTCAGGGGCTGGGGGGCGGGTAATGACGAGATGTTGGTCACAGGGTACAAACTTCAGTTATAAGATACATAACACGGTGTTGTATCCCTCAAAGTTACTATGAGAGTAGAATTTAAATGTTTTCATCACAACAAAATGGTAATTCTATGAGGTAAAGGATACATTAACTAACCTTATTGCGGTAAACATTTCGCAATGTATACACGTACCAAACCAATGGTGTATATCAATTTTACGTCAGTAAAGCCGGAAAAAGAATTTTATTTATGTATTTGTTTGTTTGTTTTTGCTTGTTTTTGCTGCTTCCGCCCCCTGAAAAACAACTGTTAAAAAAGAACGGACAAAATGAACAAATCAGGAGACTACAGATGCTGGCGAGGATGGGGAGAAGCGGGAACCCTGTTGCACTGTTGGTGGGAATGCAAACTGGTGCAGCCTCTCTGGAAAACAGTGTGGAGGTTCCTCAAAAAATTAAAAATAGACCTACCCTATGACCCAGCAATAGCACTGCTAGGAATTTACCCAAGGGATACAGGAGTGCTGATGCAGAGGGGCACCTGTACCCCAATGTTTATAGCAGCACTTTCAACAATAGCCAAATTATGGAAAGAGCCTAAATGTCCATCAACTGATGAATGGATAAGGAAATTGTGGTTTATATACACAATGGAATACTACGTGGCAATGAAAAAGAATGAAATCTGGCCTTTTGGAGCAACGTGGATGGAACTGAAGGGTATTATCCTAAGTGAAATAAGTCAGGCAGAGAAAGACAGATGCCATATGTTTTCACTCTTATGTGGATCCTGAGAAACTTAACATAGGGGTGCCTGGGTGGCTCAGTCGGTTAAGCGTCCAACTTCGGCTCAGGTCATGATCTCACAGCTCGTGAGTTCAAGCCCCACATCGGGCTCTGTGCTTATAGCTCGAAGCTGGGATTCTGCTTCGGATTCTGTGTGCCTCTCTCTCTCTGCCCCTCCCCCACTTGCGCTCTGTCTCCCTGTCTCAAAAATAAATAAACATTAAAAACAATTAAAAAAAAAAGAAACTTAACAGAAGACCATGGGGGAGGGGAAGGGGAAAAAAGTTACAGAGAGGAAGGGAGGCAAACCATAAGAGACTCTTAAAAACTGAGAATAAACTGAGGGTTGATGGGGGGTGGGAGGGAGGGGAGGGTGGGTGATGGGCATTGAGGAGGGCACCTGTTGGGAGGAGCACTGGGTGTTGTATGGAAACCAATGTGACAATAAATTTCATATTAAAATAAATAAATAAAATAAAAACGAATGGACAATCTGCTGTACCGCTCAAGGGCCTGTCCACTTGGAGAACTGTACTTTGCCACGGTCCTTAGGGTCGCCCGGAAGTGGTGCTGTCACGCTGCAGCCATGTACTTCCGGGAGATTAAGCAGGGCCGTCCTCACCCTCTCGCACCCACTGCTCCTTAGTCAGCTGGTCACATGAAGCACTTCCGGAAGTGCAGACGAGGCTGAGGGAGGGGAGGCCATGCTGCAGGAGTGGGCTGAAGCCACGTGAGTTTCTGTCTCTAAAATTCCACTTGCCATCATCACGATATGTGAAGGTTTGATGGGGAAGGCCAACACCTAGCTCCTGATGGCAAACTCGGGTCACATGGTCACCCATAGTCGTAAGAGTTCATTGTCTACCGGGGTCCAATAGCAAGCCGGATCTGTTTTTCCAAAGGACAGTGGTTTTCAGAAGAAGGCCAGAGGCTCCTCACAATATCACTACTTTCCACAGGCATTTTGAGTAGGGTTAGATCTGCTGGGTCACAAGGTCCAGTCGGAAGAGTAGCTTGCACTGAAGCCTGGACTTACTTCAGAGTTATCTCTTGTCTCCCCACACAGAAGTGGTCGCCTCGAGTGACACAGAAACAGGTCAACGTGTCACCGTCATATGTGACATATATTCCCCAATCTAAAAGGGTCCACCAGACATTACTTTTAGAGGTAGCTGGTGCAAAGTGCAGCCTCCTGTCTTTCACCTTGAAGAGGGGATTTGTACATGCTTTGGAGCACTGAACTTCCGGAAGCTCCACTGAGGTTTTACTTCCCCGTATTTTCATGGGGTGTAACTCCCACCTTCTGGTTTGCTTATATCCTACTGGGGCATCCATGGTACTTTCTGCTTCTTGCTCATCAGATTCAATCAGGATGATGTCATCCACGCACTGGACCGGTGGATGCTGTGAGGGATGGTAAGACCAAGTCTCTAAGTACTATGTCAGAGAGGAGGAGACGTGACGTGGCCCTTAGGCAAGACTGTGAAGGTGAACTGTTGGACATCGAAGTGCTTCTGGTGGACTTAGTGAGTTGGCATGGGGCAACTTATCTGATAGGACGACAGCTCAGGAGCAGGGGCCAAGGGCTGTGACGCTCTGCTTTGGTAGAGAGACTGCCTCTGGGGCAGCATTTGCGATGGGAGTCACTGCCTGATTAAGTTCGCCCTCATCCACAGTCATCCTCCAAGATGCCTCCACCTTCTGCACAGGGTCAAATAGACAAATGGGGGTGCAATCACAAATGCAACTTTATCTCTCTCTTTTTTTTTAGTTTATTTATTTTTGAGAATAAGAGAGAGAGAGAGAGAGCGAGAGAGAGCGCACACGTGCGCAAGCGGGGAAACGGCAGAGACAGGGAGAAAGAGAAGATACCAGGCAGGCTCTACACTGTCAGGACAGAGCCAGATGTGGAATTCACAAACCATGAGACCATGACCTGAGCCGAAATCAAGAGTTGGATGCTTAATTGACTGAGGCATCCAGGTGCCCCTCTTTTTTTTTTTTAAGTGGGCTCTATGCCCACCATGGAGCCCAATATGGGGCTTGACCTCATAACCCTGAAATCAAGACCTGAGATGAGATGAAAAGTCAGATGCTTAATTAACTGAGTCACCTAGGAGCCCCACAACTGCAACTTTCAAGTTCAAGGCACTAATCTCTGCAAATCCTTCTAGGAGTTACACCTTTGGGGTCCTTCCTCAATATCAAGCCAGGGATGTTCTGACATCTTCATTTGTTTTGTTTTGTTTTGGTTTGGTTTTTTGCATCAACCCCTTGGTTTTTGTTTGTTTTTTAATTCCAGTATAGTTAACATACAGTATTATATTAGTTCTGTGTGCAATATAGTGATTCAACACTTCCATACATCACCCAGTGCTCATCACAGGTGCTCTCCTTGACCCCCATCACCTGTTTCCCCATCTCCCCACCCACCTTCCCTCTGGTAACCATCAGTTTGTTCTCTATAATTGAGAATTTGTTTCTTGGTTTCTCTCTCACTCTTTTTTTCCCTTTGCTTATTTGTTTTGTTTCTTAAATTCCACATATGATGAAATCATATGGTATTTGTCTTTCACTTTTGCTCTCTAGCTCTATCCATGTCTTTGCAAATGGCGAGGTTTCATTCTTTCTGTGGCTGAATAATGTTCCATTGTGTATATACACCACATCTTCTTTATCCATTCATTCATTGACAGACACTAGGTTGCTTCCATAATTTGGCTATTGTAAATAATATTGTTATAAACATAGGGGTTCATGTACCTCTTTGAATTAGTGTTTTTGTATTTTGGGTGTAAATATCCAGTGGTGCGATTACCGGATCATAGGACAGTTCTATTTTTAACTTTTTTAAAAAATATTTTTTTGTTTTTAAGTAATCTCTATACCCAAGGTGGGGCTCAAACTCATGATACCAAGATCAAGAGTCACATGTCCTACTGACTGAGTCTGCCAAGTGCCCCTATTTTTAATTTTTTTAAGTTTATTTATTTATTTCAAGAAAGATAGAGTGGGCGAGGGAGGGGCAGCGAAAGAGGGAGATAGAGAATCCCAAGCAGGCTCTGCACTGTCAGCGCAGAGCTCAATGTGGGGCTCGAACTCTCGAAAACATGAGATCATGACCTGAGCTGAAACCAAGAGTTGGATGCTTAACTAACTGAGCCACTCAGGCGTGCAGGCCCCCCCCCCCATTTTTAACTTGTTGAGGAACTTCCATACTGTTTTCCACTGTGGCTACACCAACTTGCATTCCCACCAACAAAGCAAGAGGGTTCCTTTTTCTCCAATCTTTGCCAACACTTGTTGTTTCTTGTGTTGTTGATTTTAACCATTCTGACAGGTGTGAGGTGATATCTCATTGTGGTTTTGATTTGCATTTCCCTGATGACGAGTGATGTTGAGCATCTTTTCATGTGTTTGTTGGCCATCTGGATGTCTTCTTTGGAGACATGTCTGTTCATGTCTTCTGTCCATTTTTTAATTGGATTATTTGTGTTCTGGGTGTTGAGTTTTATAAGTTCTTTATATATTTGGGATACTAATCCTTTATCAGATATGTCACTTGCAAATATTTTCTCCTATTCAATAGGCTGTCTTTTAGTTTTGTTGGTTGTTTCCTTCACTGTGCAAAAGCTTTTAAGTTTGATGTAGTCCCAATAATTTTAATTTTTGCTTTTATTTCCCTTGCTTCAGGAGACATATCTAGAAAAATGTTGCTACAGTTGATGTCAGAGAAATAATTGCCTGTGGTCTCTTCTACGATTTTTATGGTTTCAGGTTTCACATTTAGATCTTTAAATGCATTTGAGGTTTATCTTTGTGTATGGTGTAGGAAAGCAGTCCACTTTCATTCTTTTGCATGTAGCTGATCAGTTTTTCCAACACCATTTGTTGAAGAGACTGCCTTTTTCCCATTGGATTCCCATTCTTTCCCGCTTTGTTGAAGATTAATTGACCATATAGTTGTAGGCTTATTTCCAGGTTTTCTATTCTGTTCTATTGATCTATGTGTCTATTTTTGTGCAGTACCATACTGTTTTGATCACTATGGCTTTGTAATATAACTTGAAGTCAGGAATTGATTGTGATGCCTCCAGCTTTGTTTTTCTTTTTCAAAATTGCTTTGGCTATCAGGGTCTTTTGTGGCTCCATATTTTAGGATTGTTTGTTATTGTCCTGTGAAAAAATCTGTTGGTATTTTGATAGGGATTACATGAAATCTGTAGATTGCTTTGGGTAGTATAGACATTTTAACAATATTTGTACTTCCTATCCATGAGCATGGACTGTCTTTCCATTTTTTTTGTGTCATCTTCATTTTCTTTCATCAGTGTTTTATAGTTTTCAGGGTACAGGTCTTTCACCTCTTTCATTAAGTTTATTCCTAGGTATCTTATTATTCTTAGTGCAATTGTAAATGAGATTGTTTTCTTTTTAAAAAAAATTTTTTTTTTAAATTTTTTTTTCAACGTTTTTTATTTATTTTTGGGACAGACAGAGACAGAGCACGAACGGGGGAGGGGCAGAGAGAGAGGGAGACACAGAATCGGAAACAGGCTCCAGGCTCTGAGCCATCAGCCCAGAGCCTGACGCGTGGCTCGAACTCACGGACCGCGAGATCGTGACCTGGCTGAAGTCGGACGCTTAACCGACTGCGCCACCCAGGCGCCCCTAAAAAAAATTTTTAATGCTTATTTATTTTTGAGAGAGCACGAGCAGGGGAGGGGCAGAGAAAGAGGGAGACACAGAATTCGAAGCAGGCTCCAGGCTCCGAGCTGTCAGCACAGAGCCCAACTCAGGTCTCGAACTCAGGAGCCGTGAGATCATGACCTGAGTCGAAGTCAGACACTTAACTGACTGAGCCACCCAGGAGCCCAAGATTGTTTTCTTAACTTATTCTTTCTGCTGCTTCATTTTTGGTGTCTAGAAATACAAGCAATTTCTGCACATTAATTTTGTATCCTTCAACTTTACTGAATTCCCTTATCAGTTCTAGCAGGTTTTTTTTTTTTTTGGTGGAGTCTTTTGGGTTTTCTATATATGGTATGTCATATGCAAACAGTGAAAGTTTTACTTCCTCCTTACCCACTTGGATGCCTTTTATTTCTTTTTCTTGTCTGATTTCTGTGGCTAGGACTTCCAGGGCTATGTTGAACAAAAGTGGTGAGAGTGACATTCTTGTCTTGTTCCTGGCCTTCAGGGAAAAGGTCTCAGTTTTTCCCCATTGAGGAGGATGTTTGCTGTGAGATTTTCATATAGAAGGCCTTTATTATGTTGAGCTATGTTCCCTCTAAACCGACTTTCTTGAGGTTTTTATCATGAATGGATGTACTTTGTCAAATACTTTTTCTCCATGTATCAAAAAGATCATATGGTTTTTGTCCTTTCTCTTATTGATGTGATGCATCATGTTGATTGATTTGTGAATATTGAACCACTCTTGCATCCCAGGAATAAATTCCACCTGATCGTGGTGAATGATATTTTTTTTAATGTTTATTTTTAGAGAGAGTGAGAGCAGGGAAGGAGCAGAGAGAGAAGGGGAGAGAGAGAATCCCAAGCAGACTCTGGCTGTCAGCATAGAACCTGATGCAGGGCTCCAACCCACAAACTGTGAGATCATGACCTGAGCCAAAATCAAGAGTGGGATGCTTAACCGACTGAGCCACCCAGGTGCCCCTAGTGAATGGGTTGGATTTAATGTGTTGTTGGATTCAGTTTGCCAGTATTTTGTTGAGGATTCTTGCATCTATGTTAATCAGAAATATTGGCCTGTAGTTCTCTTTTTTTTTTTTTTTTTTTTTTTTTTTTGCGGTTTCTTTATCTGGCTTTGGTATCAGAGTCATGCTGGCCTCATAGAATGAATTTGGAAGTTTTCCTTCTTCTATTTTTGGAATAGTTTGAGAGGAATAGGTATTAACTTTTCTTTAAATGTTTTTTTTAACATTTATTTATTTTTGAGACAGAGAGAGACAGCATGAATAGGGGAGGGTCAGAGAGAGAGGGAGACACAGAATCTGAAACAGGCTCCAGGCTCTGAGCTGTCAGCACAGAGCCCGACGCGGGGCTCAAACTCACGGACCGCAAGATCATGACAGCCAAAGTCAGACGCTTACCCGACTGAGCCACCCAGGCGCCCTGGTATTAACTCTTCTTTAAATGTTTGGTAGAATTTGCCTCTGAAGACGACTGGTCCTGGACTTTGGTTTGTTGGGAATTTGTTTTTTAAAAGATTTTATTTTTAAGTGATCTCTACACCCACTGTGGGCCTCGAACTCACAACCCTGAGATCAAGAGTTACAATCTCCACTGACTGAGCCAGCCAGGTGGCCCATTTGTTGGGAATCTTTTGACTATTGATTCAATCTCCTTGCTGGTAATCGGTCTGTCCAAATTTTCTATTGTTCTGACATCTTGATATCACCTAATTTAGGCCAGGATTGAGTTCAAGTTTAAGTCTCTTCCAGCTGCATGGGTGAACATTAAGTAGAATCTCCTGTAAATGCACCCAGCTCAATAAATTGTGTCCAACTCAATGTTACTATCCATCCTCCTTGGTGTAACATCTCTAGAATTCACTCCCACACATATTCTCCCAGCTTTCTGCCAGTATTTACTAACAAAAATCCTGTTATACTTTTGGTGTATAAACTATTATCTCTTGGGTCTTGGTGTGTGCCTGTTCCCCTGGAACTCGCTGAGAGACCCTAGTTATGGGTTCAATGTCACCAGGGGATGGTTGTGGGGGTTCTTGAGGAGAGTGGGTACTCGTTTGTATGAAAGCCCTAAATATTCTCTTACTTTTTGTAGCCATAGGGCTCCCAGTACTGAAAAATCAGGTCAATTGAATTATGCAGATTCAGAATCCCCAAGTCAGTTGAGTTCCCAGCCTCTCCGCGTTTCTCAGGTGAAAGGCAGGGTGACGGGAAGGAGTGGGGGGGTTGCTCAAAGTGGTGGTGCTTTCAAGCCTGAAGATGCAAACAAACCAATACACAAAGCCCCTTTTGGGGGATAGGATTCCTGACACCATGCCTGTTACCACTTTCTCCATCAGTCTGGATCCTGTGAGGAAGTCAAAACAATGGCAGATCCTTCCCTGGTTCCTTTCAGAGAGAGCACAACTCTGCCCATGACACCTTGATCCTGGCCTCCTGGCCTTCCGAAGTGGGAGACGATACATTTTGGTTGTGTAAGGCTTCTGGTTTGTGGTCCTTCCTCACAGCAGCCCCTGCAGACTCACGAAGCCCTTATGACTGGAACCACAGGGGTGGGGGTGGAGGTGCAACTCCTCAAACTTAGCAACTTAGAGACGGGGGCAGGGCTCACCTAGTGCCGGGGTCCCTGAGCTCAGAAGAGGGCCCTTGTGGGGCTGGGACCCCAAAGACAATAGCTTAAGAAGTGGCACACCCACTGTCTGGCTCAGCGCCTCTCCTCCCGGGCAAGTACCTCTGAGGAAGGACCGCACGTACTTGATTCACGATAGCCAGAACTGGAAACCACCCGCATGACCACCAACAGGGACACGGATAAATTGTGGTGTATGCATACAATGGATATTTGTCAGCAGTGATGAGGAGGGAACAGCTGACACAGACAGCCACGTGGGTGATGTCACCGGCCACATTGTCTCTGGAGCGGGATATTGGATGGGTGGAGGCACGAGGGGGCTTTTCACAGTGATGTAAATGTTCTGCAGTTCGATCTGAGTGGCAGATTCGCAGGCAAAGAAGGCGGGTGTCCACTTCATTTCGTGCAAGCTCTCAATAGAGCCATTTTGCAGGAATTTTCAGGGCCGAGAAACTATTCTGTGCGATCCTGTGAAGGTGGATCCCTGTGCTTATACGTTTGTCCAAATCCACACGACACCCACCACAGAGAGTGAACCCTGATGCCAGCCGTGGGCCCTGGTTAATGATAACACACCGGTATTGGCTCATCAGGGGTAACAAGTGACGCACATCCCTGCGGGACGTTAGAAGTGGATGCAGCTGGGGAGCAGAGTGAGGCACTCTCTCTAGGAACCCTGCCCTCGGCTCCATTTCTCTGCAAACCTAAACTTGCTTTGAAACCCAAAGTCCACCGGGGCGCCTGGGTGGCTCAGTTGGTCAAGTGTCCGCCTCTCGATTTCAGCTCAGGCCGTGATCTCAAGGTTTGTGGGTTTGAGCCCCGCACGCGGACAGCGCACAGCCTGCTTGGAATTCTCCCTCTCTTTCTGTCTCTCCCCTGCTTGCACTGCCTCTGTCTCTCAAAATAAAAATAAACTTAAAAAAAAAACCCAAAAGTGTATTGATTTTTTAAAGGAGATATTCGGTTATTGAATACACCGCAAGGGGGGTGGCGAGAGGACAGCAGAGGAGGGGCCGTCTGCCAAGTCCATTAACTTTTTTTAACACTCAGGAAGGCAGCCCCGGGCAGATGCAGTAGGTCCACATCGTCAGGACCCGAGGCTCCTTTTATCCCCCAGAGCCCGATAGCTTCCCTTCATCGGTGTAGCATGCCCCCCCCCAGGCCACTGTGGCGTTCGTGTCCCAGCGAGGAGCTGGAGTGGGGCAGGGGGCCCAGCCTCGAGGTTACCCACGCACCCACATTCCACTGCCCCACCTACTCACAAAAGGGGGAGGGTGTACCTTGAGCTGAGCACAATTCTATCGTTATGTAAAAATAAGCACAGACACTGGGGCTGAGAAACAGATCCCATTGCTACCCTTGGAGATTAGGCGGGACGATGAGTGTAGAGTCAAGAGAAGCGGAGAAACGGGGCAAGAACCGGAGGGGCTGTGCTGGTAGGCGCAGGGTGTCGTTACTGACGGAAAGTATTACGGCACCATTGGTCTGCTCCCGGGACTGGTCAACAGAGACAGAAAAATCAGAGATGCAGAAAAGAGAGCAATCCCTGAGCGGGTCACGGGGGGTGGGACCCGGTGCCCAGGCACAGGGACTGACCTTGGCAAACTGCACCTCACCCATGGGGCCGGGAGAGCAAAGGGTTTGGGTCCAGGCCTTGGGGGACTGACTCGGCCGTGGAAAGCCGGGAATTTGGGGGAGAAATTCTGATGCTTTCTGTGCTCAGTTACACATGAAACAAAGCCTGCTACTGAGATGTGGGGCAGGCAAGAGTTCACCGTGGAGAGCCCGGGGTGGGGGTGGGGGGTGGCGGTGAAGGGCAGACTGACTCAGAAATTCCCGAAGCAGGCTGGCCACGCCCGCGGGCCCACTGACGGCTCTCCTTCATTTAAAGTGTGTTTTACTAGGGGCGCCTGGGGAGGGGGGGGGGCTCAGTCGGTTAAGCCTCGGCTTTGGCTCAGGTCATGATCTCACCGTTCGCAGGTTCGAGCCCTGCATCGGCGCTCTGTGCCGACAGCTCACAGCCCGGAACCTGCTTCGGATTCGGTCTCCCTCTCTCGCTGCCCCTCCCCCACGCATGCTCTGTCTCTCAAAAATTAATAAACATTAAAAACATAAATAAAGCGTGTTTTACTGGGCGCTGGCGCTGCGGCAGGGAGCCGGGCGGGTGCTCACAGGGGTGCGGGGCAGGGCCCAGCGGGGTAGAGGCCAGGAATGGGCCGGCAGGTGGTTCCGGCTGCCCTGCTTGGCTCTGGCACCTACTGGTCGGTGTGGGACACGGCCAGAGGGCATCGTGCTCAGTAAAAGGACAACTGTTTATCTTCATGTGCAGGTTTTTATTTGCCTGTCATAATTCTGATATTTATGTACATATATATATTTCTTTTGTTTTTTGTAAAGGGCTCATCAACAGACCAAGCAAAGGCATAGAGGGACACCTTGCCTGCCAGGCAGGAGCACAGCAGAGCTGGGAGAACCAATCTTTCCTTTTTCCTTTTTTTTTTTTTTTGTCTGTTTTTATTTTTCCTAGGATGGGATCATCAAAGCTAATTGCTATAAACCTAGAAACCACCTAGAGACTCAGACATCTGCCTACACACTAGTGGCATATGGGGGAAGGCAAGGGCACAAACTTTCAAAGTCACGGTGTATTTACATTCCCAAGGTTGAGGGGCGGGGGAAGCTGAGCACGGGAACTACTCAGACAGGGGCTGGGCGGGTTGGCTAAAGGGTTCTGGGCTGCAGGCGGTGGCAAGGGCAGTGGGGGGGGGGTGTGCCTGCCCCACACCCTGGCAGTGACAGAGGCCACTTGGATGCTGTCTGGTGGGCACCGAAGGCAGCGTGTGTATAGAACTCCTGGAAGCCGGCTGTGGGGCGGGGTGGGCGGTGGGAGGAAGGTGCCGATAAGAGTGACACTGGCAGGTGGGGACTCTGGGCTCTCCAGATGGCCTCCTCTGCACCCGTGGCCAGCTTGCCCAGCTCCCATCCTGGTTGGAGCAGATGGTGGGGACGTCGAGTTCTGTCCCCGGTCCCAGCCAGGCTGTGTGAAGAGCGGCCAGCCCTACTTCCTCTCTGTCCAGCCACGGCCTCTCTCTGCCCAAAGGCTGATGAGGCAGCACCTGAAGGCTCCCGATGTGTGGGTGACTGGCCCCTGGGCTGGAACAAAGCGGTGTGTGCCCAAGAAGGGGTGTGGCTGGGTTTTGGCAATAAAGTGGGGACCGGGTAGTCAGAGGGGGATCAGAGGCAGTGAGTTCCTCTCCTCTGCCCCCAACTTCAAGCCTCCCACAGGCCCAAGGCCAGAGCAGGGGGCCGAGGCCTGGTAGAGAGTGGAAGGAGCCTCCGTCCCAAGGTCAGCACAGGTGTCGGGCTTGGGAGCCTTGGCCTCTGACTCCCGTGTGGCCCAGCCCCAGGCTCCGCCCTGCCAGGCCTTGCCTGGCCTTGCCTGGCTGGAACCTGCTACTCTAGGGTCCCGGCAGGGTTGATGGGGGAGGCGGCCCCTGAGCTGTCATTGCCTCCCGCCGCTTCCTTCTCCTTCTTGCCGCTGTACTGGCCGATGAAGGAGCCGTCCTCATTGAACTGGACGTCCACGCTGCCCCCGTAGTCGGCCAAGCTGTCATCACTGCCCAGGGGCTTGATGTCTCCATTGAGGGATGGCTGGCTGCTGCCAAAAGCCTTCTCCTCATTGTCACTGTGGGGGCAGAGGGCAGGCAGGAGTGGGAGGCTGCCCGCTAGAGCCCGGCAGGAGCCGGCAGGTGCTAGCCCGAGGGAGGAGGCCTGGCCCAGGGTCCACCTGCCTTCCATGCGCTCTGAATGCACTGGGGCAAGGGTCCTCATCCCTGACACATACCAGGGGTGGGGGTGGGGGTGGGGGGGGCAGGTGACATGCACAGCGCCAGAGGGGCAAGGCCCAGGCCTGCCCAGGGTGCTGGGGGACGCGAGGAAACAAGTGGGCGCTCGGCCTGTAGGTGAGCCGGACGGGGGCGCCAGTCCAGCTGGTAGCCCTTCCACAGCCCAGAGGGGGGAAGCCAGGGAGGTGACAGGTAGGCCCAGAAACTGAGCGTCGGCATGGGGACGAACTGGGGCGTGTTGGCTTCTCCCAAAAATAGGGAGCTGCGGGGCCAGAGGGCTGGGGGCGTGCGGAGCCCCAGCAAGCGGGGGCCGATGGCACTCCCAGGCACACAGTCCGCAGGAGGGCCCCTGCCATCAGGCTCTGACAGTGTCTTCCCACCGCCCCTGTCTTACCTCTCCAGGGACCTGACATCACCCAGCGGCACAGAGAAGAGAGAGAGACAGGGTCAGATATAAGGGCGAGAGCAGTGCTGGGCGGCTGGCCAGCACCTGCTCTTACCCCCAGCTCACCTGTACTCGCCGAAGGTCTCGTCCTTCATCGGCCGGGCCTCGGAGTCCACCTGGGTGTCCTCCTTATCCTTCACTGGAGACACAGAGAAGGCCCGGCTATCCCTCCCACCCCCGCCGGACCCCGGACATCGGGCCCCATCCCCGGCTTGGGGACGCGGGCGAGGCTTGCCCCCTGTGCTCCGAGGGCCCCGGGGACTCTCTCGGCAGCGCTCAGAAGCCAGGAAGTCTTCAACGTGGACCACTCACCCCACGTGGGCCTGGCTGCCGTTTGCTGCTGGTCTGCGCAGAAGCTCCCTCTGGGCCCCCCGCCTGCCCCCGACATGCCCATGCCGTCCTGCCGGAGGCTTGGGGACCGGGGGTGGGGGGCATGTACCCGCTCTATCGCCCTCACCTGAGCCCCAGGCCAGGGCCTACCTGAGTATTTGCCACCCTTGCTGCGCTTGATGAAGCAGAGGATGAGCAAGACGAGGACCAAGAGGATGATGGCGCTGATGAAGCCGATGAACCAGCCCTCAGTGGCGAAGCCAGCGGGAGGGAGTCTCACGCGGCCTGCGGGCAGATCGGGAAGACACGGAACCCGGCCCCAGGTGAGACACCCACTCCCAGCCCCTCTGCGCCGGGAACTGGCCGGGGCTGCGGGAGGACCAGGCCGGCAAACACCACAGGGGCGGGAGGGGACCGAAGCATGCTTGAAGCTGGCTGGTTGGGGAGGCCCTCGGGGGGGAGGGAGGACAGGGGGCACGGAGATTCCGGGAGGAGGAGTGGGGGCGCGGCGCGGGGCCGGGGCGGAGGGACGCGTCACCGGTGCCATTGGTCTTCACAGCCATCTTTAGGAGCACCCTCTCCTTGAGCAGGTGGATCTCATAATCTGTGTCAGGCTGCAGGTCCCACTGCGTGTAGGAGCTCTGGTTGTAGCTGACGTACTGCGGTGGCAGATGAGGGCCCGTCTTCTCGTCTGCAGGGGCGATAGGGCAGCAGAGGTGAGCAGGAGTGCCGTGCGGTGCCCTGGTTCCACACCGCCCCCGGGGGGCCTTTTGTGCTCACCTCCCAGGGCTTTGAACCAGATCTGGAACCCAAAGTTGCACTGGCCCTCCTTGGGGACCCAGGAGACCACGCTGTAATTCTCGCCGGCCATGGCCGAGATGTTGCCAAAATCCGGGGTCCCTGGGGAGCAAGAGGGCGTTGGGGGACCTCGAGGCAGCCCAAGACTGGCCATCCTGGGCCTGGCTGTCCGGCGGGGCCTTCTCAGCCCCCTCCAGCTCACCAGATAAGGCCATGGTGCCTCCTTCCCGCACGATGGCCTCTCCAGGGCCCTCTTTCGTGGTGGCTTGCAGCTGGAAACGGTACCGCAGGTGCGGGCTAAGGTTGGTCAGGTTGTGCATCCGCAGCTCAGGGTCCGGAAGGTCAAAGGACAGCTGCTCCTTGTCCCCATCATCCACTGCGAGGACAGACGGGGAGTTGGCCGTGACCTCCAGCTCCACCCACCCCTCAGCCGCCCTCTACTTGTCGGCCGAGCCCGGCCGGGACGACACACGTACACGGGTGGTAAGAGAGCACGTAGCCAGTGAGCACGCCGTTGTGGCTGAGCGGGGGCTGCCAGTGCAGCAGCAGGCTGGTGTCCGACTGGCACTCCACGTGCAATGCCTCAGGGTGGCCGGGCACTGCGGAGCACAGACATGGTGGCAGGTCCTTGCCTAGCCAGCCCTGGGGGGGTGGTGGGGACAGGGCCGTGGGCTGCAAAGCTCACCTCCTTCTGGGGTGCTGAAGGTCATCTCGCTGGCAGGCCCCAGTCCTCGGCCATTAAAGGCCTGCACCTCCAGATGGTAGGAGCTGTAGGGCCGCAGGCCTCCCAGGACGGCGCTGGTGGTGTTGGCGGGCACCACCACGTGCCCTTTGTGGACATGCCTCTTGCTGTGCTTCCTCTGACTGCCCTCCCACCAGTACGTCACCTGCAGGTGGACGGGAGGCCCCGCAGGGACGGCAGGTGTCCAGCAGGGCAGACCCCCTCCCCGCTCCGGCGCAGGCTTCCCACTGCCCTGAATGGAGAACCTTTCCTCCTACCCTGATGACTCTAGGACAGCAGGTGGCAGAGGCCCGCCCCAAAGCCTGCCACTCCCGTTGGCCTCGCACCTCACCCTGGGAATCCCCTTGCCCCCACGCCTTGAACCCTTACATTGTATCCCCGAAGGTGGCCCTTGACCTGGGCTGGGTCCACGGGCCACCATCTGACCAGCACGGCACTCGAGTTAAGGATCTTGATGCCTTCCAGCTCGGGGCTTGCCTCGGGGTCTGGAAACAGCCGGTGGCATGGATGAGGGCCTGTGGCCTCCGGAGGCCAGCCCAGAACCCTCCCGCAGAAGGGAGATAGATTTGGATGCTACGTGGGGGGCGGGCCGTTTGATGAGCACGGTGTGTGCACAGTGCGGGGTCTCTCCTTGCATACTGTTTGTCGGTCGCAAGGGCAAAAATAGTACACAAAGGAGTAATCAGGAAAGATCTTGACCAGGTGATCAAAACTAACATCTCGTAATGCTCCAGATGCAGGGAAAAGAAAGAAGCAGGACAACCAGACTTGATGGGGGATCTGGGACTGGACCCCGGACCAGGGGAAAAGACAGCACTAATTGATACAATTGGAATATCGGCTGCCAACTAGGTAAATACAGTGGTAAATCAACAGTAAATGTGCTGTCAAGATGGCACTTTGGTTATGGAAAAAAACGTCCTTACTCCTAGGATATGCTCTATGCAGAGCCCCGGCGTGGAGGGAGGAGTGTGGGCCATCTGTGCGCATTTGGGCTCCACCCCCCCATGGGCGGGGCCAGCCCAATACCCACCCCCCCATGGGCGGGGCCAGCCCAATACCCACCCACCCCCCCATTGGCGGGGCCAGCCCAATACTCACAGTCTTCCCCAGAGTAGCCAATGGTAATCTGGGGCTCAGGGCCTTTGCCCTGGCTGTTGACAGCCTGGACTTTGATCTCATAAGGCACAAAGGTGGACGTGTTGGACACAACCAGGAAGGGGTCGCTCACAATCTGCTCCTGCCAGGCACCCCGCGTCCCCTGGGGGCGCCACTGGACGCGGTACTGAACCTGGGGGGCGTTCCAGTCCATCCACCTAAGCGGCTGGAGGAGGAGGAGCACCAGAGAAGCTGGTGAGCCAAGAGCACTCACCTCCTTTGACCCCCTCCCGAGCCCAGCCTCATGTCCCGTCATCCTCTGGTCCTCAGCACAGCCAGGGGTCGCGGCCAACACCTGGTCCTGGCCTGATGCCCCAGGGCACGCTCAGCCCAAGGGGGAGGGGGGGCGCCCTCACCTTCCAAGTGATGACCATGTTGCTGGTCTCATTCCCTTCCCCCTTCACGTCCACAGGGTTCTTCTCTGGGGCTGGAAAGTAATGTGTTAACACATCAAAGCCATGGGCTCCTGCCGAGGCTGTGAAGGCCAAGGACCAAGGAAGGAACGGCACTTGCTGGCTCCCCTTTCTGGCCCTGGGAGCCGGGAGCCAGCAGCTCTGGGGGAACCCTGCCTCCCACCTTGCACTGGAAACCTAGAAGCACAGGGGCTTGGGCACAGTCACCTCTCTAGGCCTTCCTTGCAGGAGCCCAGGGGCCCTGGAGTTGGAGGCGCCCCTCCCAGGTGGCTCACCTGCCTCAGGCGTGACCACAGTCTCAGAGGCCGGGCTGGGCTCTCCAGAGCCATACTTGTTGATGGCAGTAACTCTAAAGGTGTAGCGGACGTAGGGCGACAGCTTGAGGGTGGTGGAGGTCTGGTTCCCGGGCACCTTGCCCAGACTATACCATTTCTCAGGCGCCATCTCCTTGTCCTCAAATTCAATGTCATACTCTGCCAAGAAGCGAGCCGGCAATTAGGCGTGTGGCATAGAGGGGAGGGCTACATGGGGCTGTAAGTCCGGGTCTCCCTGAGGAGGGGGAGGGAGCGCCCAAGGCAACAGGCATTCTCAGAGTTCCAGGAGGAACTGTGAGCCCCAAACCCAGGTGCTTGCCCTGTGGGATGGGCGGTCCTGGAGCCTTGGGCCCGGGAGGACGGAGGTCCCGCAAGGAGGGCAGGCTACCCGGGGTGGCTGTGGGGAGGTGGGTGGCGCCACGCTCAGGCCTCTTACTCTCGATGGGGGCGTTGTGGTCCTCGGCGGGTCTCCAAGACAGGCGCACCTGGCTCTGCTTCAGCAGGTGGCGGTCAGACAGCTCCAGCTGAGGCACCGGCCCGGGGCTCCCTGAGGGCCACGGAGGGTGGGTTCTCTGGCCCATACACCAGCTGGCCACCCCCCTCCCCAGCTTGAGAAGGCCCTGCAACGTGACCCCGGGCTCTTGTGCCCAGAGGCCCGTGCCCCCCACACCTGTAGGTCGGGAGCCCGACACTATCCTAGGACTCACCCACCACCAGGAGCTCAGCCCTGCTCTCCACTATGTCCAGCTCGGTGCCAGCCACGCAGCTATAGTTGCCCTGGTCACTGTAGTCCAGGCTGTGGATGACCAGGAGCCCATCCTCTATGAAGTACCTGGTGGGGAGAGGGCGCGCGCTTGTCCTTTTGTTCTGCTGCCCCCCTCCCCCTTTTGCCAGAACCTTCCTGCTCAAAGCAGGGGTGCTTCCCAACGGATGAGGCCAAGAGGTCTGGACATCCTGCCCTCCCCACTCTGCCCCCTTCCACCAGGCCCGGGTTGGGGCTGGGCCCGCACTTGTCATCGTCCCCAGACTCCTGCAGGTTTCGACCGTCCCCTCGCCAGGTGATGCTGTGCTGCAGGGAGGGGTCAAAGGAGGCTTGGCATGTGAATGTCACTTTTGAGCCTTTCTTCTCGATGGCACTCTGTGGCCCCTGTGTGATCTGAGTGGCATCTGGGGGCAATGGTGGAAAGGGAGGGTCAGTCTGGTGTCCTCCAGAGACCATAACCCTCCCTCCTGGAGGAGCTGTCGATCACGTCAGTCGGGGGCAAGGGGGGGAGGGGGTATCATCTGACCTTTGACCTGCAGGTTAGCCACAATGGTCACATTGTTTTGATCATTGGCAGCCTGGCAGAAGTAGTGGCCAGTGTCGTTGGTCTGGAGGTCCCGGATGCCCAGGGTCCCGTTGGTGTAGGGGAAGAAGCGTTCATCCTGTAGCACGGTCTTCCCTTCCTTGTCTAGCCTAGTGTGAGCAGAGCAGGCCTGGCTCAGACCCCACCGGGCTGGGCTCCCCGCCCTCCCCAGCTCCCTGGGCCAGAATATGGCTTAGAGGCGCCCCCTTCCGGGAGGGTCACTCACCACTGGACGCTGGGCACAGGGGCTCCAAAGGCCTTGCACAGGAGATAGGCGGTGCTGCCCTCCACCGCCATGTATGTCTCGTTGTCTGGGGTCAGGATCTTGGCCGGAAGCTCTGGGGGAGAAGTAGTTACAGGGGAGGGGGCAGGACTCAGGGTGGGGCGAGGGCCCGTGAGCACCCAGGGCAGGCGCGGGGTTCAGCAGGGCAACCTCTCCCAAGAGGGCCCTTGGGTACTTCCCTGCACCCTACTCCCACCCCTGCCGGACTGAGTCTCTGCCTTCCAGCGTGCCTCAGAGGTGCCTCCCATCCCAGGCATCCAAGTTTTACCAATTACTTGAGCCCCACTGACAGTCGACCTCTTCCTGAAAGCCTTCCTGGCCCACCTCTGTCTTCCCTGAGGCTCCGGGAGAGGAGCCACCAGGCTGGCCTTGGGCACATCCTGGCCAGGGTGAGCCTCCGCTCAGTGACATGCGGTGGGCCAGAGCACTCTCTAAAACTGCTTTTTCATCTGTAAATGGTGGCGAGACCCCGCCCTTCCTCCACAACACTCACCCCCCCACCCACCCCGCCCCAGCCCCCGGCCACCCCAAGCCACCGCTATTGATGGGGGTGGGCAAGACATGGGGTGGAGGGCCCCAGCGAGGAGAAAAGCAGCTGCTGGCCGAGTCAGTCTGGTGGCCTTGCCCGGTGGGCTGCGGGGACAGGTGGGTTACTCACGAACGACATAGATGTAGGCATTGGCCAGCAGCAGCCCGTGCCGGTTTCGGGCCTCACACTGGGTCACCATCGTGTCGCTGGGCTGCATGTTGCTCAGGATCAATGCTCCACGCTGGATGCGGTACTTCTGGTCCTTGGCCAGCTCTGCGTGAGCAGCAGGCAGGCCCCGAGGCCCAGGGCGGAGCAGTGAGGCACAGCGAGGCTCCTCGTCATCCTCCCCTTCCTCCCCGGGGCCCCCCAAGCTCCCTGCCCCTGTTCGAGGCCCCGCTCACCCTCCACGGGAATGCCATTGATTCTCCAGGTGACCTCGGGCTGGGGCCTCCCTTGCACTTGGCAATCCAGGCGGGCAGTCTCTCCAGGCCCATACAAATGGCTCTGGGGCTTGTGTAGCCAGTAGGGGGCAGCTGCGAGAGGTGGCGAGCTGCCCTGAGCAGGGGCGGCCGGCGGCCAGCTCTGGCCCCAGCCCCAGCCCCAGCCCGCCCCCTGTGGCAGTGGGCACTGCACACTGCCGTCCCTGGAGGTCACTCCCGGGAGGCCGCGCGACCCAGGAGAGGCACCGTACCCTCCACAGTGACGTAGTAGGTGTGCCGGTCGCTGCCCAGCGAGTTCTCGGCCAGGCACCGATACTCGCCGTCGTCCTCCTCCACCACGTTCAGCAGCTGCAGGGTCTTGTTGTGGTTCTGGTAGGTGACTCGGTCGGCCGGCATGGGGCCACTTGGGCGCAGCCACTTGATGGTGGGTGTGGGGCTGTCCAGGGCCACAGTGGGGGGAGGCCGAGGGAGGGGAGCACAGTGGAAGAGAGAGCGCAAGCCTGCTCAGCCCCGGCCTGTGACAGGGGTCCGCTCGTGCCTGCCCACCCCCACCCGGGGCACCCAGACTCACAAGCCCTCAGCGATGCACTCCAGGACCAACGGCTGCCCCTGCAAGGCCACCAGGTGGCTGCTGGAGTTGGTGGGGAAGAGTAGGCGTGGCTTCCTGTCGATCATGCTGTTGGCTGGGAGAAGAAAAGGGGTGGGTGGCACGGCCAACCCCACCCTCCACCCACGGAGTTACCAGGCCAGGTGGATGCCCCTGTGAGGCCTTAGGGCCTCTGTTTCCTCCTCTGTTAAAGGGAGGGCCCCTTCTCTGTTCTCGCCTCCTGGGAAGGGGTCCGAACAGAGGCGAAGCGGGAGCCAAGCCATCCTGGAGGAAGACCAAGGTCGCCTGATCTTTGGGATGGGCCGTGCCAGAGCGTGAGACAGCAGGTGAGGAGGAGGGTGTATCAGAGTCTTAGGGACTCACTGGCCTTGACCCGGAGGTCAATGGGCTCCTTCTGGATGATGGTCCGGGTGCCAGGGAAGTGGGCGTGGCAGATGTAGTCCGAGTGGTTGTCCGACGTGAGCACGTTGGCAAAGTAGAGATTGCCATTCTGGCCCATCGTCACCCGCTCATCCTGTTTGATGTGCAAGATCTCTGTGGGGGCGGGTGGGGGGCAAGGAGGTGAAGGTCAGGCCCCCGTCTGGGAAGCTGTACCCACTGACACCTCCACCCCAGGCGGCAGCCGCTCGTGGGCACCCACTACTATTCATCCAGTAGATCCGGAGCGGCTCTGCGCTGGGTGGCGGGTGGCATGGCAAAATCACCGATTCCCCTTCCTCCACCTCCACAGGTTTCACCGTCTCCTTCGGCCACTTGGGGGCACCTAGAAGGGACAGAGAGAGGCTGGCACTGTGGGGCCCAACTCTCCTCCCAGTCAAGGCAGGGCAGGGCAGGGGAAAGGAGGAGGGACGGCCAAGAGGGTGAGAGGGCCAGGTGGCGAGGAAGTTCACACGGTGGGAGGCAGAGACTTGGGGTCCTTTCCGGGCTCCCCACGCCGCACGCAGAGGACCGGATGGCTGTGAGGGGCCAACCCTTCACAATGCTTAGCTCCCACCCAGAGGCCTAAGATGGTTGGGGGGGCGGGCGGGGGGGGGGGGGGAGGCTGCGGTGCAGCGGTGGGGGAGGGGAGCTGCGGAAGGATGTGGGAGTCACAGACCCTTCCATCATCCTGACACAGGAACCATGGCAACAGTTCCCAAGGTAACCCGCGGGGTGGAGAGGAGAGAGGAGCATGCTCAGGAGGCAGAAAGCTCAGGGAGGACGGAATGCAGAGGGAAAACCCCAGGGACAGGGCCACACAGATAACGACGGAGCTGGCTGGCGGGCAGAAAGGAGGGAGACGGAGGGGCCGGGTCGGAGGTGGAGGGAGGAGGGGAGAGCAGAGGAGAGAGGCCACAGAGTGACGGGCGCAGTGGAGAGAGACGGCCCAGGGTGGGGCAGGAGATGGGGCCGCGGAGGCACGGAGGGGGCAGTGGGTCACACGGAGGCAGAGCAGACCCCAGGGAGAGTGAAGCAGGTCAGCAAGGCCGAGGTGGGGCAAGGCCCAGAGGCAGAAGCCAGGGAAGGGGAGACGGAGGGGACCAGGAAGGCAGCGCGGAAAGGGACAAAGCAAAGAAGCAGGAGGACCCTGCCGGGGAGTGAAGGGGGAAGGCGGCGGGCGGCCGGCGGAGCAGCCGGTGTCTTCCACCCGCTAAACCGGCAGCTGGGGGCGCGTGGCCACCCCCGGCCCGGACCCCCACACACGCTCCCTGAGACCTGTTTGGGGACCCTCTCGTGTACCCCCAGGCCCTCCCAGGCCCCCGCGGTGCCTCGCACCCTCAGCCATGAGCTGGATCTCGTGAGACATGGCGGTGCCCAGCTTATTGCTGGCAAAGCAGCGGTAGGTGCCCTGGAACCTCTGGGCGAAGTTGCTGTTGTTGCCCGCGATGGTGAAGGAGCCGGAATGGGGCGCCTGGTGCACGGTCACACCCGCTTCCTCCTTGGGTTTGAAGTGGACGCCGTCCCGAGTCCAGCGGAACCTGTGGGCAGAAAAGGGCTCAGAGGCCGAAGGCCCTGGAACCCAGGACAGGGGCTGGCACAGGCTGGAGGCCACGGTGCGAGCAGCCAGGGGCCCCGGGGACGGGCCGTGCAGGGCAAGGACCAGGGGACACGAGAGAGATCTGGGGCATCTGGGCGCAGAAGCTGGGCGGCCCCGGGAGGCAAGAGGACTAGAAGCTGAGGTCAGCAGTGAACAACGGGACTTAGAAGGTGATGGTCACTCACTGCACTTCAGGTCTGCCGCTGGCCTCACACTTGAGGCTGATGTCGTCTGTGGGGAAGACAACCAGGCGCCGTGGAGACTGTTCGGTGATGACAGGTGGTTCCATCACTGGGGACAGGATAGGGAAGAGGTGGTGAGGATGGGGTCTGGCTGGCTTCACGGCCTCGACCCCCGTCCCACTGGGAGGGAAGGCACGGTCTGAAACCCTCAGAGGCCCCAAGGCCGCGGAGGTGGGGGGCAAGGAAGAACGAGCTGGAAACAACCCGGCTGGGCCACAGGCGGGTGGGCCATGAAAAGAGGGAGAGAAAGGGACACGGCACAAAGGTAGAAAGGGACAGAACAGAGAGGACAGCCACAAAAAGTACAAAGAAAGACATCTGAGGGAGAGATGAAGCCAGAGACAGAAACCAGGAGGTCACAGGGACAGAGGGAGCAGAGAGGACGCAGTGGCGACAAGAAGCAGGAGAGGGTACAAGAAAACCCAGGCCAGGGCAGAGACAGAACAAAGATGGCCCACGGGTGAGACAGCGGGACGAGGACCCAAGAGCCCAAAAACGCAGCGACCCGCACGGGGCACAGGGCTCACAGAAGTGGAGCATGTGCGGCAGGGGGACTCGCTGGCACCCCTCTTCCCCGCCTCTCCCGCCCCGGGCCTGGGAAACACTCCCCCCCCCCTCCCCCGACTTACCACGGTATCCTTCATCTAAGAAGTCCGGGCAGCAAGGGCAGCAAGGGAGAGAGCAGAGAGAAATGCTGACACTTGCAGACCCCCTGGGGAAGGGGATGGAGGGAAAGGGGGCTACGGGTGGTGTCATACAGGGGGCACAGGCCAGGCTGGGGTTATGGGGCAGAGCAAGGCCCAGAAGGACAGGACCGTCTCGGGGTGGGCTAGGCTGCGGCCCCAGCACACAGGGAGAAATTCGTGCCTTTAACAAGGAATGCCCTCTGGACAGATGCTTGCATCCTGCGGGCGGAGGTGCAGAACTGACCCCCCTCCCCCCCAGAAGGTGGGGAGGAAGGCAGCCCAGCATCCAGGGCACCCTCCCCCGCTCCAGCCCACTTCCCTCCTAATCCAATTAGCACAGCTCAGTGTTTTCAATTACCCAGGCCCAGCCTTCAGAGCCCGGCTGCCCCCGCTCTCCCCCCCCCAGCCCTGCGAAACCCTCCCAAAGGCCTGGCTGCATCCGAGTTTCCATTGCCTGCAGGGCTGACTCCAGTCTTTTCTTTCTCCCCTTCCTTCCTCCCGGGCAACGGCCACCAAGTTGCCCGGGGCTGAGGCCAGAGCTGCTGCTTCCCTGCCACAGGACTCGGCCCAGCACCAGCCAGGGCGGCTGTGAGGAGGGGAGAGGAGGCGGGGAGGCAGGACGGGGAAGGCAGGAGTGCACAGCCTCTGAAAGCTTTGTCTCTGCAGAAGACCTCAGTCGCGGGTCCCCTGGAGAGAGGAGGAGGCTCCCGGGGGACACTGCAGAGGGAGTCCGGGGCTGGGGAGGGGCCAGTACAGGCAGCCTAGAGCAAGAGACAGTGACCGGGATGGAGAAAATCGCCTGGGCGGAGAAAGACGGGGAAAGAGACAAAGGGGCCCAGGGGCAGGGAGAGAGACAGCTCTAGCTGGAGGGCAGGTTCCAACAGGGCGGCACCAGGTGCCCAGAGCGGCCCACTTCTCTCTTTCTCCAAACTCTCCCTGCCCCTCCCTCCACAGACGGACACACCCGGCCAGACGGCCCCGTCGCTGTGGCAGCAGGGCAGGCCAGGCGGGTGCCCAGGGTGAGGCCTGAAAAGCGACCAAGAGGAGACGGAGGGGAAGGAGGACGAGCACATGTGTGTGAGTCCAGGCACACATGTGAATGCTCGGGAGTGTACCGCGCACAGGACGTTTGTGTGTCAGTGTGTTTGCATATGGGTGTGTCTTGGCAGAGTATGTCTGAAGGCTGTGCGTGTGCCTCCGTTCAGTACCATACACCTGCCTCTGTGTGTATGGATGACTCTGTTCCTTTGTGTCTAAACCCCTCGTTTGTGTGTGTGTGTGTGTGTGTGTGTGTGTGTGCCTCCTATGCGTCTTCTCCGGGGGCTCTGCCCCGTCTGTCTATCTGTGCCTGGTTGGATACAGGTGGCTCGTCTGTGTCTACCCACGTGTGCATCTATGTCCATCTGCCACGGGGAATCGGCACAGGCACGACTGCACGTACCTCCGTGTGCATATCCCAGGGGACATCCCCACCCTTTGTCCCATCCGTCCCTCTCCACCTCCTCCAAACCCTCGGCTGCCTCCCCCCAGCACCAGGTGTCCTCCAAGCCCGCCTCCCTCAGCCCCTGCCCCATTCCTGGCATAGACAGTGTTCCCCAGCGCCAGCCCCCGGCCCATCTTTCAGTGACACTGGCCTCCCCCAGGTCCGGGCTCAGAGACAAAGGTGGCAGGGTGAGGGAGAAAGGACTGGAGCCACCAAGGAGCAGGCTCGAGATACACAAATGCTGCTGCCCTGCGAGATGCCCCTCACACAAGCCCAACAGCCACTCACAGCAGTGTGTTTACACTTCCTGCTCACACTGGGGAGAAAACGTCATCACGGTGACACAGACTCCACACACAAATGGGTACTCACAGACGGCCCCAGCTCACATGCACACACGACCCACTATAATCAAATGCTAACAAACACCTGCAGACCTTCACAGACCTGACCAACAAGTAACAGTTACAGCGACTCACAAACTTACCCATGTGGGAAATCAAAATCACACTCAATAGCCACACCTAGTCGATCACAACCACACACATCCACACACACCAAATATACTGTCTGTGCAACTCACAAGCATACACAAATACTCATGTTTTGTCACAAGCCTCCAGTCATACTCCCTAACACCCGCACACCTACCCACGACCCTCCACGGACGGAAAGCTCCAGCAGTCTCACCCCTTCAGCCCCACCCAATCGTCAGGATTTACAAAACTGCTGGGCCTTTGTAAAGTGTCTTGTCCTGTGGCAGTTCACACACAGAGCTACCAGAGGCCGAAGATGAGATCACTCAGGTCAGAAACAGGGCAAAACTTGAGTCCAGGCCTTTGCACAAGCTAGCCCAGGACTGGGGGCCGGCCCCGTTCTCCCGCCCGCCACAACACCGGGGGAGGGTGGGGGAGAGCGGGCCAAGGGAGAGCACCGCGGGGGCCCTTCCGGCGCCGAGCCCGCTGTCCGTGGTCCTGAAACCGCCCTCCCCCGCCCGCGCCGGTCCCCTGTCCGTGGTGCTGACACACCCCGCGTCTTCCACCCTGTCCTCTCCAGAGGTCCGGGGTACCTCCTGTCCACTCTGTACCCAGGAAAGTAGAGGGGAGGGTCCCGAGCCGGCAGAAGGTGAGGAGGCAGAAGATAAAAGAGGAGCCCAGCGCGGCGGCGAAGGGAGGCGTCAAGGCTCCCTCCAGCTACTCACATTCCTCGGGGATCTGGATGAGCAGGCAGGGGCTGCACAGAAGGAGAGGCCACAAGTACCGCAGCGACACGGCCATCTTCCCGGCGGCGCCGGCGGCTCGGCACGGCACAGCCGGCCGGGCTCGGCTCAGGCTCCGGCCGGAGGGAAGGGGGCTGGTGGGCGGCTTGGGGTGGGAGCCAGGGGTGGGGGCACTGGGAGAGGGAAGGAGGGAAAGGAAGGGTGGGGGAGGAGAGAGGAGAGAACGGACGACTTTAGTGACTAACATCTGGGCGAGCCCGGGCTCCTGGCCCCGCCCTCCGCCCCGCCCCCAGTGGGCCAGCTCCCCCATCCCTCCCTCCCCCGCACCTTGGAGGGAGAAACCTAGAAGTCTTAGCACTGGTTAGGCCTCCAGGTTGCCTTTCATTCCCTTTCTCCTCTCCGTCTGTGCTTCCACACCAGCTGTCTCTTCAGCATCAACTTGTTGCCCCAATCAGCTCCCCTGGGCATGCCACAGGCCACTCTGTGCATGAGTGTGGATGTGGATGGGCATGTAGCCAAATATACACATTAGTATTTATGTGACTGTGCGTGTGCATGCAGGAGCACATTTGTATATGTCTTTTCTGGAAAGGGGGTGTGTGTCTGCAAGAATCAACGCATGGGTCTAGATAGCTGCATGTGCACACGAGAGCATGTGTGTGTCTTCTTGTGTGTCTGTACCTCTGGGGGATGAATCCTCGTGTCTGCTATCTCTGTGTGTGCACACAAGCATGAGTGCACGTGTATGTAGAGAAGAACTCTCGTCGGTCTCATTGCTGTGGGTTTCAGAGCCAACTGATCTCTGGGTGGTGTTCAGGCCTACAAAGCTGGTGGGGGACAGGGAGGTCTTGGGAAGTGGGGACTGGGAAGGGAGGAAAGGGGCCCGGGAAGGTGGCATTTCACAGAACAGGTTGAGGAAATGGAAGAAGGGGGAAGGAAACCTGACCTCAAGATGTGGCAGGAGGAAGGGAAGTAGGAGAACACCTCTCTGCTGTCCTTCATGCCCCGGGGGGGGGGAGGCAATAGAGATGACTGTGGCCTCTCCCCTTCCAGATGCTCCAAGCCAGGGTCAGGAGGAGCTCTGAGACAGTGTTTCTGTCACCTCTCATGTGTCTGGCAGGCCCGGGTCTTTTTCTGAGTCTTCAGGGCTCAACTGCTAGATGTGTTCACCCCAGCCCAAGTGACACCAGCCATACCCACTTTCTCCCTGCATGCAAGAAGCCCTGAAGACCAGAGGCCCAGGGAAGCGGGGGGGGGGGGGGATTCTCTGCCATGACTACAAGAGGAAACACACTCCCAAGAAGACAGCTGTCTTTGACTCCAAACAGGAAGGGGTGTGAGAAAGAGGCAAGGAGAGAAAGTGCAGGTGGGGTAAGAGTAGGTTGCTGGTTGACAGAGAGCTTGGAGGCTGGAGCTGGGGTCTGGATGCACTCTCCAAGACCATACTGGACATCTTCATTGTGCCCAGCCAACACCTTATCAAAGGGGGACGAGGCCTCATCCAGAATGCTGAAGAGGAGGGGAGGGAGGCCTGGAATGCCATGCTAAGGCATCTAGACTCTGTCAGGAAGGGACTAGGAGACATAAATTGGTTTAGTGTAAGGGGACCCGACAAGAGTGGGGAGTTCAATAGACTGCCTGGGGACTCAGTAGGGGAAATGGATGGTGGTGAACAGCTGGAGGGGGAGGTGGAGAAGCACCAGGACAGGTCAACATGGATGGGCTGAAGGCCAAGAGAAGGACTCAGAGGGCAGGAAGTGGCGAACGCGAGGCCAGTTCCCAACTTGCAAGAACTGAGCTGGGGCCCAGAAGGAAGGAGCAAACAGCAGACCTGTTCTGCCCCCACCTTCCCCCACAAAGCCCGGACAAGCAGGGTGGGTCCCAGGCGGCTTTGGCCTCCACTTCAAGGCCTGTAGGAAACAGTAGGAGACTCAGATCAGAGGGCAGGCGATCAAACGACAACCTTGGGAGCTCTGAGCACTCTAGTCTTAGAAGGGGGGAGGGGAGAGAAACCAGCTAGGGGAAGCTCAAAGAAGGGCCTTCCTGCACAGAGGAGGCCAGGGAGCTCCCTTTGCTGGAATGATGATCACGGTCATGGGAACTCGTCTTTGTCCTCAAAATCTAGGCTCCCAGAATCGGGTTCAGCATATATGCCCTGGATGTATATGCAGGGAAAATGCAGTACTTCTGAGCCCCTGGCTCCCCATTCTCTGCCCCATCCCGATGTCCCACAGTCTCACACCCAACCTCTTTTAGTCTCCTGGCATTTGCCACCCAGCTTGCCACCTTCCCGGGGAACTCAGACAGGCAGGAGCCAGAAGGTTGAGGCCCCTGACAGCTGGGAGGGGGCTCTGCCTCTTCCCCTCCCACCGCTGCTGGGTCTCTGATCTCTCATCATTCCTCAGGCAATTACAGAGCCAGCAGCTCAGGTTGTCGGCTCAGCAGGCCCCCCAACCCCCATCAGCACCTCCAGGGGCAAAGAAGGCGAGAGTGTTCCACAAGCTGGTGTACAGATGGAGCCAAGGCCACGTCTGCGAGGGGTGGGGATGGGCTGGGGAAGACTGAAGGGTGACAGACAGGGTGAGAAAGAGGCAGGAGGGAGCAGGAGAGGCTGAGGAGAGGGGCTGGGGGAGGGAGGGCAGGGAATGGGAGACAAAGACAGGATGCTGGACCACTACCACGGTAACCAAGACGGAGAAATCTAGCAACAGAGACCGGCATCGGGGAAAGGGCGAGAGAAAAGGAGTACAAAGGGTGAGAGGTGGCCGCAGAAAGCCCTGATGGGAAATGGTCCAAAGAGCAAGAAGAGTGAGTGAGTGGTGTGTGTGCGTGCACATGTGCACAGACGTGGTGGTGCCTCCTTGAGTGTCCTTGTCCCTGGGGGGGGGGGGCATGCCAGGCAAGGGACTGGGAGGGAGGAAGGAGGCGGGCCCGAGTATGGGGGCTTCTTGGGCTTAGAGGTCAGGCTGGACTGACAGGCAGGGCAGAGAGACAAACAGCAGAGAAGCTGTTGAGCCAGGACCAGAGAGACAAAGCCCACAACAACAGAGACAGAGCAGCAGGTCCCTGGCCACTTGTGGCACTGGGGCTAGGAGACAGTTGTAAGGCAAGATGAATGAGCCACTGCTGGCTGGCCCTCCTGGAGGAGGTGGGGACCCCCACGGCAGGAAGGGAGAAGCACTCAGAGTGAGCAGCCGCCCGGCTGGAGGTAGGCGCCCACACGTCTCCAGGCACAACCGTGAGTGTCCGTGTGCATGCCCGCACTTTGTGCTGGGGCGATGCACAACAAAGGCAGGCTGATCCTGAGTGGGTCTAGCTGGGAACCCATCCCCCCGGACACACCACACTGCACAGGCAAGAAGAAAGGGCGTGGCAGGCACCGAGGCAGACTGACGTCCGCTGGAGCCTGCACAGACACTCAGGGCTCAGGGCGGCAGAGGAGCCACGCCCCTTGCTGCACCCTCAGTCCCTGGGTCCCCTGGGGAGTCTTCTCCTCTGGCCTCCTGTCCTCTTACTGAGGGGGACTTGGAAGGTCGTGGGTTGAAGCTGAGATCTGGGGTGGCTGCTTTCCTCCCTGACTCCCTGACCATACACACACACACACACACACACACACACACACACCCCTCACGAACCTTCAAGGGTGCCCCGCGTCAAGGGTGTCCCGCGTGAGTGAGTGCCCAGGTCCTGTGTAGGGTCCTCCGTGTCCCTCCCATCTGACAGAAATGGAGTCCCTCCAGGGGCACGTAGCCAGAGGGCCCTCCAGCTCAATGTCTGTTGAGAATGGCAGCTTCCCATGGCCCGGCAGGCCCACCAGGGGCAGGGCTGGGGGCTCAGCTGGGGCTCAGTGCCCCAGGTGTGTGAGACGGTCAGGGTGTGGGTGCTGGGTCCACGTCCTTGAGGCTCGGGGAGTGAGCGCATGGGGGCATCCATGCCCGGGCTGTCTGCCAGAAGGGCTGGTGGGGGCCTTTGAGCCCGTCGGTGCGTATATGAGGGTATGGGTGTCACCTCCACCCTACGCACTGTGTTCCTTTAAGGCTCCTCCTCGCCCTCCCCCCCCCAGGCTGTGGCTGGCGGGTTTCCATGGAGATGGAGCCCAACTCCCTCCACTGGCAGCGGAGAGGAAAGCCTGCCTGCCTGCCTGCCTGCCTGCCTGTCTGCCTGCAGCAGCCTAATGGGTTAGATAATACATAAAGGAGGCTGCTGGGTGGGAGCCCCCACAGGTATCTGGGGCCTGGAAGTGCTAAAGGACTGCCACCTTGTCCTCTGTGGTTCCCACCGCCTCGCCCCTCCCAAGGCACTCCCCAGAGTGAGCCCACAGCCCCCTCAAGGCTGCAGTCTCCAAGGCAACAGCAGCTCACCTGTAATGGACCATTCTCCTTAAAGGATGAGGAAGGGGTGGGACAGAGGTTAACCCTTCATGGGAGAGCAGTGAGAACAGACCGTCTCCACTGGGAAAGGAAGGGGGCATCTAACCATCTGCGGCCAGAACAGCTTTTCTCCACCCCCTCACGTGTGTGTCTCAGTCAGGTGCCCCATTTTATTAAATAAATCCATGGATACCACTTACCACACGCCAGGGTTCTTCCAAGCACGTTTACACACATCACCCAATGAATCCTTAAAATCACCCCAGAGAAGGAGGCCCTATCATTACCCCAATTTTACAGATTAGGGAACTGAGGTTCAGAGAACCAGAGCACAGTGTCCAAGGTCACAGAGCTGGCACTAACGTTCACCAAGAGTAAGGTTCTAGATGGCGTGGAGGTTCCCAAAGCCACCAAAGACTACTCTGGCAGGGGGGAGGTCAGCTTGCCTCTCAGGCATGTGTACGTGTGTTCCCAGAGGGCCAGGGGCCTGGACAAGGATGGCCTCCAAGCCGTCCTGTCCCCTAGGGAAGGGCTGATTTGCTAGGCAGATGGCAGGCAAATGGAGGGGGGGGGGGCAGGGATGGAAATCTTGGGAGGAGGCCACGTGGAAGTAGGATGTGACCCATATCACGCCTCAGCACAGAGCAGGGACCATCTCATCCCTAGGCCTTGGGCTTTACTCGACCCACCATTCAAGGACGCCATCCAAAGAGAAGGCAAATTCCTTTCTCTATTAAGCTTGGGGACAGCGTGCAGAAGGGGAAACTGAGGCCCAGGAGAGCAGAGGCCAAGACTCATAGAATGCCAGTGCTACAGCCAAGTTTCCCATGCACAGTTGGAGAAACTGAGGCCCACAGCCCGAAAGCTGCCTCCCTCGATGCCCTCTAAGCCTCCCCTTCAACTTTGGAAAGCGGGCTGAAAACAAGACCAGAATACCCCCCATACACACCTGAGAAATGAACCTGGCACTAGAGGGGGCTTTGGGGGCCAGGCTAGAGGGCACAGCGTATCTCTCATTGCTATGGGCTGACGGGGCCTGTCGCTAGAGCAGGCAGGCGGTGCAGGGAAGGTGCTGCTCAGATACGCCAGTCCGGGGACACCTGGACCAAAAGGGCGGGTGGGGGCGCCTAAAAATGGCTCAGAGACTGCCAGGCCCCTCCGGCCCCCTCGCGGCTCCCCACTGCCAAAGGGCTAAAGAACAGAGGGGGCCCAGGAAGCCTGGGGTAGACAATGGGGCCTCTGTTGTCCCCAGGGCCTCAGCATTCCTAAGGCATGAACGCAGGAGGCCAGGGGAGGGGTCAGAGGGCACCCCCCCCACACACAGCGGGAAGCCCCATATCATGCGCGTCATGCATCGGGCATGCCAGCCTCTGTGCCACCGCCATCAGTCCCGCCCCTTCCCCCACACAGGCCCACGGGGCATCTGAGGGGACCCATTCGGGCACAGAAGGATCTGTGTGCCCACGCTCTCTCACGAACACACACAAATGCACACATGCAACCAGATAGATGATCCCCACACATGCAAAGAGGAATACTGGAAGCTACGCACACGCCCATGCCCAACATCGCCCCCATGCAAACATCCAGCCTGGCTGCCCTCTCCCAATGGGCCTAGCTCCGAAGGCTCTAGACAGGAGAGCTGAGGGAGGGGCTCCCGGTAACTCATCTCCTCCCTTCAAGCTCAATCAGACCGACATCAAGATGGACAGGCTCAGAAGGCCCCCCTGGCTGAGTGCACAAAGCCCAGGACGCTGCCGCCTCCTGCTCCACCCAATCCAAGGCTGACAAAGCCGTCCGTCCTCGGTGGGTTTAGGGACAGAGGCTGGCATGAGCCGCTGAGAGGCAGGACAGTGGCTGGGCGCTCCCTCGGAAGCTTCAAGACCTAGAGAGAACACGAGGGCCCAGGCGGGCTCCCGAGGCCCTGGGTGGGGGGAGCTGGACAAAGAAAAGCTTCTGGAAAGGCCAGCAGCCCAGAGCCTTCCCCTGCAGAGGGACCCCCCTCCCCCCTACCATCTGACCATAGCCTTTAGGAAGCCACAAAGATCCTGTTGATATCTGGGGAGAAGGCAGGCTGGCCTTGCTAACTGCCTGACCCCCGGTCCTCTGGCTGGTGGCCAGCAGGCGCCTCCTGTCCACCCCTCAGGTCAGATGAGACCCCTACGGGCAGTGTGGGCCCAACCCAAAGGCATGAGCAGTCACCCTGGTGCTGAGGCTCAGAGCTGGGGCCAAGCTCAGGGCCATGGGGAGTGGGGCAGGGGAGAAGCAGAGAGAGAAGATAGGCAGAAGGGGAGGGGTGGGGCAGGCAGAGGAAGGGGGAGAGAAGGAGGGGAGTAGTGCCCTCCCCACAGCAAAACTCAACTGAGTGGGGAGAGGGAGGGGGACCTGGAGAGGTGGGTGGCTGGCAAGGAGAGCGCAAGGGGGGGTGGGGGGAGGGCAGAAGAAGGGAGGCATCCAGAATGGGGCAAGTCAGAGCAAGCAGGAGGGTGAAAGACTGGAGGGCAGGGCCTGCTGAGGGCCCATCCCAGCGGGCCCCACCCAGGGACCCAAGCCTGGCCTTCCCAATCACGGCAGGAGCGGGCAGGGCAAAGACAGTTGCCAGCCTGTGACCCTAGAGGGGGGATCAGACCCGCCGCCTCCCCCATTGTCTGACTCACAGGGTGGGGCAGGGCCCCTGGGACTGCACTCGGGCTGTCACCCTCCCCCCTCGCTCCTGCAGAGGTCTGCACCGGACCCCCATCTCTACTCCATTCTCCCCCAGCGCATGCCCCTCCCCAGGCCCCCAGACAGCCCTGGAAACGCATCCCCCTCATCCCAAAACTGTTCAATCTTTTGCCCAAGAAGGGGGTCCGGCAAAAGCTGCCATCACCTTTGCCCTGGCTCTCCTGGAGGCTGGCCTGGCACTGATGCGTGACTGGCACGGCCTGGTTGGGCCTCTCCGCGAGGCCATGCGGCCCTCACTGCTCAGAAGAGGGCCCCGAGACGTGCTTTCCAGCTGTGCCATTTAGAGTGGCCCCAGAGACGTTGGTCTTGAAAGGGACCTTGGAGATGAATGTGATAGCCAAGAGGCCTGAGACTCAAAGCAGGGAAGGGACCGAGGGTCCCAAGTCACTGGGCTGGAGAGTGGCAGGTATGGCACGCAGGGCTGCTCCCTCCAGCCTCCCCCGCAGGCACTGCCCAAGTGGGTGCCATGGAAGGCACCCACCCCAGCGGCAGAAAGAGGCTTAACAGGAGAACAGCCAGATGCCCCTGCCCACTGGAGTAGACCTTGGACCAGGCCTTCCGTCACTCCTCGCTTCCCTTTTCCCTTCAGATAGTCACAAAGGAAAAAAGAAAAGCAATTCGTACCCTCTGAGGACAAAGATGGTGTTGGGCTGGTTTGTTACCGGTTTTTCCATCAGTGGCACGGAGCCTGGCCCAAGTGGGCACTTGCCCAGCAAATGACCGTCCACACCACGGCCACGGAGCTCCCGACCGGGGAGGAGCTCATCACTGTGCAGGAAGGGGACCCTGCCGCCTCGGGGCGCGCCGTGCACACACTTGCACACTCGGTGCTCTGCAGGGGGCTGGGGGGCTGGGGGAGGAGCCTCTGGGGAGCGGCCCGTAGCAAAGCAAAGAGACTGAGGCCGGGGTGTGCTGAGCGGTGATCAGATCACCAGCGCTCCTTAATTTCTTTTGTTCTTTTCTGTATATTTCAAGCGTTCCACAGTAAGATGCATTACTTCTGGGGTCGCGCACACACAGACACAAGTGAGTAGGGAGAGAAGGACGAGAAAGCAGCAAACAGAAACGACGGAGGAGCCAGAGGGCGCCGCTGGTCTCAGCCCCGATGCCAACTTGCCTTGTGGCCGTAGAAAGCCAAGAGCCCCTGGAGGCTGGGGAGCCCAGGGGTGCGCGTGTGGGTGCTTCATTGGGTGCAGTGCCAGGTGAGAGGCTGGGCCAGACCGAGTCCCGCCGCCCGTAGCAAGGAGCTGATCGGGAGAGAGAGGCCCCGACGGGCCCCTGCCGCAGCCACCCCGTAAGGGACAAGAAACACGAAGCTCGGCAGCAGTTTGTGGGAAGAAAGGCTGACTGGCTTATTCACTGTCAGGGCCACGTGAGTCAGCAGAGATGGCACTGGGTTGCCCAGAAGCCCCTGCCCTTTGGGTGGAGTTAACTGGAAGCAGGGCACCTACTTGGAGGGGGTGTCAGGCCTGCGACTCCTCGGGGCTGGCAGATGGCCCTGGGCCTGCCTCCCGAAGACAGACAGGCAGTGAGGAGCCAGGCTCCAGATACCCTGTAGGGGGCGGCAGGTTGCACTACGGTGCTCTTTGCAACCCCTACCAACCAAGAGATCCCCAAAATCGACCCTAGGGAGGGGGGAGGAGGAATTGCAGGCCCCTCCCATAACTGAACCGAGATAGAAAGACTTGGCAAAAGACCCGCAGTGGGCAGGGACATCGCCATGGGCACCTTGCTTTCCAGAATCCCTAGCCGCGAGCCAATGAGACCCTCCCTCCCTCACCTGTCCCCCACAGACCCGCATTCTACACCCCTGTGCACAGCCGCCCATCTGTTGGTGCCTGGGCTGACCTCACACGGTGCGCCCTTTCTTAGCCACAAGAGCCTGCGGAAACTGAGGCCGCGGACACACCCTGTGCCTCCGCAGGAGGAGACCCCGGTCCCGGGTCAGGCTTTCGCAGGGGAGCCCCGGGGAGTCCAGGCTGAGGTTTGGAAAGAAGAGGGAGGAGAACAAAGCCCCCCTTCCCCACCCCTCCGCCTCGGGGCGGAGGGCCGGGCAGCGCCCTGCCCCGTCCTCACCCCTCCCCCATGGCAGGGGCAGCCTAGGCCAGCCCCTACCACGCAGGCGACGGGATTTTCAGCCAAACAGAGCCGTCGGCTGGGTAAGAGGGGCAGCCACGCCCAGGGCCACACCCCACGGCGGCCGATGGGGGGTCACTCGGCCCGCACCGCGCTCCCTTTCTCACACACGCGCACACACCCGTAGGGACGTGCCAACTTGGGCCCCCCACCTGCCCGCACGGGCCCTGCCTGACTCCCCGCTTGGTGTCCCTCTCCAGATCGGCATCTTGGGCGTCGCCCAGGTACCGCTCACCTGTCGGGCTCCGGCTCCCAGCCTCCCTCCCCCGCCCGGCTCCCGTCCGTGGGGCCCGGAGCCCGGTGCCCGGCCTGGGTGGGGCTCCAGCCGCCCAGCCCGCAACTGCGGGCAGGGCCGTGTGGCGCTCCTAGCTCTCGTCCCCCGACCCCGGCCTGTCAGGGCCGGGGACGGGGGGCCGGGGACGCCGCAGCCGCAGCCGGGGCGCGAGGGCAGGCCTGCCCGGCTTACCTGCGCTGCGGCCGCCGCTCGGGCTGCCCGCCCAGCCTCCGCGCACGCCGGCCTCGGACCCGCTGCCGGAGCGCGTCTGCGATGCCGATGCTGCGGCGGCAGCGGCGGCGGGGCGGGGCGGGCGTGCGCGCAGGGGAGGGGGAGGGGAGCGCAGGGGAGGCGGGGGAGGAGGGAGTGAGATCACCTCCCCCGCCGCCCGCTCCGCCCCGCCGCGCCCTCGCCCCTCGTCTCCGCGGACCCCGGCTTCCGAGCCGGGCTGCCGAGCCCGGCGCGGGCTGGGAGTCCCCTGTGGTCCCCGCCCTCCGCGGGACCTCCGGGAGACCCCCGCCGCCAGGTCCCGCCGGACCTGCGCCCACAGTCCCGAAGTCCCTGGCCCGGGAGTGCCCCGCATCCGGGCGCCCGCGCTGCAGTGTTGGCTCGGGGCAGGGATCGCGGGGCCGGGGTGCCCCCGGGGCGCGGGGCTGGGCGGTGGAGAGAGGAGTCGGCTGGGGAAACATCCCCAACCCTTTCCCGGCCCTCGAGGGCGCTGATGAGCGACGGGCACCCACACGCAACGGGTCCCGGCCGCACCCTGGTCGTGGGGTGTTTGGACGCTCCCCAACCCCAAGGGACAAGATTCCTGAGGCCCTGGGCTCTCTCCCGCATCCTTCCCATCCTAGGCCCCCGATCCGGTCCAGTGGGGCCCGCGGGCCTCCATTTCAGCCCACCAAGGACGCTCCAGGGGCGCAGGCAGCCCGGAGCCCAGGGGCCAGGAGGTCGCGGAGAGGGAGCCCCCGGAGCCGCACCTCTCATTTCCTAGATTTTCCTCCAGCTCCCTGCCAGCTTTCCCAGGCCCGTGTTTTATTTCTTTGTGGTGGGGATTGGCCCCATCTCGACCTTTCCCGGCGGCCCCACTCTCTCTGCAGCCTTGCACTGGAAGCCCGGGAAGAAGTTCCTCCCCTGCGCGCCGCCCCCCCCCCCCACGACCCCCCTGGCCGCGACCTCAGATGGGAGGCGGAGGGCGCAGCAATTCCGGAGTGAGCCGAGCCGGCCTCAGGGCAAGGAAGGCCTAGGGCCCAGATGGCAGATTGCGGCCGTGGTGGCCACGGTATTTTTATGAGCATGCCTGTTGCCCAATGAAGCATTCCGGGGCCTTCAGCTCAGCCTCTCGAGACCCTCCAAGCCATGCAGGAGGCCCGCGTGGGAGGGGGCCGGGCATCCTGGCCTGAAGTTCCCATCCCCCTTCCACGTCCCCCGGAAGGGGAGGCTTGGAGCCCTGCCCTCAGTGACTGTCTGGATGCCATGTTCTAAGGGTCTTTTATTTTGTTTAAGCTTATTTATTTTGCGAGAGACAGACACAGAGAGAGAGAGAGCGAGCAGGGGAGGGGCAGAAAGAGTGGGAGAGAGAGAATCCCAAGCAGGCTCCGTGCTGGCAGCGCAGAGCCCAGTGCGGGGCTGGAAACCACCAAGCGTGAGATCGTGACCTGAGCGGAAATCCAGAGTGGATGCTTGACCCTTAACCGACTGAGCCCCCGCAGACGCCCCTCTAGGGGTCTTTAGAAGGAGACCGGTGAGGAGGTCAGTCTGGGGCGTGCAGGTGGAGGGCTGCTCGGAGGGAGGAGCCAAGGGAGCTCCGCCCCCCACCCCACCCCAGGGGCGCCAGGGGCCCAGGGTTGGGCGGTGGTAGACCCAGAGCCTGGGGTGGGGGGTGGGGTGATGGCGGCGCTCTCCTGCCACTGGCCCGGCCCTTGCGGGGAGCAGGGAGGAGGCTGTGGGCACCAGGCCAGTTGGCCCGGAGCTCCGTAAGGAGGGCGGGGGCGGGCGCCCAGGAGGGGGGTGTTTTCCATGAGGCACTGAGCTGCTATCTGCTTCCTGCCTGCTCTGATCCCACCGCTGATAGGCCCAGCCTCTCTCCTCTCTGGCCACCTCTGCCTCTCCACTCACCCCAAACAGTTACCAGCCTCTTCCTCCAGCCCCGAAGCCTTTGCTCCTTTCAGGAGGGTGGGGTTTGAGGCTGGTGGCCGTGCTGGCATTGGCAGGAGGGAGGTAAGAGGACGCAGCCCCGTGAGTCTGCTCCCCCCTCAGTGCACGATGGTGGGTTCAGTCTCCACGGACCGTGCCCGCGGTCACCAGTCACGACACGAAATAGCATTCATTGAGCCCTGCCACGGGCCTGCCCTTGTCGGAAGCACGTTTCGTGTGTTAGCACGTTTATTTAACACACCCACCCCGGGGAAGTCCATCATTAGACGCCAGTACAGACGAGGGAACTCAAGTCCCAAGAGCACAGCAGTGCCCCTCTCCCACTCGTGCTCTCTGTCTCGTGGGAGCCTGTTTGGAGGCGGTGGTCTCGGGCCCCTCCAGTGGTCCTGCGTGCTTCCCACCCCCTATGATGAACGTTCTCTTGTGATGCTCACTGCAAGCGAGGAGCCCGTGGTCCAGAAGGGAGGTCATGCAGCCGGGGTGGGGAGGCGCCGTGCCGAGTTTCTGCTCACCTGCTCCTCCGCCTGTCACTAGGGCCCCATTTCCCAGATGAGGAAACCGAAAGTCAGACGGGTCTCGCGACTTCACCAAAATGACCCGGAAGGTGAATGGCACAGCTGGGGTTTGAACTCGCCTCTGTTTGACTGCAGAGCCCATTCTCCCACTTCTGCGTCCCAAGATAGAGGGGCCAGCGGGAGTGACAACAGGAAGAAGAGAGGTCCCTGGGCAGAGAAGCGGGAAAGATTGGCCTCGAACACGCGGTGAACCGGGTCTCCACTGCCACACGCTCGCTGTGGAGACCGGGAGGCTCTGCAGAGACAGCGGCTGGGTCTCGCCCACTCACCACCTTCAGTGGCCTGAGCTCCTCACGGCTCCCTGTGACCCACGCGTCTTGGGCACAGCAACCGGATGAGGGCAGCCGCCCAGAGTCGGGCTGGACCCTCCCCCACAGCAAGACAAAGGCCACGTGATGAGGGAGCAGGAAGAAAGTGCCAGCAGGTTGACAGGGCGGACTGATGAGCCTGACCCACCTTTCTCTGGTTTTCTCCTTTCCATTTGTCTGCGTCTTCCTGTCCCAGGTGTATCTCTTCAAGCAGCATGTCGTCGGGGTTTGGTTTGCTTTGATCCGGCCTAACAATCGTTGCCTTTTTAAAACTCGGCTTTAGGGGCGCCTGGGTGGCGCAGTCGGTTAAGCGTCCGACTTCAGCCAGGTCACGATCTTGCGGTCCGTGAGTTCGAGCCCCGCGTCAGGCTCTGGGCTGATGGCTCGGAGCCTGGAGCCTGTTTCCGATTCTGTGTCTCTCTCTCTCTCTGCCCCTCCCCCGTTCATGCTCTGTCTCTCTCTGTCCCAAAAATAATAAAAATAAAAAATGTTGAAAACTCGGCTTTATGGGGGCGCCTGGGTGGCGCAGTCGGTTAAGCGTCCGACTTCAGCCAGGTCACGATCTCGCGGTCCGTGAGTTCGAGCCCCGCGTCAGGCTCTGGGCCGATGGCTCGGAGCCTGGAGCCTGTTTCCGATTCTGTGTCTCCCTCTCTCTGTCCCTCCCCCGTTCATGCTCTGTCTCTCTCTGTCCCAAAATAAATAAAAAACGTTGAAAAAAAAAAAAAAAACAAAAAAACAAAACTCGGCTTTATGGAGGCATCGTTTACATGCAGTAAAATTGGCCTCTGGGAGGTGTACAGCTCGACGATTTTCGATAAACGTCCCATAACCACCGCCACAATCAAGATATGGAATAACTCCATCACCTCCCCAAATTCTCTCCTACCTTTTGAAGTCACGCGCTCCCTCTAGCCCTGCCCCCCCCCCCACCCCTCCCCTGATCTGCTGCCTTCGCTCGAATTTCAGACTGAATCGTGCCGGGTGTATTCTCTTGGCTGGCTTCCCTCGCTCAGGGTGGTTTTCGAGACCCTCCCATGTTGGTGTGCGTGCGCACGCGGCAGTGGTTCGTCCCTGTTTATTACTGAGTAGCATGCCAGTGTTTGGCCATATCCCGCTTTGTTTAGCCACAAGCCCGCTGGGTGGTTTCCCGCTCTGGGCGATGCTGAGAGGAGCTGCTCGAAGCATTAACGTACAGGGTCTGTGTCCGCTTTCATTTCTGTAACCATCACCTAGCCGGGGCTGCTGGGCCAGAGGGTACGTTCTTCTACCTTTGTCTTTTACCTGGAGGGTTCAGTTGATTCTGTCGGTGGTGTTTGCTAAATGCTTACATTTGTTCTTGCCTGCCTGTTAAGTGCTTCCCATTTGCCCGGCTTTCCACATTTCTCTTTCTCTGCCCCCATTTTCTATCAGTGAAGGTTCAGGCGGGGGAAGCAGAAATCACTCCAGCCATCTTCCGCAGAAAAAGTTTTGTGAGGGGTGCCTGGGTGGCTCAGTCTGTTGAGCGTCCGACTTCGGCTCAGGTCATGATCTCGCGGTCCGTGAGTTCGAGCCCCGCATTGGGCTCTGTGCTGACAGCTCGGAGCCTGGAGCCTGCTTCGGATTCTGTGTCTCCCTCTCCCACTTGCGCTCTGTCTCAAAAATAAAAACATTTTTAAAAAATAAAAAAAAAAGATTTTGTGAGCCTAAGAAAGGGGGTGGGAAGCATGCAGGACCGCTGGAGGGGCCCCAGACCACCGCCTCCAAACCGGCTCCCACGAGGAGCCGCCGCCCCTGGCCTCCACCACCGCGGGCACCGAAGCAAATGCTGAGTTCAAGAAGACAACACCGTAGCCACCAGTCAGGGATCACCAACCCGGGACGGGAAGTCACCGCGGCCATAAGGAGTGGAGGCCCACCCAGCACAGGAGCGCTGCCGCCGAAGCCGCGTGCTTCTTCGTCCTTGCCATCCAGCAGGAAAACCGCTCCGCAGGGCAGAAACGCGGCCTTCCTTCTGCCTTCCCAGTCTCAGGGGAGGGCACCCGACTGGCAAAAGCCAACCTGCCTCCCGGAGCCCGGCCCGCACTGCCTGGGAAGTGCCGCTCATTGCCCCTATTGTTGGTTGTCATTTACATGGATTGAATTTGTGTTCTGGAATCTTCCTTTCGGTTTAGAAGCACTGCGAGAATCTTTGAATAGTGACTCTAGATATTTTGACATGTGTTCTTTTTTTTTTTTTTAAAGTTTATTTATCTATTTTGAGAGAGAAAGGGAGAGAGCGCTTGAGCAGGGGAGGAGCGGAGAGAGAATCCCCAGCAGGCTCCGCGCTGTCAGCGCAGAGCCCGGCGCAGCACTCAGACTCACGAACCGTGAGATCATGACCTGAGCCAAAATCAAGAGTCGGACGCTTACCCGATTGGGCCACCCAGGCGCCCCTTGATGTGCATTCTTAGTAAAGCCCAGAGTTCATCAATATCTCTGTTCTGGTGGTTTTAACCTATGGCCACAAATTCTTTGATGTTCCTCCCTTCAAGAGGTGGTGACTCCTTTCCTCCTCTTGAATACTGGCTGGACTCCGTGCAGCGGAGGCCAAGGTTGGGGCAGGCTCTGTGATACACGGCGTGGCCATCTGTTAGGAACTGAATTTCGTGTACCCCTCCCCTTCACAGGCTGAAGCCCTCACCCACCATGTGGCTGTATTTGGAGCCGGGGCCTCTGAGAAAGTCAGTAAGGCAAAATGAGGTCATAAGGGCAGGGCGCTGATCGGAGAGGATTCCTGTCCTTATGAAGACAGACAACAGAGACTTGTCTCTCTGTCTCTGTCTCTGTCTCTGCCTCAGCCTCTCTCATTGCTCTGTGAGAACACGGCAAGAAGGCAACCATCTAGAAGCCAAGAAAAGGAAACCGACCTTGGCAGAACTTGATCTGGGACATCCTGCCTCCAGAACGGTGACAAAGTACATGGCTGTCGTTTAAGCCACACGGCCTGTGGCCTTCTGTTGTGGCGGCCCGAGCTGCCGAAGACCCCACCTCTGTGTTCATCGCTGCCAGCGACACTTCCACAGCACCTGGCCTGGCTGACCACACTTCAGTTACCTGTTGTCTCGTGTCTCCTCCAAACCCCCGGGCTTTGAACGGAATGGCCCCGGGTGACACCCGCGGTCCCGCTCAGAGGCTGCAGATGCTGTAGGAGAAAGTGTAGATGGGTCTCACTAGGGATTCACAAACACCAGACCATCTGGCTTGTAAGGAACGCAGTGCAGGTGCGTGCCCCCAGCCAGCCTCCGGCCCCTTCCAGACTTTCTCCACATACTGTTGACTTGGATGTAAAAGGGACAAATCGGGGCACCTGGGTGGCTCGGGCGGGTAAGCATCTGACTCTTGATTCGGGCTCAGGTCAAGATCTCGCAGTTCCGTGAGATCGAGCCCTACGTCACGCTCCGTGCTGATGGCGCAGAGCCTGCCTGGGATTCTCTCTCTGTCTCCCTCTGTGTCTCTGCCCCTCCCCCACTCACACTGTCTCTGTCTCTCTTAAAATAAATCAATTTAAAAAAATTTTTTTAAAGGGACAAATTCAGCACAGCCATTTATTTGCTCTCCCTTATGAAACCCCACTAAAATGACAGCAAGTGAGTTTTTAAAAGCAAACGGTGCCAAGGATGAAAGTAATAGGAGATGAGGTAACCCCAACGAGAGCGTGGGGGTCCGGCAGTCACCCCCGCAGCGGCCCCAGCTGAACGGTGAATTCCCACGGCAGAGCTCACATGTGGCGCAGAAATCAGCCGTGCAGACAGGGGTGAGAATCTGTGCAAGAGGCAGATAGACCCCCACATGCCGCCCCCCATCCCCGCAGAAGAGGAAGTTCTTTCTTTGGAGACGATGACACAGAAAGTGCCTTCGCTGGGCACCATCCGGGACAGTTGCAGGGGCAGCACGCTGGGGACAGGAGGACGAGGCAGGTGAACATTCCCAGCGAACATGGAGCCTTCCGGCCCTCTCGCCCTACTCAGTTCAAGTGCAGACAGCCAGCCCCAGGCACCGGACTGGAGATCTTTCTCTGGGCTCTTCGGCCATTCCAAGAGGAAGGAACTGAAGCCAGGAGGTGGCAGTCACCACCGGATACTGCTCAGCGCCGAGGACTGGCCGCACATGAACCTTACCTCTGGCCTCTCCCTGTGGGCCTCGGGCCTCTATTCGTGACCCTGGGCTCCTCGGGGCACCTCCGACCCAGCGAGTGACACCTCAGACCCAGGACATGTTCCCAGTGATGTGACAGTAGAGAAGTCGCAGCTGGAGATGGCCAAGGCCTGGAATCGACTAGATGCTGTTTTGTAGTGTCTGCTGGAGAAGAGTCACATGGACAGGGAGCACCTGGAGGAGGAAGCTGCGACAACGCCTTGGGCACCCACGACTTAGAATTGCTCCATTGCGAGGGGCACCTGGCCAGCTCCCTCAGTGGAGCACGTGACTCCTGGTCTCAAGGTTGTACATTCGAGCCCCATGTTGGGTGTAGAGATTACTTACAAATAAAATCTTTAAAAAAAAAAAAAAAAAAGAATTGTTCCATTGCAGGCATTGGAAGAGGAGGAGGGGAAAGGGGGGTGGGTTATGGGCCAGCTGAGCGAGGACCTCGGCCATCCAACAGGTATGTGATCAAGCTGTTTGACCGGAGCACGGACTTGGGTCAGTTCAGCCAGAACACATCGCTGTACCCGCTCTGCCAGGCCTGGATGCCCAACAGCCCCTCAGGGCAAGAGCGTGAATGCCCACTCGGTTCACCACTGCCACCACTGCCTGAGGACGAGGAGAGGTCAGAGGTCACTGACTGCCTTCACCCACTACCCCCAGACCACCTGGAGGGGCTTGCGGGATTTCCAGTTCAATCCCCGTTGCAGCCCGAGACCCAGGGTACCCCTGATGATGAGCCCTCCAAGCCTGAGCCCTCAGCACCCACATCCTGGACATTCCCCTCCTTCACATCTTAAAAAAATAATAGAGTAGGGCCACCTGGGTGGCTCAGTGGGTTGAGCGTCCAACTTCGGCTCAAGTCATGATCTCACAGTTCGTGGGTTCAAGCCCCACGTCGGGCTCTGTGCTGATGGCTCAGAGCCTGGAGCCTGCTTCTGTGTCTCCCTCTCTCTCTCTGCCCCTCCTTGTGCTGTCTCTCTCCGTCTCTCAAAAAAATGAATAAACAGTAAAAGAATTTTTTTTTCCAATGGAGATGAAATTGAAGAAGAAAACGGTTTGTGGGAAACAGGACCATGAGGGATAAGAACACAAATTCAATCCATGTAAATGACAGCCAAGAACAGGGGGAATGAGTGGCACTTCCCAGACGGCGCTGGCCGGGCTCCGGGAGGCAGGTTGGCTTTTGCCAGTCGGGTGCCCTCCCCTGAGACTGGGAAGGCTGAAGGAACAAGTCAGTAGGTGGATGTTTTGCATCTGTCTGGGATGCAGAAAGTTGCAAGACTTTGGAAGCACGGTAGCCTCCAAAGTCATGGATTGTTTTTTCCCGTAAGCCCATCAGGGAGCTGAAGTTGCCACAGTGGGGGGAAAAACAAAGTGGGCCAAAATGTGAAACACAACAGGCCCTTCCCAGGAAAAAGACGCAGGGGCACTTTTATCCTTGGTGGCGGCGGCCCTAGACTCGAGGAAGAAGGGAGCAGAGAACTGTTCGCTAACGTTTAAAGGTCGCATGGCAGGGCAGTTTGAATCCCCAGCCTCAGACAGAGGAGTTTGCGTTCGCCCAGCAACTCTCTTCCACGGGTTTCCCCGCAAAGGCTGGAGGCAGCATAGCTGGGCTGATATGCTTTCCCTGAAGGTATCGATGCACTAACAAGGTGAAGTGTGAATGCAGGGGCAGGAGAACTGAGGGCAACCCCACTCCTGCCGGCAGCAGGCCGTGGCCGGGAAAGGACAGAAGACCTGACCTGTCTTAAGGCAGGGGAGGGGGACTGACAGAAACCTTCCAGCCTCCCTGAGTCCGACACTGAGGACAAAGCAAAAGCCTGCTACGGCAGCAGTCGAGGCAGGAGACCTGAGAGAGACACTTCTGAGGCACTTGTTCATGGATCTGCTAACGTCGCAGGGTGAGGTGGAACTGAAAAAAAAAAAATCTCCAGGCACTCAGATCACAAGGCCACAATATTTTATTTATTTTTACTTATCTGTTTAAGATTTTATTTTTATTTTTTTTAATTTTTTTAATGTTTTTATTTATTTTGGAGACAGAGAGAGACAGAGCACATGCGGGGGAGGAGCAGAGAGAGAGGGAAGACACAGAATCGGAAGCAGGCTCCAGGCTCCGAGCTGGCAGCAAAGAGCCCGACGTGGGGCTCGACCCCACGGACCGTGAGATCATGACCTGAGCTGAAGTCAGACGCTCAACCGACTGAGCCACCCAGGCGCCCCTAAGATTTTATTTTTAAGCAATCTCCGCACCCAACGTGGGGCTCGAACTTCCAACTACGAGATCAAGAGTCGCGCGCTCCATTGACTGAGCCAGCTGGGTGCCCCACAAGTCCACAATTCTTTTTTTAAAGAAGCATCTGGGAAGGGCTCAGCTGGGTGGTCCTGCCCGAGGGTCCTTCGTGCGCTCGCTGTCCAGCTGGGGCTGGAACAGTGTGGAGTTGGAGCAACTTAGAGCTGCGTGAGCATCTCCCTTCACGGGTCAGAGCCCTTCCATGTGGTCTGTCCATGAGGGGCTAGCTTGGGCTTCCTCACAGCATGGCAGCCTCAGGGAAGCTAGAGGCCGGAAGACTGAATATCCCCGCCAACAGGGCTGAAGCTGCATTGCCTCTTCTGACCCAGCCTCAGAAATCAAGCGGCATCGCTTATGCCATATTATGTGGATTATTTATTTTTGAGAGGCAGTGAGAGAGAGAGAGAGAGAGAGAGAGAGAGAGAGCAAGAAGGGCGGGGAAGGGGCAGAGAGAGAGGGAGACACAGAACCCCAACTGGGCTCAGCACAGAGCCTGACACAGGGCTTGAACCCAAAAACTGTGAGATCATGACCCGAGCCGAAGTGGGTTGCTTCACCGACTGAGCCAGCCAGGCGCCCCAAATTCCACCTCTTGATGGCAAAATGGCAAGGTTCCAGAACAGCAGAATGGGAGATATTGTTGGGGCTACCTCTGAAAAACACAGTCTGCCACACACACAAGTTAAAAGGCAGAAACTGTCGGGCTAGATAAAATATGTTATTTACAAGAAGCACACTTTTAGCATAAAGACACAGACAAGCTGAAAGTAAAAGGATGGAAAAAGATATATCGCACAAGCTCAGCGTAAGAAAGCTGGTGTGACAATATTAATATCAGAATAGAATTCAACACAAAGAATATTATCAGAGATAAGCAGGGATATTTCATAATGGAAAAAGGGCAATCAGTCAAGAAATACACAAATCTCCAAATGTAGTTGGAGTCTACAACATCTTTTTCTCAGTAGCTCATAAAACAAAGTGGGGGAAAAGTCAGTAAGAATATAGATGTGAACAACACTGTCAACCAAAGTGACCTAATTGATATTTATAGCATACCACACCCAACAACAAGAAAATACACATATACACATTCTTTTCAAGGATAGATGTAACATTCACCAACATAGACAATGTTTTGGACAACAGAACAGAGTTCAAGAAATGACAAAGGATAACAGTCGTACAAAGTAGGATTTCTGACCACAGTGATGCTGAATCAGAAATCAGTAACAGGGGCACCTGGCTGGCTCGGTCAGTAGAGCATGCGGCTCTTGATCTCGTGGTTGTAAGTTCAAGCCCCACATTGGCTGTAGAGATTACTTAAAAATATCTTTTTTTTTTAAAGAAAGAAATCAATAGCAAAATGATATGTAGGAAATTTCCAAATATTTAGAAATGAAAAAATACACTTCCAAATAAGCCATGAATCAAAGGGGAAGTCACAAGTTAAAACCTGTTCTAATACAAAAAAATCATATTGAATTGAATAAAACTAAAAACGTAAAATATCAAAATTTGGGAATTCAACTAAACAAGTGATGAGAGGAAAATGTATAACATTCACTGTTCATATTAGAAAAGGAAAAGGGTCCCAAATCAATTTGAGCTTCCGCTTTAAGAAACTAAAAGATTTCGACTCTTGATTTCAGCTCAGGTCATGATCCCAGGGTTGTGGGATCAAGCTCCACTCATCAGCCTCTGCGCTGAGCATGGAACCTGTGTAAGATTCTCTCTCTCTCACCCTCTACCCCTCTCCCCTGCTCTCTCTCTCTCTCTCTCAAATAAAAAAAAAATTAAAAAGTAAACTAGAAAAGGAAGAGTGAATTAAATTTAAAATAAATAGAAGGAAGAAAATAATAAAGAGCAGAAGTCAAAGAAATAGAAAACAGAAAAACAAGATAGTAAATATATGAAACCCAAAGCTGTCTTTGAAAACATTAGTGAAATTGATAAACCTCTAGCTAGTCTGATCAGAAAAAAATGGAGAGAATACACAAATTACCAATATCAAAAATGAAAGAAGTAAAATGAAAGAGAAGACACCACTACAGATATTACAGACATTAAAAGGATAATAATAATATGCTAATACATTACAATACAACTTAGATGAAATTGATGAATTATGTGAAAGATACAAACTATCAAATTCATTCCAGACAAAATAGATAACCTGAATAACCCCGTATCTATGAAAGGAGTTGAATTTGTAGCTAAAAACGTTGCCACAGAGAATTCTACCAAACGTTACGAAAGAAAGAACACCAGTTCTACACAAAATCTTCCAGAAAATAGAGGAAACAGTTCCCAACTCATCTGACAAGGTAAACATTATCCTTATACTAAAATCAAAGATGTTACACAAAGAGGAAACTACAGACCAGTGTCCCTTGTGAATACACACACTGTAAAAATATTAACCGAAATTTTAGCAAATCAAATACAGCAATATATAATAAATAATACATCATGACCAAGTAACGTTCCTTTCAGGAACGCCAGTTTGCTTTGACATTTGAAGATCAGTCAAGGTAATTAATCATATTACCAGAACAACAACAAAAAAGGAAAAACTGCATGATCATCTCAATAGATGCAGGAAAAACATTTGACATAATTCAACACCTACTCATGATGAAAGTTCTCAATAAAGTAGAAATAAAGGGAAACTTCCTCAGCCTGATAAGGGGCATCTATGAAAAACCCTAGCAAGTGTGATAAGGCAAGAAAAAGGAATAAAAGGCATATAGATTAGAAAGAAATGTAAAAGCGTTTTTATTTGAGATGGCATTATTATCTAGGTAAAAAAAAATCCCAAGAAATCTACAAAAACCAATTGAACTATTAAGTGGGTTTAGCAAGGTCACAAGATAAACAGTCAGTATGCAAATATCAATGGTATTTTTATACACTAGCAACAGGCAATTCCCCCCAGCTGTGGGGGGATAACTGGATAGCCACACGCAAAAGAATGAACCTGGATCTTTAATCCATACCACGCACAAAATTTAACTCGAGATGAATTACGGGCCTAAATATAAGAGCTAGAAATACAGAACTTCTAGAATAAATCATAGGAGAAGGCTTTTTAGATAGGATACACAAAATACAAACTGTAAAGGAAAAACAAACTGATAAAATTCTATATCTTCAAAACATCTTAAGTTGGCTTTTTCTTTTTTTCTTTTTTTAAGTAGGCTCCATGCCCAACATGGAGCCTGAACTCACGACCCTGAGATCAAGAGTCATGTGCTCTACCAACTGAGCCAACCAGGTGCCCCTAAGGTTTTTGTTTTATTTTAAAGAGACGGTTAGGGGCTGGCTCAGTTGACAGAGCACAAGACTCTTGATCTGAAAGTTGTAAGTTCCAGCCCCACGTTGCAGGGTAGAAATTACTTAAAAGAGACTGTAATACAGTGACAAGGCACACTGGCAAAACAAAACATATATGTTAAAGAACTTGTATCCAGGGGCGCCTGGGTGGCTCAGTCGGTTAAGCATCTGACTTCGGCTCAGGTCATGATCTTGCGGTGTGTGAGTTCGAGTCCCCCATCGGGCTCTCAGATGCTGTGTCTCCTCCTCTCTCTGTCACTGCCCTGCTTGTACTGTGTATGTGTGTGTGTCTCTCTCTCAAAAATAAAGAAACATCAAAAATTTTTTTAAAGAATTTGTATCCAAAATATATTAAAAGTGAGGAGTGCCTGGGCGGCTTATTTGGTTAAGCATCTGACTCTTGACGCTCGGGTCATGATCTAACAGTTCGTGACATTGAGCCCTGTGCTGGGCTCTGTGCTTCTCTCTGTCTCTCTGCCCTTCCCCTGCTCGACCTCTTTCTTTCTCTCTCTCTCTCTCTCTCTCTCTCTCTCTCAAAATAAATAAATAAACATTTTTAAGAATTCAAAACACATTGAAAATGAAAACACTCTTACAACTCAGCAACTGGAAAAACTTTAAAAAATTGACAAAAGATTTGACTAGATAATTCATCAAAGATAATATGCAAATGGCAAATAAATATATGAAAAGATTCTCACCATCATCAGTCATAAGTAAAATGCAGAATAAGTTCCCAATAAAATAGTGCTGAAATGGTTAAAATCAGAGAGGCAGAGTAGTGGACCTCATCAACTGACCCAGCAGCCTCAGTTCTAAGGATTTACTCTGGAGAAATTAAACCATGTGTGTCCGTGCGTCAGATCTCATTAAGCAATTTGTGAATTTGATTGGCTATTAATCAGACCTCAGAAAGTCTGATTTTAAAAAGCGAGGCGGGACGAGGAGAGAAGTCCTTGCGTACATCGTGGCAGCCAGAGTAGTGGGAGCGCCGAACAGCGATGATACCCTCGACGCAGCCATAAGTGGAAGGGAGGCGAGCAGAGGAAGAAGGGTGAGTGGCGGTGGCAGTGGCAGTGGCGGTGGCGGGGAAAGGATGCTGGAGACTCATTACGGAGCGAGGTGGCGGCGATTACCCAGGGAGCCCCTGGAAGGAGCTGAAATCAGGTGCCCCCGAACAATCGGCCACTTTAAACCACGCGCCTGGGTAACTCGGACCAAAAAGGAGACGCCTCCTGCCGGGCTGCCTTCCCTTCGGATGAGGACCTCGTGGTCATCCGGGGACAGAGACCTCAACTGCTCACCTGCCTTCTACGCCCCTGGTCCTCAGCCCCTGCATGGGGTGCTCCCCATCCTGTGGGGGACCCTGCACCCCCCCCAGGCTTCGGGGCTCCTCGTCTAAGTACCACTCTCCTCTGTCCAGAAACTTGCAAGCAGGCTTGGTCTAACTTTCAAAATGACTTATTCACTCTCGTTCGGGCCTCAGGTGAGTGGACGCCCCGTCTTGCCACCACCGTTGACCCATACACATTTCGATACATGTGCACACGCACGCATGCACGCACGTCGTTTTATTAAATGTATCTTTGGCCCTTTTGATCCCATCCTCTGACCCAATGCCCTTTCACCCCATTGGAGCCTCTGCTTGTCACTTCAGCAGGTGTCAGTGCACTTACTCTCCCACGGCCCTGCAGGATCTGCCATCTGCAGGGGGACCCCAGCAGGACGGATGCCCAGCTGGGGCAGCTCGCTCCCTCGCCGGACACCGGGGCACTGTGTCCCCTCCGGCCTCTGAGCAGATGTTCTCCTGGGTGTTCTCCCAGCTCCATCACCCTTACTCTCCATGTCCTCGGCTCCCTCGTCTTTCTCTTTCCTCCCTACAGTGTCCTTCAAGGGTTTATTCCAGGCCTCAGAAATGTCCATGGGGCGCCTGGGTGGCGCAGTCGGTTAAGCGTCCGACTTCAGCCAGGTCACGATCTCGCGGTCCGTGAGTTCGAGCCCCGCGTCGGGCTCTGGGCTGATGGCTCGGAGCCTGGAGCCTGCTTCCGATTCTGTGTCTCCCTCTCTCTCTGCCCCTCCCCCGTTCATGCTCTGTCTCTCTCTGTCCCAAAAATAAATAAAAAACGTTGGAAAAAAAAAGAAATGTCCTTCCTCTCCGTTCTGTCAACCCGTTAACGGGGTCCCCACATTTGGCTCCTGTGTGGTGGCAACAGTCTCCCCTGGCCCGCCGGCCCCCAGCCTTCTGAGCACAGGCCTGGGGGCGGGGCCCGGGGCCTTCCACCCCACACCCCCGTGGCGCAGGGCCAGCGATAGAGCAAAGATCTGGGGCCTGCCAGCTCTGACCACCTGCCCACCCCGAGGCCTCCTGTCTTCTCCTCAGACACCGGGCTGGGGCACACACGAGCCCACACTTTGGCCACCCACAGAATCCTCTGTGCAGATGCAATCCTGCAGGGATGGGGGGGACGTGTCTGCTCAGTCCTGCCCCCGGCCCGAGGCCTGCTGGGGTAACTGGCCAGCCACGTGGTCAGGGCCTTCTCCAGTCCTTCAGAACCTGCTTCTCAGTGCTCCCTGGGAAGAATGTGGGCCCATTCGGCCACCCCCCCCAAACATTTCTCAGGGATCCCTCCTGTCTCCTCCCCAGAGCCCCTGCCCATCTGCCTGTCTCAGGGAGGAGCGGTGTCCAGGTCAGTGCCCGGCTGTCAGTTCACTCTGCCCAGAGGACAGGGGCTTCTGGGTAACCAGGGACCATCTCTGCTAACTCATGTGGCCCTGACGGTGAGTAAGCCAGTCAGCCTACCCATGAGCTGGGGTGGGGGGGTGGCTGGGGCAGGGGCCTGCCTGAGGCCTGTCACCTCTGATCAGCTAGTCCCTGCAGGTGACGGGCCTCGGCCAGCCTGGCCCAGCATGTCACCTGGCACAGCGCCCGGGGCACGTGCGTGCCAGCCTTGGGGGCTCTCAGCTAAGGATCCAGACTCTCTCCAGGATGCCCTCTGGCTGTGGTGGCTTCTCCTGAAAGTCCCAGCACTTGTTCTGGCTGAGCAGGGGCGAGCTGTGCGTACGGACTCCCCATGATGTCTGGTCTACATGTGGACACAAACCCTCCCTTGCCTCTGGGAGAAAACCAGTGAGGAAGGGAGGGGGCTTCCCCAACATTCTTACCCCGGGCTCAACAACAGGAAACAAGGAGCGTAGGGAGCAGAGATGGCCGAGGAAGTGGCCTCATGGCTCAGGGGCCCCACCCTGCCTGTCACTTCTATGCTGGGATCCATCCCTGCGTGGCCTCGCTCAGGTCCCGGCAGAGGGACCCGTACGGAGCTTCTGGCCCTGGCCTCCAGCGCTGCCCTACGTGCAGTGAGCTCTTCACCTGCCGGTTCCAGGTCTTTGCCCAACTTGTCACCATGGTCCGCATTCGGGTGTTGGCTTCCCCTTTAAAGGAGGGAAAAGCCGAGGCCCCAAGAGCTGGGCAGAGCCTGCCCAAGGTCACACAGCTGGGGCAAGACAGGACAAACGCTGCTCTGCAGGTGCCTGGGTTCCCCCCCCCCACCCCGACCCGGGGCAGACGAGGGAGGTCCCATCCCCCTGTGAGGCCTCCGCCCAGGGGGAACGGAACGAAAAAGGACGTGCTAGGTGTGCTGTGACTCTCTACCAGGGGCTCCCTCGAAAACGCTCTTCTATAATTGTGCCCAGAACTCCACTTCTACCGTTTTTGTTGATCTGGAAGGCAGTAGAAAGTGGTTTCTTTGCTTCTATGTTATTAACGGCAGTGTGGTTACAGGGGAAAGAGTGAGGATGTTCCTGTTCTTAGGAGGTGTGGCTGAAGTGTTCAGACGTGGGCTGTCAGCATTCTGCAACCTGTCTCCTACCGGTGTGTGTGTGTGTGTGTGTGTGTGTGTGTGTGCCTGCGCGCGCGTGCACGCAAGATTGTGCGAATGCACGGCACGTGTGGATGTAGTATGGGCGCTGTACATGCAGCGTGCAGGGGTGCAGTGTGCGGGGGGAGGGGGTGGTGCATGATGGCCATGTTGCCCCCCGGGCCCTCTGGCCAGGAAGAGTAGGCCTCAGTGTCGGCCGGACTTGGGCCCGGTCAGAGCGGAGCTGTGCTGGCCTCTAGCCTTGTAGGTCATCAGAGAAGACAAACAGGAAAACGGGGCCAGCTGGGCCCAGAGCCTGTCCCTGGGAGGCCTGCAGGCCACTGCCTCGGGCCGGGCCGTGCAGGCCTTGTGTGAGCCAGGCCAGGGTCCTGGCAAGAACAAGAGCGGGAGAGGGTAGGGAAGAGGGAGCCTGGGACGGGAGGGAAAGGCTGGGCTGGGGCGCGGAGGACAGGAGAGAGGGGGAGCCCAGCCCGAAGTCCCTGGCAGGGAAGCCCCACTGTCAGGCCATCCACACAGTGTGGGAACACGGGTGTTTATCTGTGTCTATGTCAAGTGTGTGTGTGCCTTTGCGGGCATATGGCTGTTGCACACACTCGGGCGTGTCTGTGTCTGTTCGTGTGAGAGAGAGAGAGAGAGAGAGAGAGAGAGAGAGAGAGAGATCTGAAGCCTCCTCCTCTGACAACAGGTAGCTGCAGGTGGGGCAGGAGGAGGGGGGTGTCCCTGGCCCCCACAGGACCCTGGGGAGGAAGTTGGCTCTCACAGGGGCACATTAAGCCCTGGCTTGTACCCACCCCACACCCTCCCTTCCTGTGCCTCATCTCCGGCAGCCCTAATTGAGGAGGGGTGGGCCCTTCATAGGCCTGGGAGGAGCCACCACTCTGTAGTGGGGACTCCACGCGAACTCTCACCCCTTCCTCGCCCTGGCCCAAGAGGGACAGCAGGAGCGTGGCTGGGGAAAGGAGTCAAGCTGTGCCACGAAAAAGCTGTGTGATCTTCAGTCAGCCCCGCTTATCTCTGGCCTCAGTTTCCCCACTTATGAAATGGAGCTGAGCTAACTGATCTCCCACAGCCCTGCCACCTAGTAAGGTGGGCCCTGTGGGGGCAGAGGCAAGCAGGGTTTGAGGGGGATGGCCAAGCTGAGGACCCGCCTGGGAGGGTCCAGGCCCTCAGGGGCTGGGGGTAGGAGTCTTGGGGACAGACCTGGGAGGGCAGGGACAGGAAAGGCAGCACAGGAGGCCAGGGGACTACTTCCCGCTGCCACAGGCAGGAGGCCAGGAGAGGCACGTGGGGGAGGAGAGGGAGAGGAAGTCCCCTCCTGGGCAGGTCACTCCCAGAGGCCGGGCTGGGGCGGGGCAGGCGATGGAGAGCAGATCCGAGCTCTCGGGCCACCTTCTGCGCCTGCCACTGCCCAGCTGCCCGGAGCCCAGACAGCCCAGCCAGGTAAGGGGCTTCGAGGGGCCCCGGGGACATGCCGGCCTCTCCCTGGCCAGCCCCAGCCCTCGGATGGCCACCTCTCCTGGCCTCTGTCGGGCCGCAGGGGGAGGACACGGTGAGGGGGAGGGTCTGCATGTCTGCTCCAGGTCTTGTGGGCTGACGAGGTGGGTCCTAGGGCTCGTGTGTCTATGTTACCCTGCCCGGTACTGAGAGGGGCACAGCGGGCCCTGAGGTTCACGTCTGGCTCAGGGGACCAGACCTCACCAACCTTGATCTGGCTAAGGGTGTACCCCCCCGAACCCCATCACGGGAACACACACACACGAACGCGCACACGCACACACGCAGCTGCACACAGGCTGGATCCCCCCCCCCCCCCCGCTGCCCACACACACACACACACAGGCCTGTGTAGAAATGGGGCAGTGGGACCGGCCCCTCGGATGAGAGGCTGAGTGCGACACCCTGTCTCCTCCAGGCGCTCAAGACACCTGCCTGAGCTCCACCATGCTTATGGCATCCAGCAGCACATCTGGTAAGGCTCCAGCCCCTGGGCCCCTACCCATCCCCCACCAATCCCCCCGCCGGGATGAGCCAGGTAGGTCGAGCGGGGTTGGAGGAAGCAGAGAAGCCCCTCTTTCAGACATCTGCTTCACCTGCCTCTCCAGGTTGCCGACGTGGGGAGGGGAGGGGATGGCCCTGCGAGCTCCCGGGGAGGAGGGGGGAGGTTGGGAGACTGCGGCTGCCAGGAGCCGGACACCGGAGGGAAGCAGGAGGCCCAGCCACTCAGGCTGCTCAGGCCACTGGCTCCGCCTCTCCCATTGGAACTTCCTCGGGCCCGGGTCCCCCTGCAGAGCGCACACCCTAACCTGGCCCTCTTCCTCCACCCCTGCCCAGCTGTGCCCCGGCCCCTCTCTCCACCTGTTCCACCTGGTAACGGCACCAAGGAGGAGCTGTCGGACACCCGGGACCCACTGCTGGCCCAGGCGGAATTGGCCCTGCTCTCCACAGTCTTTGTGGCCGTGGCCCTGAGCAATGGCTTGGTGCTGAGCGCCCTAGTGCGCCGGGGCCGGCGGGGTCGCTGGGCGCCCATGCACGTCTTCATTGGCCACTTGTGCCTGGCCGACCTGGCCGTGGCTCTGTTCCAAGTACTGCCCCAGCTGGCATGGGATGCCACCGACCGCTTCCGTGGGCCCGATGCCCTGTGCCGGGCAGTCAAGTACCTGCAGATGGTGGGCATGTACGCCTCCTCCTACATGATCCTGGCCATGACGCTGGATCGCCACCGCGCCATCTGCCGCCCCATGCTGGCATACCGCCACGGAGGCGGGGCCCGCTGGAACCGGCCGGTGCTGGCGGCCTGGGCCTTCTCGCTCATTCTCAGCCTGCCCCAGCTCTTCATCTTCGCCCAGCGTGACGTGGGAGACGGTACTGGGGTCCTTGACTGCTGGGCCCGCTTTGCTGAGCCCTGGGGCCTCCGAGCCTATGTCACCTGGATCGCCTTAATGGTGTTCGTGGCACCTGCCCTGGGCATCGCCGCCTGCCAGGTGCTCATCTTCCGGGAGATTCACGCCAGCCTGGTGCCGGGGCCGGCAGAGAGGGCCGGGGGCTGCCGTGGGGGGCGCCGGACAGGCAGTCCCAGTGAGGGGGCCCGGGTGTCAGCAGCCATGGCCAAGACCGTGAGGATGACGCTGGTGATCGTGATTGTGTACGTGCTGTGCTGGGCGCCCTTCTTCCTCGTGCAGCTGTGGTCGGCGTGGGACCCCGAGGCGCCCCGGGAAGGTGGGTGTGGCTGGGGCTGGGGCTGTGGGGGACCGTTCGCGCCAGGCCGCACACGCACCTTTACCCCCACCGACGCACGTGCTCACGTGGACTGCCATTCCCTAGGGGCAGGAGGGGCTGCCGCGCCCCTGCACGGGCACTCTCGGCCCCAGCCCGGACCCTTCCACCCCCACAGGGCCCCCCTTCGTGCTGCTGATGTTGCTGGCCAGCCTCAACAGCTGTACCAACCCCTGGATCTACGCCGCCTTCAGCAGCAGCGTCTCCTCTGAGCTGCGCAGCCTGCTCTGCTGGGCCCGGAAGCGGGCCCCCCCCAGCCCGGGGCCCCCCGAGGAGTCCTGCGCCACCGGCAGCTCCTTCCTGGCCAAGGACACTTCCTCCTGACGAGCCAGGCGGCGCCTTCCTTCTAGAGGCTCTGCGACACTCAGCCACCTACCTGGAGCTGGCCCCGGGAGCCCCTGGGAAAAGGGGTCCCTCTGGCTGTGGGACTAAGAGCCAGAGATCAGCTCCTTGGTGCTGGGTGTGGGGACAGGCTCCGGCGGCGGCAGCGCGGTGGCACAGGGCTCCCACCCCAGCCGGTGCCTTCCCGGAGACGGAGGTCCCAAGGAGCCCAGGAGGAAGGAAAGGGGGCAGGGCCACGCTCGCCCCCCTGGCCCTCCCCTCTCGCTCTCCTGAATAAAAGTTCCAGCTCATTTTCCACCCAGTGAGCCTCCTTGGATCGGGGTAACAGTGGTCGTAGGGCAGCGTGGAAAGACCTTCTGAGACTGCCCCCCTCCACACACGTGCACAGCTCGGGAACCCCCCACATGGGTGCAGGCCCCCAAACCACACGGTCCGGGCAGGGGCAACTCGGTGCTGAGCACCCGGCATCTGACCCTGCCACCGCCTGTGCAGCCTCCTGAGACAGAAAAGGGGCTCACATGGAGGAGTCAGCGCACAGGTCTTTATAAACAGCGGCCAACGCCTGCCCACCTCCACCAGGCTGGCACCCTCAGCTGAGGCAGAGAGCAGCCTGGGCGCCCACCGCCCGACAGTCACCGACAAGCCCGCCCGGCAAAAGCCCCTCAGCCTCGGCCTCCTTCCTCAGCTGCCTCCCAAAGGGGCCCGAGCCGGGGCTGGGGCAGGCAGGGGGGGGCGTTGGGGTGGCTGTACCCTCCTCTGCAGAGGGGACAAGAGCAGGAGCCCAGCGCTTGCTGGACAGGCCAGGGAGCAGCGCGTCAGTGCTTGAGGGGTGAGTCCAGGCCCTGGGGATGGGACAACGCGGGTGACGCCAGGGCCCCGGGGCCGCGGGAGAAGCCTTTGTTCTTGCCAAGGCGGCTGCAGGCTGGAGGCTTCACATTGCCGGGTCCGGGGCTGGGGGAGCCGGCGATCGCCGGCCCGAGGCCCTGGCGAGCAGAGGTCTTTCCCAAGAGTTCCTTGAACACGGAGTCCATGGTCTGTGCCACGGCCTAGAGGAGAGAAGAGAAAGGGAGGGCATCTGTTGGGAGCCGCCCCACCTGCCCTGCCCGGTTTCTCTTCTGTCACTTTCGGCGTGGCCGTCACAGCTGCTTCTGGGGACAACAATTCCTCAGCCCAGCCCTGAAGCGGGGACCCCTTCGGCTGAGGCCCAGATCTCCCCTCTTCCTCTCATACCCACTGTCTCCCTGGCCTCCCGGACGGTGCCCACCCGCACCCCACCCGGCCCTGCCCACCGCACGCCTCCCCTGGGGTCTCCCGGCTGCCCTACCCCACCCCTACCCCTTGGCTCCGGCCCCTCGGGCATTTGCGTCTGTGTGGCCCAGCTCCCTGCCTTGCCCCCAGACTCCTAGGCCTGGCCACGGGGCCACAGCTGGCACGCAGCCAGTCCCCGCTCTCACCTTGTCTACCTCCACGTATCGCTCCGGGGAGGTGGGGACCAAGCAGTGCCGCCTGTACCCAGCGGGACCCCCGGGTGTGCCCAGAGGGGCGTCAGGTGGGGTGCATGGCTCTGGCCTGCAGGGGACGGACAGTGAGCCTGGCGGCACCTCCTCCCGTGCCAGGGCACGGCCAAGGCAGGGGGAACAGCGAGGCTGGCCCGGTGGGTCCCTCCTGCCCTCCTCTGGCGTCCCTCAGCCGGACAGCCCTCCCCCACCGGGCCCCTGTCCACGCGGCCACAGTCAGACCCCCGCCCCTTCTGACCGGGCGCGGCACTCGGCTCCCCAACCGCAGTGCTCAGGCCGAGGTGAGCGAGGGGAGCCACCACGGCGAGTCCTCCCGAGGAACCACCTTTTCCTTGCTCACCGGTGGGCAAATTCTGTGGCCGGGAGGACGCCTGGACTGTTCAGCAGCTCCCCCGTAGCCTGTGGCCCCTGGCCGGCGGCGTGCTTCTCTGCACTGGGGTCAGAGAGACAGCCTGTTGGGAGCGCCCATTCCGGGGGCAGGCCCCGGGGGGGCCGGCGGGCTGGGGAAGCGGGGACTCGGGGCAGGGGATGAGCCAAAAAGCTGGCTGAGCGAGAGGCAGCCCACTCACCCCGCGGGCAGCGTGATGTACTTGTGCGGGATGAGTCCCCGGGTGCCCGCGCGCTCGCCCCGCCACCAGTCGCCCGAGGCCCGCTCGAGCAGCCGCAGCACATCCCCGCGCTGGAAGCTCAGCTCCTGGGCCGTGCGGCCCGTGTAGGCGAAGCAGGCCACGGCCTCCACGGCCCCCTCCAGGTCTGGGGAGAAAAGGGGGTCCGAGCTGGGAGGCGGAGCGGGCAGGTGCCCAGGAGGCCGGGCCCTCCTCGTCTCGCAGCCCCCTCACTCACCGTCCTCCTGGGCCGGGGTCCCGGCTTCCAGCTCCGGCTCGTTCTCCCCCGCCAGGCCCTCCAGGTGGGCGTCCCTGAGGTCAGAGGGAGGCGTCTGAGTAGGTGAGGGGCTTCCCCGGGGCTCAGCCCCCGAGCCGGGCCCGCCAAGAGCCTACCCCAGGCAGCTGGTAGAAGGCGGTGCCATGCACTTCTCATAGACGGGGCCGGGCAGCAGGCTCACAGGCGGGAAAACCCGCGACGGCTGCACGATGAGCGTCTGCACCAGCTGGTTCACCCGGCCCTGCAGGGCCACCGGGTCCTGCCCTGCGGGCACGGGCAGCAGTGTCGGCCCGAAGCACACGGCCAGGTTGTAGGGGTCCATCATGTTCTCGTCGCTGTACTGAGCCAAGCTGGGGAGCACACACGGGTCACGGGCAGGGAGCTCCCCGCCCGGTGTCCCCTGCACGCCCACGGGCAGCCCTCCTCGTCCCCTAAGGAGCACTCACTGGTTGAGGAAGGTGAAAAGGTAACGCAGGACCACCAGCACGGGTCTGGGCAGCCGGGCCAGCAGTTGGCTCACGAGCTCCACCCGCTCCGCCACGGCCTCCAGCTCTGTGGCCCGGGCCACCGCCCGAGGAGAGGAGCGCGTGAGTGTGACCACGGCCACCGGAGAGCGGCCCCTGCCCCCCACCCCCCCAGCCGGCCTCAGGCCCCGGCCTCACCTGCAGAAGCCAGCAGGTCCGCGAACAGGTCCGGCGGGAAGAGCGGGGGGTCCAGGCTCCGGAAGTAGAGCTTCAGCACCCCAGCCACGGAGTCCAGGTCGTGGGCCGTACAGCCTTCCACCAGCGGGTCCTCCCCTGAGGGTGACCGAGGGAGCAGAAGGCCGATCGCAGCGGCTCTAGCTAGCCCCCACGCCCACCCCATCCTGCCGGTCCCTACCTCTCTCGAAAGCGTCGCGGATCTCTGAGACCCGGAGCTGGGCACCTGACACCCGGAAGATGCCCTCGTGCTGCAGGCCTGAGGGAGGATGAGAGCGGACGGGCGCTGAGTCCCGCCCCCCACCCCACCAGGCTCCGGTGCTGGGTGCCGGGCGCCAGGCCGGCAGTAGGAGGGCCCGGGGGTGGCTTACCATTCAGGTTAATGAAGCGGACACAGCTCTCCACCACCAGGGGCACGGGCTGGCCTGAGCTCTGGGAACAGAGAGGGTGTTCACGTCACTGTCCCTCCTTGTCATCTGCTCACTTGTATTTGCTCTTAACGATCCATTATGGCTATCGGCAACGACGTGTGGCACGCCGTTTGTGAGAGTCGCTCCCACGTGTCTGATATCCCTGGGGCCACTCTAGGCCTTACACTGTTTGCTGCTTAAAGTTGGCCGGTAAAAGTGCAACCAGATTCTCTACGTTGACCTGGAATCAGGTGACATTGCAAAACTCAAATTTGTTCACTTAAGTAGCCCCCTGCTTCTTTTCAATACGTACAAAGTGCGTCATCACGTCATAAAAAAGGCTAGTGCTGTTTCTTCTTTTCAGACCTTTCTCGCCTCCCTCATTTCACTTTCTAGGGTCCCCAGTACCGTGCTAGCCAGAAGTGGGGCTTGTGGGCTCAACTCGTTGCGCATCCCCGCCCGAGGCTTTCTGTAGGTGGCTGATACTAGTGAAAGATGTTCCCTTCCATCAGTGGAGGCCGGACAAGGCCCATCCAAGAAGGGACAGTTGACCGGTCATCGGCAACGGAGGACACGGGAGCCCCGGGCTGGACAGAAACCAACATGCAGGGGAGGGCCTGAGCACAGCTGCACTGTGAGGCAGGGCCAGTACCTGGATAAACTTCTCCATGTCTCCCCCGAAGAGTTTCTGGTTATACTGGGAGCTGGGGCGGGGCTGGCGGCTCTTCTGGAGTTTTCTCTGTGTGTACTGGGTCCTGGGGGGCAACGGAAGCTGGCTCGGAGGGGAGGGGGCATGGAGAACAGGATGTCCCGCCCCCTAGCCGAGGCAAACGGGGCCCTGGAGCCCGCGAGGTATTCCAGAACCCGATGGGCAAAGTGGAAAATTGAAGCCGTGGGACAATGCGCAGCAGAGGTGGGCCGCAAGGAGGCGGGGTGCGGACACTGAAGCCTGGCCCCCGCGGCACAGCAACTCCTCCGAAGCAGCCCCGAGTGAAGCACTCACCGAGACGCCTCCCACTCCTCCTTGTCACCTGGGGAGGAGAAAACATTGCTGTGCGTCTTGGGCCAGCAGGTCCTCAATGCACCGCACAGAGAAAGGCATGGCCCGAAGGTCAAGGGTGGTGGCCAGATAGGGACCGGGACCCTTGCCCGGCTAGCCCCTGCATGCCGACCAACCTCTCCGGGCAGAGAGGAACGTGGGCTGGCTGGGGTTCCCAGGCAGGAAGGCTGAGGGCAGGTGCCACTCCTGGCCCTGGGGGTGGGGAGGAAGCGGCCAAGGGCCGGGACGGGGACCCACCTCGCTGAATGGCCTCCTGCAGTTTCTCATGCTTGGCCTGCAGCTTGGCGAGGATGCTTCGTCCACTCAGGTACTCCTGGAGCTTCTGGGAAGCCCCGAGAAGAGCCCAGAGTTGCAATCCCTGCTCCGGGCCCTTCCAGCGCCCTGCCTCTGCCCCTGCCCCTGCGCCCCCGGGGCCGCACCGTGATGTAGAAGGTCTCAGTCTCCTGCTGCTGGCCCCGCCTCCGGCCAGCCTGCCGAGAACCCGGATCCGAGCTGGTGGACTTGAGGGACTCGGTGGAGGGGCTGGCTTGGAAAGAGTCAAGCACGTCCCCATCTTCCGACGCCACCACCTCCAGTAAGGCCTGCAGCGTGGCCTTCAGAGTCTTGCTCACCTAAGGAGAGGACGGCACCAGGGGAGGAAGCAATGGGGCACAACCGAGGGACAGGAAGTCCAAGTCAGAAGGGAAGGGGAGGGGAGGCCACGGCCACCTGGCTCCACGTCTTCAGTCCCGAGTCCCCACCGGAGCGCGCATACCTCCTCCGTCTCGATGGTCTGTCGGTCCAGGCGGCTCTGGATATTCTGGGCCCTGGGCAGGATCTCGTCCCGCAGTTCTATTTCCACCTGGATCTCAGCCACCTGTGTGGGGCAGCGTCCAGGGCACTGAGGGCTGAGCCTGGGGACAGAAAGCTCAGACGTGGAAGTGGGGCTGGGCAGTGGGCGCGAGGGAGGCATGCACGTTTCCTCTGCCTCGGCGGCTGCTGTCCAGAACCACCGATCCACGCGCCGTGATACACCCGCTCCGGAAGACGCTAAGGGCCCCTCCCCAAGAGACAGGAGCACACATGTGTGAAGATGCTGGGGGCAGCACTCCTTGTAACAGCCCCCAGAAAGGAGCAGCCCGAGCATGTACCAGCAGATGAAAGAGTAAGCAAGTGTGTCACATCCGTACAGTGTAATGTCACTCAAGCCACAAAAACGAACGATGTCCTGGCTGCCCCACGCTATGACGCAGGTGAGCCTGGAAGACATTCTGCTAAGTGAAAGAAGCCAGACAGAAAAGGCACATGTCGTATGCTTCCGTGTACATACAATTCCAGAAGAGGCAAATCCACAGAGACAGAAAGCAGATGAGCAAGGGGCGCCTGGGTGGCTCAGTCGGTTGAGCGTCCGACTCTTGATTTCAGCTCAGGTCACGATCTCATAGTTTGCGAGTTCGAGCCCCGTGTCGGGCTCTGCGCTGGCGGTACAGACCTGCTTGGGATTCTCTCTCCCCCTCTCTTTCTGCCCCTACCCTGCTGTCTTGCATACTCTCTCTCCCCAAAACAAATAAACGTTAAAAAAAAAAACCCACATCATAAAGAGAATGGAAAGTTACACAGTGAGATGAGTGGGTGCCAGGGACTGGGGAGTGACTGCTTAATGAGTCCAAGGTCTCTTTTTAAGAGTGAACGTGTTTTGGAAGGAGATAGTGGTGATGGTTGCATAACTCTGCATATATCCTAGAACCCACTGAATTGCACACTTTAAATGGGTAGATGACATGGTATGTGGCTCATACCTCAATAAAGCAGTTCATTATTTCTTTAAGTTTATTTATTTTGAGACAGGGCAGTGGGGAGCAGAGAGAGAGGGAGACAGAGAGAATGTCAGGCAATCCTTTGCACTGTCAGCACTGAGCCCGATGCGGGGCTCAAAGTCATGAGCCATGAGATCGTGACCTGAGCCGAAGTCGGACGCTCAACCGACTGAGCCACCCAGGCACCCCCTGGAAGAGATTTGCACACTTGTGTTCACCGCAGGAGGACTCACAGCAACCAAAAGGAGGAACCAACCCAAGTGTCTATCAACGGATGAATTGATAAGCAAAATGTGATCTGTCCACAGAATATAACATTATTCAGCCTTAAAAAGAAAGGAGGGGCTCAGTCCTGGATGGCTCAGTCCATTAAGCATCTGACTTTGGCTCAGGTCATGATCTCACCATTCATGAGTTCGAGCCCCACGTCAGGCTCGGTGCTGACAGCTCAGAGCCTGAAGCCTGCTTCAGATTCTGTGTCTCCCTCTCTCTGTTCCTCCCCTGCTCGCACTCTGTCTCTCTCTCTCTCTCTCTCAAAAATAAATAAAGATTAAAAAAAATTGAAAAAGAAAAAAAAAAAAAGAAAGGAGATCCTAGGTGGCTCAGTTGGTTAAGCACCAGGCTCTTGATTTTGGCTTAGGTCACGATCGCACAGTTCATGGAATCGAGCCCCAAATCGTACTCTGCAGAGACAACACAGAGCCTCCTTGGGATTCTTGGCCTCTCTCTCTGTCCCTCCCCAGCTCGAGCTCTTTCTCTCTCTCTCAAAATAAACATTTGAAAGAAAGAAAGAAAGAAAGAAAGAAAGAAAGAAAGAAAGAAAGAAAGAAAGAAAGAAAGGTGGGGCACCTGAGTGGCTCAGTCAGTTGGGCGTCCTACTTGGGCTCAGGTCATGATCTCATGGTTCATGAGTTCAGGCCCCATATTGGACTCACTACTGACAATGCAGAGTTCACTTCAGATCCTCTGTTCCCCTCTCTCTGCTCCTCCCCCGCTTGTGCTCTCTCTCAAAAAAAAAGGAAGGAGTTGCTGTCACAGGCTACAACATGGATGAACCTTGAGGACACTATGCTGAATGAAACCAGCAAGTCACAATAGACAAATACAGTATGATTTCACTCGTGTGAGTGATCTAGAGTAGTCTAGATCTAGACCTAAATTCACAGAGACAGGAAGTAGGATGGTGGGCGCGGAGGGGGGGTTGGGGAAGGGGGAGTTAGTGTCTAATCAGGACAGAGTGTGGTTTGGGAAGATGGAAAAGTTCTGGAGACATGAGTTCCAGCCCCACATTGGGTGTAGAAATTATTTAAAAATACACACACACACACACACACACACACATTTAAAGTGGTAAATTTCATGTATATTTTACCATAAAAATAAAATTTAAAAAGTCTATTCAGGCCCTAGGGAACATTGACGTTAGAAGACCCTCGCTCAAACCCATACAATTAGCAGCAAACTAGAGATCTGCCCCCTAGAAAGGATAAATCAGAGGGATTCTGGACTTAGGGACAGTAGTCACTGCCAAAGAAGGGGACAAAACTTCCTAGTGATGAGAAAGAATAAAGCAGCCACTGCCATCTGGAGCTGCCCAGATGGGACTGGGTGTTATCCTACTGAACATAAGGAATGTCACAGAGCATCAACATCACACAAGGTCACTCTGTGACCATGATAGGGGAAGACCAAAGCAAGACCACCCCATAATGACATGTGAGGGCAGACCAAAACAAGAACTCTGTCCCAGCCACAAAAATGGCCAAACCTCCCTCTGTTTGGGCTACTACGAGTAACGGCTGCCTTCGCGTCCCTTCATCCCCCACCCCACCCCCACCTCTTGCCTCCCAGATAAGATTTATGAACACCTCCAATCAGAGTTACCCCTGCTTCCTCACAGTATCTAGGCCAGAGCTGAGTCCCTCCCCCAAATCCCCTAAACTCAGCCCCAGTCCTACTGACCCTTTCTAGCACCCTCTTACCAGGACACCTGCCAACTCCCCACCATGGAGGTCTCCCTCAAAGTAATGGTCTGAGTCTCTGAGGGGAAGCCCTCTGTTGACAAGCTCTGTTTGTGCACATCACATATCTTTAAAAAAAATTTTTTTATTATTTATTTTTGAGAGAGCGCAGGTCGGGGAGGGGCAGAGAAAGAGGCAGACAGAATCCCAAGCAGGCCCCGAGCTGTCGGCACAGAGCGCACCTCAGGGCTTGAACTCACGAACCGTGAGATCATGACTCGAGCTGAAACCAAGAGTGGACGCTTAACCCACTGAGCATGTCAACTACCTAATCCACCCCTCAGTGCTTCCTCTTAAATATGAACTGATGGCCAAGAATTGCCAGCCATGTGAGGGAAGCTCTAAAATGAAAGAGAAAGATGAAAGCAAGCTTTTTTAGAAACTGCAAGAACAAAGAAATTGCAGGGAGCAGAGAAAAATGTCAAGAAAACAAAAATGAACATTTCAGAATGATTGGAGATGATATTATATCCGTGAAACAAGAACAAAGGGTTATTTTAAATTGGAATTTGGACAACAAAACAGAACTCTTAGAAACAAAAACTGTGAAAGTAAATTGTTTTAAAAAGTCAACGAGGGGTTGAAGAAATCACTAAGGAAGCAGAATTAAAAGGAATAGAGGTTGGGGAATAGGAAAGAGAAAAGATAAGAAAATTGGAGAACCAACCCATGGAGTCCAGCAACCAGTTACAAGAATTCCTGAAAGTGAGAGAAAAGTTAAGAAGTTAAGTTAAAAAGTTAAGAAGAGGAAGTGATCGAAGGGATAATATGAGCCCCAAACCTAAGGACACACGATTTTACAGTGACAGCACCCAGCAGTTGTCCAGCACGGAGAAGGAAACAGGATCCCCGAAGTACATCATTGTACAATTTTACAAGGGGGGAAGAGACTCCTAAAAGCTTCGGGGAGAAAACTTGCAGGCCACACACAAGTATCAGAAATCAGAATGGCACTGGGTTTCTCACCTAAGCACTGAAATCCTAGAGCGATGCCCTTACCAGTCTAAGGGGAAAATTATTTTCAACTCTGAATTCTATATCCAGCTAAACTACCAATCGATTTCAAGGATAGAATCCAGGCATTTTCAGACAAGCAGAGTCACAGATTGCCCGCGGGGGCGGGGGGTGGGGGGGCGGAGGAGGGCAGAGGGTGAGGAGAGGGTGGCGGGGCTGAGCACTAGCCGGCCCTGGGAGGAAGTCGGTAGAAAAGCAACTAGCAGGCTGCTGTGAAGTTGAACACAGGGAGGGCAGCCCCAGAAGCAACAGCCAGAACACTGGGAGGTGGCTGTTTCTGGGGAGTGGAATCGGGAACAGAAAGGGTGAGTCAGAGAACTGCTATGTGGCATCGTAAGCCTTGAGTAACATTTGACTTTTTCAACTGTGACTCGGGTCAAAATACAGAGTAAAAAGCTAACAGCTCCGTGTAACCCCAGGCCGTTCAGTGCCCTCCAGGATAAACTGGTAGAGGAAAAAATAGCTCAGAGACCAAGGAAAAGACGCTAGCTATATTCTACTGCTGCTTTGGTTCATTTCCCCTCAACCTTGAATTACGAAATGTCAAAGCATGCAGAACATTTGGAAGAGGAGTATATGGACAGCCATATACCCACCTAGTACCTGTGTCAACCTGGTGATCTTTTTGCTGCGTTTGTCCTGGTGCGGACGTGTGCGTTCATTGGCTGAACTGCAGAAGTGAGCGGCACAAGTTTGCTCGCTTCAAACGCAAGTGGCCAAACTTACGGGGAGCCTCGTTTGCCTCGAGGACATTGAATGAGGGCTGAGCAATCAGCTGCGTGCAGGAGTTGCGACTCCCGAGCCAAGTGGAACTCATTTGACTGGACCACTGTGACAACAGAGACCAGAGAGCACAGAGCCCTTTGCCTCGCTGCTTGGCGCATGAGGGGCAGGCGCCGTGACCCTCACCTCATCTCCCTCGTGGGGCTGGTAGTCGAAACGCAGCGGGGGACAGAAGGCCACTGCGTGCACCTCCAGAACCTTGGCCTTGTCCCCTGGAGGATCTAGGGCCTCCACCGCCTCTTCCAGGCTGCCGAGACCCTGCATCTGGGAGGCCTGGGTGCGGGTCTCGGCAGCCGTGTAGCTCCGGAGCACCTGGCCCAGGGCTAAGTGGAATCCTGTGTCACAGCACTGGGGAGGAAGCAAGAACGCGGCTCAGGGTGGGCCCCGGGGCACGGGGCACCGGGCGCAGCCTGCCCGCCTGGCACTCACATCCATGAGATCCAAGACGTCGTGCAAGTAGTAGTTGCTGACGGCAGCATTGACGCTGGCCAGGCTGAGCAGGTACTCGTTGCGAGCCTTTGTGCACTTGACTTTATGCTCCAAGAACTTGGCCTGACGCTGCTCAAGACCGCACAAGTACACCAGGGTCACCTACTCGGCCAGGCGGCCCCCATCTCAGGCCTTCCCTGGGATCTCCACCTCCACACCCCATCTGCGTGCGGACCTCTGCCCCTGATGTCCCACAGGGCCCTCAAACGAATGGCCCAGAAGTCGCAATGTCCTCCCCTGCCCCACCCTGTGACGCATGAACTCGGGCCGGCAACCCCAGGTGCGCCTCAGCTCCTCCTGGCTCGGGGCCTCCCCATCCTTTCAGGGGCCACCTCAAACGCTCTCTCCCCGCACGTTGGCCAATCACCCGTGCCACGCGTCCTCTTGCCCCTCTGCAACCTGCTGGCACCGTGCGAGGCCGGGTGGCTGGGTGGGCGGACAGCCTCGGGAGCACCAAAGCTCTCTTGACTCCAGCTGGGTAGGGGAGAGCTGGGAGCACGGGGCAGACTGTTCTCCTGCCCCCGCGTCTACCACCCCAGCTTGAGGAGCTGTCCAAAGCCAGGAGAGCTGACCGGAGCTCCGTGGCTGTCCTCTCCCCAGTCCGACGTTTCCCATCCACACACCACCTCCCGGCAGGCCCCAGTGAGGGCCAGGGACTCGCAGGGACAAAGGCCAGAACCGGAGCCTTCGAAGACGGGCGCCCTCCAGACCCACCTTTTCCACCAGCCGCCCTCCCTTCTTGAGGGAGCTCTTGCGGACAGGGCCTGCCTCATTGGTGGCCGCGGCGGCGGTGGCAGTGGTGCGGCCCGCCCGCTTCTCCTCTTGCCGCTCAGCCTCCCGGAGCTTGGCCTCAGCATTGACGCTCTCCATGTGGTACACGTGGTACGTCTTCTTGGCCTGCAGGGAGGAGCGAGGCCAAGCCGCCCTGCTGAAGGCCACGGCCACAGCCAGGCCGCCCCGTCCTCCCCCCCCCCCGCCCCGCCCCGCCCAGGGCCATCTGGGATTCAGACCCGGGAGGTAGCCAATCCTGCGTGAGCGCTCAGCCTAACCACCCTGTGCCCAGAGCAGAGAGAGAGGGCTGTGCTCTCAGTCCCCAAACCCCAGGTCTGTCCCGGCCTCTCGATCCTCTGATCCTTGAGCCCGGCTTGGGGAGATGTGATATGATGGCTTTCCTGTGCCCGGGGGCGGGCCCTGCCCTGTCCTCACCGTCTGAAGCTCCGACACCACCTCCAGGAGCTCCTCCTGCAGCTGCTGCTCCAGATCCTTGGTCTGAGGACGAGAATGTGACCACAGCACTGCCCCAGCACAGCAGCTGCAGACCCGGGGGCGGGGGGGGGGGGGGGGGTGGTGCTGACAGCGGCACTCAAGGCTCCATCTGGCTCCCCGGGCCTGGCGCCCACCCGGCCCCGCCCCGCCTAGACCCTGAGGCCGTCCACACCTCCCTTGCTGCGTGCCGCCCGGGGCGAAGGCCTTACCTTCTTGACTAGGCGCCCCACATCCTCCGCAATGTGACTCAGGCGCTGGGCCAGGGGCCCGGCCAGCACCTCACTGAGGGTGGCGCTCTCCCGACTCTGCTGCCGCGTATGCTGCAGCAACACGGCCCAGCAGTGCAGGGGCGACAGCAGGGACGGCTCCTTCCTGGGGCAGAGGGGCACTCAGACCGGGAGCGGGGGAGGCGGGCTTCGGGCTCTACCGTGGCCACCCCACCCCTCGAGTACCCACCGGAAGCTTTGGTGCTCCCGGCCGCCGCCCCCCAGGCGGCCGCCTCGGCTGGAGAAGCGCTCGGCCAGTTTGTCCAGGCCCCGGGAATACTCTAGCTCCACTTCGGCGCGCCGCCGCATGAACTCGGCCAGCTCCTGCAGCAGGTCCCGCCGCAGCTCGCCCTGCAGCTCCAGGCAGCGCAGCTGCTCGCTCAGCTGCCAGCGCATCTCTGCGAGGGACCGTGGCTCAGGCCCGGCCACGGCCTGAGCGCCCCCCCCCCACCGTGGCTGCCCCCCAGACGGAGGAGGGGAAGGACACTGGCCCCCTGGGGGGGGGGGCACGCTGGGCTCAGGGCAGTCCGGGGTGGGGAGGGGGAAGGGGCCTCTGGGCTAAAAGGCTAAAGGGAACCGGCCAGGCCCAAGCAGTTGAAGAACAGGAAGGCTGTTGCGGGCAGACGGGCAGCGGGGCCGATCCGGGGTGGTGGGAACCTGTCGTGACGGTGGGAACCCACAGCTGCCCCAGTGCCATCTGGCCCTGTCCCTAGCCAGGTGCCTCTCAACTGGGCTTCTCGTCACTCCGTGGTTCCTGGAAAGCCCCTGAGCTGTGCGTCCTGCCACTTCCTGCCCTTCGGGAGCCCAGGACCCCAGGCAGGATGGCGGCCGCGCCGGGGCAAGGCTGCCGTGGCGCTCTGCCGAACCTGCGGCGAACTTGTGGCCACCAGTGGCCTCAGTGGCCGGGAAGCGTGCCCTTGGCCCCTCACGGGGAAAGGGCAGCCCCCTCGGCGGGGCCAATGGCCAGAGCAAGCTGGCTGGGGCTGACAGGGGAAAGGGACTGAGGGAGTTGGCCTGCTTTCGGTCTCCCGGTTTCCACCCCCGGCACCCACCCACAGGGCACCCCACCCCCACCTCCTGGCAGAGGCGCCACGCCCAGGGCCCCCACACCGCTGGCTTTTGACACCTTATCGCGGGCTTGATTTGGCAACACTGCTCTCGCCATGAAAGCAAAGATCCGCCTGAATGACACACTTAACCTGCTACAAACACCTTCTGCCACCCACCGGGCACCCAGGTGGGCATGGGGGCTCCCGGGTCACAAGTCCCGGCCCGGGCTTCGGGCAAAAGGGTCGCCCACTTATTTATCTCCGTCCGTGTGCCCAGGGAGGGACATTAATCGATTTCTCCATTCCACAGAATGTTGATTACATACCCAGTCTGTGCCAGGCATGTTCCAGACGCGGAGACAGTGTGACAGAGGGCTGACCAAGTGCTTGCCCTCACAAAGCCAGGATGGGAAAGGGGGTGCAGATCACAAGGGGCCACACACATACTAGAATGTCCAGGAGCACGGGGTGCTGAGGAGGCAAACCCAGCAAGGTGAGAGCAGAGCTGGAGGTGAGGGCAGGGAGGGGTCCTTCTAGAAGGGGGCCAGGAGCTGAAGGAGGTGACACAGGGGGCGTGGGCCGTTGGAACCAGGGTGGCTGGAGCAAGCCGTGGGCACACGCAGATGGCACAGGGCCCGTGGTCAGGGAAGGACTTCCAGCCAGTCACCGAGAGAGAGAGGAGACACAGCAGCCGAGCACCACGGTCCAGCTCCCCCTGGGCTGCCATGGGGAGGCCAGGCAGAGGTCAGGTGACCTCTCCGGTGGCAGAGAGAAAGTGCCCAGCTCCGGTGGCAGCTCCAGAGCCGCTCTAGGCAGAAGACAGTGAGGCCTCAGACCAGGGAGCAGGTGAGGGAGGAGGTGAGAAGCAGCAGGGGCCCAGGTCCACTGAAGAAACTGCCCTGCAAACAGCTCAGTGCCTGTCCTCCTTGCATTTGTGTCCTGCCAGTGACTTCCCAGGGGCCGTGGGCATGGCGCCGCCTCCATGGGTACCGCTTGCCGGCATCCCCATCTCCTTGTCTGCTCTCCCTTCAGAGAAGGTGTCTTTCTTTCTTTCTTTCTTTCTTTCTTTCTTTTTTAATTTTTATTTATTTGAGAGAGAGAGAGAACGAGCAGGGAAGGAGCAGAGAGAGAGGGAGACCCAGAGTCCGAAGCAGGCTCCAGGCTCCGAGCTGTCGGCACAGAGCCCGACACGGGGCTCGAACCCACGAACCAAGAGATCATGACTTGAGCCGAAGTCAGATGGTGGGGGGTGCTTCCTGACAGGAAAGCCGCTGCGGAGCAGGGCAGGGCTGAGTGACCCAGTCCACTCACACCCTCTGAGGCCGGGCTCCAGCGGCTGGCTCTCCGCTCCAGGCGCCAGGGGGAGCGGGCTCTATGCCACCTGCAATCTGGGGATTCGTCACCGAATCAGGGCAACATTTTTGAGATCAAAGTGAATCTCATTTCATTCCAAGAAAGATCTGAAATGTCCCCACTCACCTCACCTTCCTCTGGTGTCTGCCCCGCCCTCCCAGAGCACCGGGTCCCTGGAGACCAATTACAACCGAACAGTGCTGAACAAAACAGCACGTCAGCCGGCTTCATTTTTTCTTCAGGGCAGCCGTGCCTCGGTTAGATACGCTGGCTGTGTCGAGTAGACCGGGGACTGAGCATCACCTGAGCGCAGTGAGCTGGTGCCCAGTCCCCGGCCTCGGCCGGCACTCTCCAGCTCTCACATCTCAGCTCAAATGCACTCATCATCAACCCTTTCCCGACCTCCTCCCAGTCTAGCTCTGGCCCTCCTCCCACCCCCTTCCTCCACCTCTGCGCTCTCCCCTTTTCGAGCGGCCAGCATCATTCTGGAACCTAATCGTGTTAGAGGACGTTTGCTGTCTGAGGGCAGGGACTGGTTCTCTTTTGCTCAGTGCTGTATTCCCAGGGCCTGGGACAGAAAAGCTGCGTGCAAAACAGCTGTGGAAAGGAAGGATGGAATCCACATAGGCCTGAATTGCAGAGCTGAGCCTCAGGCCCCACCAGCACTTCCTGTGAGCAAGGCATACGGTCTCACTTCTGCTGACCGAAACCACGACTGTGCTGACCTTTCACAATTTAGGGTGTCAAGACAGTGATCCTGTTTTTTTTTTTTTTCAGCATGGTAAAAAGTTTTTTGGGGGGGAGGATGGGTTTACAAGCTAAAGTCACTGGAGGCCTTGCTCAAATTCCCAATTTTTCAGTGTGAATTAACCGACCCATATTTGCTGACTGAAGAGTTTCCAAAGCCCTTCAGCCTCCTGACGTTTTGGGGAAACGGGTGGGTGGGTCATTCTCTCCACCTGCCGAGCTGGCAGGCCCTGCAAAGTCACCTCAAGTTGGCTCCGGGCAGCAGGAGCTACCAGAAGGGAGGACCCAGGCACACTTTGGCGGAAACTGCTCGCATTGGTTAATTGTGGTGGAACCTGCATCTCTGGGTTGGAAGGAATCTCAAAGGTCATCTCCGTGTCCCTTGGAGGAACCGTGACCGTGTGCAAGGCACTTCTCCCTGAGGTTTGGTTTCCTTCGTCGGGAAAACAGAGCGATTGAGAGTCATATATGGAGGGTCACACATCTGAAGACACGGGGAAATTTTAGGGCCCCAACCTGGATTGCTACCTGCTTTCCTTCGCAAGAGTCACGGTGCCCTGAGTATAAGACCGACAGCAAATTTGCAAAGCTGATTTGCATGAGGTTCGCACAAAGTGTTTCTCAGAACCCAAGGAAGTCCACCCTCAGAAGGCTTCGAAGCTGGCCCCGCTATATCTCTAAGTGCCGGTTTCATCCTCAGACAGCGGCCCTCAACTCTGAGCCACCTCGGTGCCCACCACAGGGCCAAAAACTGGTTTCAAGGCAAAGCCATCACTACTCCAGCCACCTAGGCACGCAGACTCCCTTACCTCGGCCTCCCCAGCAAAACTGAGGTGTTCGGTTTCACTGTGGCTAGAATGCCACTTTCAAGGGGCCCCCTTCCCTCCTTGGGCTCCTTGGGTGAGGTGCGGGGGGACCCAAGGAGGGCAGAGCGACCAAAGGAAGGGAGGGAAGAAGGAAGGGGGAACAGCCCGCGGTTGAGGCCAAGGGGAGGCGGAGAGGCGGGCAAGAGGCTCGGGCTCCCTCCCTCAACCCCCTCCGGAGGTCGCGGGGGGCTTGGGGGGGGGGGCGGGGAGCGGAGCAGCGGGCCCTGGGCCAGCGGCGGGACTTTTCCGGGTCTCCGCAAGGGAACCGGGCCGGCAGCGCCCAGCGCCCTCTCACCTTTGACTTGCGCCTCATACTCGGCCTGCGGCCCCCGCTCCCGGCGCAGCTTCCCATGCGCGGCCATGGCTTCCGGGCGGCCGCGCCGTCGAGCCCCGCTGCTCCCACGCGGCCGCGAGCGGGCCGGGCGCCGGGACCTGGGGCTCTGCAGCCAGCACCCTGCTCTGGCTCCGCCCCGCCCCGCCCCGCCCCTCCCCCCCCCCACGGCTCCCGGGGCGGGGCGCACCCCCCCCCCCTGCCTGGCGCCACCCGCGAGGGGTTCCTGCCTGGCAGGGTCCCGCTACGGCTGGACCTTGCTGCCCCCTCGTGCTGAGCGCTGGGCACACACCTGGGCTGCCCGTGCCCAATGCTCAGCTGCCAGGCAGCCAGGGCCAGTGTGAGGGCCTCAACGTTCCAGGAAGCTGGCAGCCCCCAGAAGCTGTCTGCTCACCGCGGCCCAACCACACCCTTCACAGCACGGCCCCGGGGCCCTCAATGCCGGTGGGCAGCGCTACCGTAGCTGCTCCGGGCCCTGGACGCCCCTGGGTCACCTGCTTCCCCCAGACTCCCAGGACATCAGATGGGACCTACCCATCTCCACTGCCAGCCCTGAGAGATAAGTGCATGCTCGGAGAGGCTGGTGGGAAGTTCCCAGGGTGGGTGGGGGAAGGAAAGTCAGCGCCAGAGAACAGAACCTCGGCCATTGTTCCCTCGGCCCCCCCCCCCCTTGTTTTGAGGAGAGCAGGGTTTGGTGAAGGTTCCCCTTCTGCTCAACCCCATAGGGAGGAACAAGCCTCATTTCCCCATAGGTAGTTACCACTTCCTACCACTTCCTGCTGCCGGAAGACACTCTTGTGCGTCCCCCACCCCAGCTTGCACCTGCCCTGTTTTAGCCTTGGGGCTGGCGGGGTTCAGCCGTCCTCTTCCCCCTCAGAGCAAGGC